>NC_061087.1:33996254-34001374 GCF_015104395.2 Macrobrachium nipponense | reverse complement strand
TTTTTTTCACCTTAACCCATCTAGGCCCAAAAGGTTTGTCCCATGCCTTTAACTGTTGTCAATGGAAACTTGCCTATTTCCCCACCACTATACTGTACTTAAGCTGTGATGAACCTATAACTTATATGTCTGTGCTAATGTAACTCTTGAGTACCTTGTCTAAGGTTCTATCACACATTTAGGTATCATGTTTGCAACCTTCTTACCTGACACACAGCACTTGTCCCAATCATTGCAATAATGCTCTTTACCACATATAGGCTACAGCATTCTGGGGTTTCTATGCACTTGCAGTACGTAAGTATACCCTTCTTAGGTTTACTTGCTTGATGTATTTGCCCTTTCTTTGCTTGTTGGTAACTTTTTATATGCTGCTCTCCTTACCTGACTACTGCTACCATTATTAGTCTTGCCTATTATGACATTTAAATTGTTTTTTTTTCCAAAGCTTTACAAGTCCTGAACTGGGAGTTGTTGGACAGGCTACACTGGGTATTTGTTGGCATAGGCTACACGGGGTGTTATTTGGTATAGCCAGGCTACACTGGGAGTTCTTTGACTTAAGCTAGCCTATACCTATTCGACTCTGTTAAGCATTTGTTGATATGAATTCCTAATAAAATTCAATGTAGGCTAAACCAAGCTTTCTTTATATTGCACCTGACCTTGTTGTTCACAACTTCTACCTAGAATGCAGACAGTATTTATATTGCAGTCGAAAATCATCCAGAGAGAAAATTCAAATATAGGTAGGTAGTACCTGTTGCAGTGAACTTATTGCCGAGTTTATCTGCTTACCACAGTAAGTTCGTCCAAAAAAGGACACTAGATGTATCCAAGGCTTGCTGCCTCATGACGCCATATAAGTTTTAAGTTTCATTTCATAAATAAAACAATGGAACCACGAAAACACCTCGAGTCCAAGTGATGTAAGGGATGGAAGATCGAAAGTTGGAAGTGAGTAGCCAGTCACTCGGCTTGGAGAGTCGGACCACCAGGGTCGACGTCATCACGTCATGACGTCACATCGAACAGGCCTTCTATCTGGGTGGTCTTGATAGGACTAACAACATAATATTGATAAACCTTATATATATATATATATATATATATATATATATATATATATATATATAATAATAAATAATAATAATGATAATAATAATAATAATAAAAGGAGCCCATAAAAACACCAAAATATAAAGAAAAATACTATATTTCAAAGACTGCTGTCTCCCTCTTCATATACCTGAAGAGGGAGACAGCAGTCTCTGAAATATAGTATTTTTCTCGTATATTTTGGTGTTTTTATGGGCTCCTTTTATTAGATGGAATTCTGTTGTAACAGAACATTTTTTACCAGTCATATATATATATATATATATATATATATTATATATATACACACACACATATATATATATATATATATATATATATATATATATATATATATATGTATATATATATATAATTGTAAGCAATCATCGCTAATAGTAGAGTGTGCTTGCAGAGGAGTTAAAAAAAGAGTATTGGTAACTTCTACATTCATACTTCAACTACTGTTCTCTGGTGACCCCTTGTGCGAAAATCCTACAGAGCATCTGCAGGGAAAGTTCGCCAACCTCTTTTTTACACACACGTTTCTGGGTTCCCAAATTTTCGAGTTTTCCTGCAATCCCTCCAAATGCATCTGAAATATACGTACACTCTTTTCCCAGTCTGTCAATGATCATTCTTTTCACATGGCCTAGCCTACTTACAACCAATTTTTCCAATTCTACGTATCTGCACACTTCCCCTTCCAGTTCATTTTATGCTAAAAATACTATTTAAACAGTTCAGCTCAACGGTGTCAACCTTCCTTCCTTACTTTTATTTTGATTCCACTCTTACTTCCAGTAATTGCATGTTGGCCCATCAAAAAGTTAGTAAGCACATGAATAAAAAAGGGATAAAAAGATAAAGCCAATAAATAAATAATTAGGTATAATAAATAATATAAAACGCCTAGTCCACAAGTTTCATCTTTAAATAAGCAATATCAAATGAACTAATAAATTGATAACCTTTAATGTTACTTTACCTGAGGGAATGAGCATAACTATATTTGTGTTAATTGTGAATATATAATTCGATTCTACGAGTGGTAATAGACTATGATATTCTATGGCTTGGAAATCAAAAGTAAGTGAAATTTTACATCTAGCAAGGACATATGGGCATCAAGAAGTGTTTCAAAGTACAGTAAGTGAAATGGAATAACACCAAAATAAAATAATCTTACCTTTAACCTGATTGCATCAAGGAATGATTACAAATTCAGAGACCACTATACTTTGCCATTGTTTTAAATTTAACGATATTTCAAGAATAAATGGGAAAGATAACACGGCTCTGACAAGCCTTAATAGTTTTAACTTCAGCGAGTAAATGCAATATAAAATACCTAAGGTCGTTGCAGAGCAATTAATTCTGATTAATATTGGACGTGTCTGGCAGTTCTCCATTAACAAAATACACAAAGGCACTTCGCTTAGAAAAGTCAATTAAGGCATATCACATGGCATGGATGCAACTATTGTCCATTTTTTTTATTTGTTTTAATTTACACTTTTGAGCTAACGGTAAATATCAACAGCTGATAACCTAAACTATGGTTGGTGCTGTCCATGAACTTCCACCACAGAAATAATAATAATAATAATAATAATAATAATAATAATAATAATAATAATAATAATAATAATAATAATAATAATAATAATAATAAAAGTGAATGAAGCCAATATCAGAAAAATTTAATCATACCTAAATATTTCCCGTCCCTTTGTAATAATGGACCTTTCCCATATCATAATTTATATTCCTTTTGATCTGTACTGTCAACATGGAATTTTATAGTGTCCCCCGTTCTACCCTTCAACTTATGGAAAGCTTCTTAAGCACAACCTTTGTTATGAATAGGTAGGTCAAGCATCAGCGGAAGAATTGTATCGTTTTTCCTCATTTTTTGTTCTTTACGAAAATGTCTCTTAAGGCATACCATAGGGTATTTTATCGTACAACTGAAAGAAACCTGATGAACCTAAAGTAAATAGGAAAAACAAGTGAAATTACTATAAGAATAAAGGAGGATCATTACTCCGATATCTGTGTAGTACACTAGAAAGGGGTAAAATCTCTGACTAAAACTGCGCACACCCAAAAAAATCAAAATAAAATAAAATTAAAATCTAAGATGTACACTACATGTACAATAACTACAGTACACTTAGCCACATTCCAAATTAAGTGCAGCGAAAATATTGTCAAACGTTTATTAAAACTATAAATGTATATAAATGAGGGGACAATATGGCTGCAATAGCTAATGAACTATCATCACATTTGACCCTACAGATCAAATACGTATTTCAGGAAGACTAAAGTATTTGGCAAGCCCTGATAAGCAAGTTGTGTGCAAATCTGCTGAGCGTTGCAGAAAGATTTTGAATAACCTTTTTTTCCCCATGTGTAATTTTTCTAATAAAACTTTTTGCCTCTGAAGAGAGACCAGCAGAGTTTTTAATAGTTGGGTAAGACAGTGCAAAACATCTATTTTCTGTAACATAGAATGAATTATGTTTAAAGCAGGGAGTGGGGCGGCGAGTATCACATTTATTTATAGTTCACCTCATGGGAAGAATTAAAGAGAGGAATTTATAAATTCAACAAGTGAATTTATTTTCACTTGGGTTTAAATCTCTAAAGCCGTATTTACATTATTCTGAAACTACGAATTGTTTATTTATCTACGATTATTTTTTTGCTATATTGTTGCCATTATTTATAAATACGGTTGACTTTCTAAGACTGTCTTTTTATTTATTTCAAAATAATTCTGGTAATCTGATATTCAGAATATTTTGGGTGTCTTCAAAACTATTCCAAACAGTTTTTCGGAAATCTGTTTTTCTTTTAGATAAAGGTAAACTTCCTAGATTTTGATCGAGAACAGCTTTTCCCAGTAACATTAAAATCAAGTATAAATAATCATACGCGTAGACTATGAAGCCTAAGCATACATTAATTCATGAGATGTAAGGAACAAAAAATTACGATATACTGAAGTTTTTGGAGGGACTCTTCGTATTTCTGTACGATGATGCAATTGTGTGAGATCCCATTGACGTATGATATCTATATATATTATTTTATTGAATAAACTCGCGCATAAATAAGTAAACGCACTTGTAAGCACACACATAATATAGCTCAATCCCACCCTGCCACCCACCAGTTGATCCAGTGTGAGTGGTTACCTTTGTTAGGTGATGTCATGAAAAGGGTAAGGGATTACTAAACTATAAACTACAAACTTTGTGTCTGTGTGTGATATCTTCATTTTTTTACAATTATTCATGGCCAATTATAGGGTTTAGAATAATTACAGTAAAAGACGATTAAGAAGAATGAAAAACAAAAAAATTCGAAGCCTTCACCGAACAACCTGATGAACGAGATTTGTGTTAAATGTTATAATGTGAATAAGGAAGTAACAACACCTCGTGGTAACTATTGTAAAGTCATCGATTTTTCAAGTGAAATCCAATGATAAAGTGAGTTTTTTATTACTTGCATTTGTCAGTCAAGAGGACTCGGGAATACAGGTCCCAATATGAAACTGAAATACTTCGCAAAATTTCACTGGCTTTCATTTTCCTTTTTAATCATTCCCATACATTGTTCTCCAATAATCTTATGTAGCGCGTTTTTCTCATCAGGTAGGAGCTCATATAATTGCATCGTCTTTACAGAAAAAATAGACACCAGACTGCATTGACTGAAGTAAGCTTTGTAATTCAACGTTATCGTTAACGCTTGCTGGATTTAAGTCTTCCAGAAAAAAAAACAATTAATATTAGCTCCATTGATGAAAAAACAATTAATATTAAATTCATTGGTGAAAAAACCCAGTTAATATTAGCTTCATTAGTAAAAACACAGTTGATAATAGCTTCATTGGTAAAATAAAATCCAGTTGATATTTCACTGATGAAATATTACTTCGATACCATGCACAAAGCACTGATCGGGTTACATGAGAGAGAGAGAGAGAGAGAGAGAGAGAGAGAGAG
>NC_061087.1:33983754-33986254 GCF_015104395.2 Macrobrachium nipponense | reverse complement strand
CAGGCAATGTTTAAACTCCAAGACATAACAGGTTTATGTCTTTCGGAAGCACCTGCTTTGAGAAATTAAAAGGTTTTACAAATCTGGTGAGTGATGGTACTCTGGTTTCGGTATATTTGGAATCAGAAATTATTCGGTTAATGCACAAGATTAAAAAGAAATCAATGATGAAATCATCTCTCACCATTGTAAGAAGTTAGAAACAAAAGAATGAATCTAGTTTGATAATATTTATACAAAGATAAACTCTTATTCTTTACTGTAAGGTAATAAGTATGCAAAGAATGTATTTTTCATCCTAGTCAAGGCTCAATACCTAGAGGGGAGAGCCAGACATCTTTGCTCAATTCTTATTGAGATTTTCGTAAGATTTTAAAAGTCGAATTGCCGGTCTTTGAAATAATTTTTTCTTCATGCTCCTTATATCCCCAAGGATTTTGAGTTTATGTTAGCCAGATTTCCTACTTATGCTGTTCTCTGTGAAATAATTTCCAGCTATTTAGCCAGTCATTTGATATCATTTAATTTTTACTGTGTTATACTTGTTACTTGCCCAGTCAGTAGTCGTGTTACTTAGAATTCACCTACCTGCTTTTCCAGTTAGTTCATGATCCTTTATTTTCGACATTCTTCCTGTCTTCTGTTATCCCTTATATTAAATTGTCCTTTCTTAATCTTAAACTTTGATCTTTTGAGCTTTTTTGAATGCGGAAACCATTTAGGACCACTGAAAACTTTTTCTCATTGTAGGTAATGAAGTTCTGTAGTGACCTTATTTGTCCCTCCTCATAATATCTACCGATCTTCTCTTGAATCTGATAAAATGAAAACAGTATATTATAACTTCCCTTTGAATTCAGCTGAAACATTATTGGAAATAAACAACAGCCATTAATACAAAGCTAAACTGGAAAGAACCTTCCGGTTTCGCTTAAAAAAATTAATAATAAAAAGGGCAATTTTTTGAATTGCAAGGACATTTAAGTACAGTTATTCCTAAAGTAAATACACAAATACAACTCCTAAAAATATAAAAAGTAAATATTTGGTCCCAAAAAAGATAACGAAAAGTTTCCTTTCTTTTCATACGATCGTCCATTCCTTGCACTGACGGAAGACAACCCTAAATTAAATGAAGGAAATAGAGAGAGAGAGAGAGAGAGAGAGAGAGAGAGAGAGAGAGAGAGAGGGCGGACTTTAACTTATGAAAAGACCTATATTCGGTAATATTAACACAAAAAGGCGAGAGGAAAAAGAAAGAAAAAAATAGATTAATGTGCGTCCAGACGAGATGCCTGGATGACGGTTAGAATCGATGGGGACCTTTGCCATATAAAGGCCATCAAAGAAATTCCTTCGCAAAGACTTTGAAGAATTTACCGTGGAGAGGACGCCATAAAAAGTTAAGCCAGCGCAGGCTATCGGCCCTTGGCACAAAGAAATAACTTTATGCCCATTTCAGGGAAAAACAAGAATTCCTGTTATAAATAATTTCACTAAAACTTGACGAGGACACGTTGACAGCGACTGAGACATTTTAAAAAGTTACTATTTTCTGCCAATTTACAGTTTACTTAGTATGAATCTGGATTCGCACAGAGCAAAATCATAGCTGCCTATATCATCGTCAGGATGTTTTAAGAAGGATTTTTCTAATGTACAAACGATCATTCTTATTCAGAGAGCAATACAGAAAATTACAATAGCTAAGCAGAACACCATAAAAATCTGTGTTTTGAAATAAAGGTTAGAAGGAAAAATGTAATTGAATATGATATTTATTACATAAATAAGCCTTTAAAATGACGTAGTACCGTAGTTATAAACAACTGGTAAGAGAACAAGGCAATTCACGTAGATCGTAGGGCGTTTCCTTCGTTCTGCTTCGCTCGCTGTCTGTAAAGAAATATTCAGGAAGATTAGTATCTAAAAGTCATGGTCATTTATGTAGAAAAATATACCCATAGGAATAATAACCCACTTAAAATTACCTTACAATTGAGCAACTGAGGTTTACATTAGTATCAGGAAGGAAATAAAAGGGCCGATACACCGAAACCAAACACCATCCTGAAATGAACGGTAAACCTAATATAAATTTGCTCGGTCGTAATATGGGAGACAATCCGTCATAAATATAACCACTCGAAACATTAATGTATTAGACGATTCTCTTACCCAAGCGTTAACAAGGTGAATTTATGAATAAGCTAGAGTTACTAGTCCGAGAGCTAAATCACCTGAAAGGACAAGAGAATACGATGTATAAAACATATTGACCACAAACAACTATAACGAATCTTCATAAGAAAAATGACAGACAGGAAAACTTGAATAGGCAACACAAGGCAATGAGAGTTCGCAATGATAACCTTAAAAATAAGCCCTATATATTTCTTGGTACTCACCATTGTCGAACCATGCACAAAGGCGTTGCAGATGGATTTTGGCAGATGTTCACAAGAGGGGTGACGTTAGACCAGGGATCCCAATAAAAGCC
>NC_061087.1:33980736-33983254 GCF_015104395.2 Macrobrachium nipponense | reverse complement strand
TCAACCCCAACGTGAAATAACGAACTCAGCCAAAGTCCTTGTTCCTCTAATAATTCCAAAGTTAAGTTGGCTTTAATCTATTAAGCTGAAAAAACAAAAATAAACCTGCCCGAAAAAGAATATTTCAATTAAAGAGGAAAAAAAAAGTAAAAAGTACGTCAAAGTTTCTTCGGCAAAATCGAGTTTTCTGTACGTCGTATAACAATGAATGAGCCGTGGCCCGGTCCATAAACTTTCATCCCCAGGCCCTGTAGTGGCCTGTCCTATAGCGTTGCCAAGCGCACGATTATGGCTAACTTTAACCTTAAATAAAAAGAATAAAAAAAAACTACTGAGGCTAGAGGGCTACAATTTGGAATGTTTGATGATTGGAGGGTTGATGATCAACATACCAATTTGCAGCCCTCTAGACTCAGTAGTGTTTAAGATTTGAGGGAGGGCAGAAAAGTGCGGACGGACAGGACAAAGCCATCTCAGTTTTATCTTACAGAACTCAAAAGAGAAACAAAGGACAGAAGAGCTCTTGTGTTTAATAGGCCTGAATGATGGAACTCATCAGGAGTTCGTGAATAAGTAAGATATATTTTTTTTCTCTTTATAAAATGGAAACATCACAGCGCGCAAAGAATGGAAAAGGTCACAGTGAACACTGAAAATTAAGACCTGGCAACTTACATATTTTTCTTCTCATAAGAAGATATAATGGAGGCAAACATATTTCTTTTAGCTTAAAAGAAGATAGCATGGCAGTTATTGCGGAAAAACTGTGGCGTTATCAAATGAAAAGAATGGTCTAAATATTTTTGAAAGAAAATAGATATCTAAAAAACAACTTTTTAAAAACGCCAGAGCTCATAAGATATATTGAGTATACTCTAAATACGCATATTATACTTTTAAAATCGAATTATTGGATAATGAACCGCCTGTGCTTAGTCAGTAAACTGTCAGATACCATGAAGAATATATATATATATATATCGTATATATATATATATATTATAATAAGAAGTGGTTTATCATTGAAGTATAAGTTAAAAAGCGTTTTGAAAGCATTTCTTCTGAAATATTTAAAACCGGTTTCAGTGTTATTGTAAATAGAGTTTAAAACTATATCAATGGTTTTTCCTTTGATAGGAACGTTTGTGAAAAAGGAGGTGATATAGTTTTAAACTCTATTTACAATAACACTGGACAGGTGAGAAATATTTCAAGAAATGCTTTCAAAACGCTTCTTAACTTATGTATATATATATATATATATATATATATATATTTTATATATATATAGATATATATATATGATGAGAGAGCGAGAGAGAGAGAGAGAGAGAGAGAGAGAGAGAAAGAGAGAGAGAGAGATGAGGCAGAAAGATGTGAAAGTGTGTGATTTAATGTGCGGGAAATTATTTTCTGAAACAGAAAAAGCAATGAATATATATCTCCGTCTGTAAATAAAAAACGTAATGGCGATCATTCTCCAGGAATCTATTCTGGAGTATAGTTATCGACCTAAGGTCGCAAAGGTTGGATGCTGTTGATCAGAAGTTGAGTTCAATGGAAGGTAAATGAAAGCAATTTCTAATGAATTCAATGTTAATGTTAGGATATTTTGAAAAATTTAAATCGTCTTCAATTACTTACTTGAAATTTGGGGGTATAACAACTTAAAAAAACCCAATATTTTTTAGTTACATAATATGACATTCCACACACATGTTTACATGGTTTGTTTGACATTACAGGAACTCACCGAAACTAAATGAATTCTGATCAGAAATGGCAGCCAGATATTATTAAAGGGCGGACAGACCGTCAATTCATAACCTATCATCGCCCCGAAGGTATGATAATGTAAGGGAACAAAAACTGCACTGCTGGAGCTCGAACCATTACTCATTTATATTGAGACAAAGGCGGAAAGGGGAGGTGATGAGCAGTCGACAACATATGATTTTGAAGGATTAATTAAAGGCTGCGGCAAAGGATAAAGAGATAAAACTACAAATGAAGTTTGTTTTTTTATGAAGAGAAAGGATTTTCTTTAATTTATCTTCCCTGTAAATAGACAACGACAAAGGGAATCATAACCTCATACCTTACCGTGAACTGAGACTGAATATTTGCCCAATGTAATTATAGTGATAAGACAGAAACACAAAGAGAAGTTCAGTCGGATTTTTTAGATTTTTTGTTTTTGTTGTTAGTTGTTGTTATTTCATTAAAAACATTATTCTACTTAATAATTCTAAATTAACAGAATTGAAATCAATGAATAAAATTACGTTAAAAAATAATTTCTAAAGTTTTAATAACCATTTTCCATCGAAAAAGAAACTGCCTAATGCTGCGCGTTCCAGAGAGTAAATAGATTTACAATTAAAATGGTTACAGGCCAATCTCTAACCTGCAATATAGGACTATTTGATAAAAATCTTTTCACATCAAGAGGAATCGGTTCAAAAGGTAAAACAAGTCTTCCTGGCTTTTGAAAGTTGTTGCCCACAGTGGTTGAGCC
>NC_061087.1:33963236-33975736 GCF_015104395.2 Macrobrachium nipponense | reverse complement strand
AGAGAAAAATATAAAAACGGGTTATTTAAGTGGAATTACTCCTCATGTTGGTCGTACATGTTATATTTTCAGTTTTTGCTTTAATATTAGAGGGCTGTTTGAAATAATTGTTAAAATCTTTGCCTCTTCTTAATAAAACAAGAAAGAAAAAAGATAGCGAAATATTTCGTTAGGGATAAGAATCTTACTTTTCAGCAAAACGAAAACACCAATTTCGTTAATGAGTGTTGTGCAATTCTCTTCTCTCACTCGTTCTTCGTCTAATTATATCTATCTGTATTATGAAATCAAGTAAAAAACAGATCTGTTTTCTTTTAGTTCATTTTTAATCAGCTACTTACAAATAATCTGCAGACGAAAATCTTGACAAAAACTCTTATAGAATATTTGGTAACAATCCGGTTATTATAGAGATGAAGGTCCATGTATAGTTTTGCGAAATCATTTTGATTACAGACAGAGGGGCGAACGCGTAGGATTCAATCTTGCAAATAATGAGCTTTGCGACTTCGAATCATAGTATGTCCTTTTTCTTATAAACACAACAATATGTTTAAAAGCAAAACTCTTTCTACGTGATAAATGATAACTAATCTCGAAACTTACGTAATCATTTGTGAGGATTAATTCTCTTACATTCGAACAGCAGGGACGTTCCACGGACTTATGAAAATGAGGATTCTCATACACTTTCGACAGCAGGAGGCAACAAATCGTGACAAGACAATTGCAAAATAAGTCGAAAATGCCGTTAATAGTATTAGTGCGAAGAGGAGACTATATGAAGCTTTGAATTCATGTTGCTTAGAAAATAGGGAAGAGACTTGGGGTAGCCAGGGGGAGCCAAGGTTGAAATGCACGAAGAAGTTAATAAACTAACCCAGCTAAACGAGTAAAGTGCAACCGTTGAATTCGAATGAAAAGGAAAAGTTTAAAAATATTGCCGGGAATCTGCAGCCTAAGAAACACTTGAAAGGGGGAGTGGAAATGAAGAAATGTATAGAATTGGTAAAAAATCTTTAGCGTAGTCAGAGGATAGCCGACTATTTGAGTAGCTTGGGTAGGAGCGGAAGGCCTAGATAGTAACGCAGTCCAATTTCCAATGTATATGTTTTTAGGAAGTTCCTTACCTATTCTGGCAGGTTATAAAGATGTTGCTGGTAACATCATTTAAATAAAACTTTGAAACTTTCAACGCAGGCAGCACTGGCAATTGCAATTTGCCGTCCGTTAAAATCTCATAAAGCAACTAGTTGTATGAACGTTTGTCAATAATCTGACATAACACTAATTCATAAACGCCAAACACTAACTGTCTATTTCATGAGCAAGATTAAACATGCGAATCAAATATTTTACCAAATATTTAATAAAACAAATAATATAAAAAAACTTCAGAAGAACAGAAAGACTAGACATACAAAGCTTTCTTATCCTGTTTACAGATTAATTCTTTAATACTTCTGTTATGACGATTAGCGCAGTATACTTAAACACATGAGGAAAGCGGAATTCCCACTACGTGGAACAGCGCCCGCTAAACTGATAATTTGTCTTATAATAGGGGTATTGTTAGTCATAAACTCGAATTCTTTGACAATAAGATTAATACGAGTAAAAAAAGAAATTTTTTGGGTTTTTATGTTTCTAAAATAAGCATTTCACATTCCTCTGAGATTGTATGGTAAGGTAAAATGCGCTTGTTTTTTGAAACTACTTTGGCAAAAAAAAAAAAAGAGTAAAAGGAAAACGATGTCTATCTGTGGAAAACTGATGAATTACAAAGAAAAAAATCCTGATGAAACCGTGCAGTTCTAAGCATAACTACTGTATATCTGATCATTATGCTATTCAAGAGAGAGTGACATAGATGATAGTCATAATTATTTTGGAATGATCTACGACTTCAGTCAAGTTTACTAATTAGGTAAATGGAAAGGGGAATTAACATAAAAGGACAGTCTGTGAAAATGGGCTCACCATTAAGACATCGAGGAGGAGGCCTTGACAGGAGGAAGTCTTGAACACCATCGGTATGCGGTTAGTGGTACGGCCGCATAGTTTCACAGCCCAGTCTTCTCTCATACTACTATAGTTCTGAGCAAATATTGGTGTAGCTACCTTCCTCGCTTCTCTATTAAACCGTCCCTTAACTATGATCAGAGTATCTGGGTAAGTGAGAAGGTGCTTTTGTGAGGCCCCAACCAGCCGCAGGGACCATCAGATTATCCTGCTTCAGGATAATCTGAGCACCTCCAAGAAACACAGATCAAAAGTTCCTGAATCAAAGTACCTGGTTGGACGAGTCGGTTAGGTGCTCGACTACCGATCTCAGGGTCCGGGTTCGAATTCCCGTTCTGCCAACGCGGAATCGGAGGAATTTATTTCTGATGATAGAAATTCACTTCGATGTGGTTCGGATCCCACAATGAGTTATAGGTCCCGTTGCCAAGTAACCAATTGGTTCCTAGCCACGTAAAAACATCTAACCCTTCGGGCCAGCCCTAGGAGAGCTGTAAATAAGCTCAGTGGTCTGGTTAAACTATGATATACTTTTCCTGATTCAAGATATCTTTTACGAATTTTTCAGAAACATTTTGATAGAACTGTAATTACTAACGTATGTCGGTCCGTACAAGCTTTCCAATCATATGTATTTGAAATCTGTTCATACTTTGTATAAAGACTTGTGAGAAAACACATCTGACTCTATACAGATGTCGCCTTGTTTTTTCCTAATGTCAAATACTACTTTTCCTTTTGCAAGAGTTCTTGACATGTCGGGTATTTTGTGTTAATAAATTAGACAACCTCACTCGCTATACCTCGTATACCTTTTACTGCTTTTACGGATATCATATCAAAATAATATAACAAGACAGGAAACGGGGTGCAGGGAGACGGTCAGGAATGCGAGCTGAGGGAGTGATGATGAGGGGAAGGGGTAGGGAGGGACGGGATGGGGATGAAGGACGTTCGAATGTATAAGTTGGTGATGCTTGGCTAACACCATGCAAGGCAAGAGTAAACGCTTTAACTAACAATGCACTATATTACCAAAAATTAGTGGGAGGTGTCTTGTATCGGGTGTCAAAGTACCATTCCGATCAAATAATTAGTTTGTAAGATATTTGAGAAAAATGATGATGACTCGTGGTCCCTGAAATGGATAGTATTGCTCTATCACCCGGTAGGGCTTAGGCCGAGAGCAAACCAAAGCCTCTGTGAAGTAAATAAAGCACCTATTCTTGTCATGTTTGGATTTGCGGGGAGAGAGCAGAACAGTGTGATATAAATTACTGAATAAACTTAATAAATTCCTTAAAAGGTGTTTGTGATTTGCTTAAAACATTAAAAAAAAATAAAGGTATGAAGTTAAATGAGAGAAGATTCATTGTAAGGTAATTAAAGATATTATTATAAAGAAAACTGCATTTTACTCTTTAAAAGAAAATAAAAATCTCTTCTTATAAGGTGGAATCGTCATTCTTTACCACCTGCGTCAATGTAACGAATAAAATATACGCCACATACAGGGTTACTTATGAAGTAAGCTGTATAATCTAATATTTTGGCAATATGCATTCTTCACACTATTACTGTTATTACTTTTGCAAGGCGACGCTGCTTCATATTAAAATATGCGTAATCTTAACATTGGAGCTTGGTTTCAGTTACCGTGAGCCCTCAAGGTATCGCACTTTAAAGTAGAAAAGTTACGTTTTGTAGAACTTTGTAGAACATTTCGTTTTCTGTGACCTCCCCAGACAGAATGTGCGCTTCATGCAGAGTTCGCTTAATAACTGGAAATGGTTTCAACCGTATATTGTTATATTGCTGTATTTTACTTTCATTTCAACATTGGTAAGCTGTAACTCGCTCCCCAGTGAGTCATTGTTGAGAGAAAAAAGAAAATTCAATAGAAAAGGGAAAGCAGATCGGATTCCACAGAAAATAAGCATTAATACCTAGCTTAATGACAATGCATTCTTCTACTTCAAAGCGTTTACAACCAGGCATAACCATACAGCTGAAAAACGATACAATCGTAATCCAATAACGTAACATCAGAATGTATAGGCATCTTGATTCTTAATTATATTGATGAAAAGAGCATTGCTTTAAAATATATTGACACCCAACTGATAATCTTGACTGTCTTAACTTCAAATAAACTATATAAAAACTAAGACGTATGATAATTATGACGTTTAGTCACGACTTAAAAGTTCGCCTGAGCCCTTTCTTTGACATACAATCCATTCTTAAGCAAATAACTCGAAAGTGTTAAATCAGATTTACATAGGAAATGAATCTGCAAGGTGGGACCGAAATGAGAAAAGCGACAGAAGGTGGATCTGTTGAGCACAAGAAATACATCGAATCCTTTAGAGACCACACTCAGACCGATGACGCTGTTAACGAAAGACAAATGAATCTCCAGCAAATGCTCCCATTAAGGAAGGAAGAGCTCTGGACAACTGTTGTCGGCACTGGATTTTATGGGGCTGTTCCAGAACCTTCTCAGGGGAACCGCTGATTGTTTGAGAGAGGTTTGTGTTAAAAGTCAGCGTCTTATCGTTCCTAAATTTTGTACCAAATGGTAAGTGAGCGCTGGTGATTTGGACCACAGAAGCGATGAGACTGCAGTTGTGTCGTTTCATTTTTTAAAGGGAAACTTAGCTAAATCTAGCAGGTTCGTAGATAAAGGCTAGCAAAACGTCATTACTGAGTGCCCTCACACTCATTGATACTGTAGCATGACGTACTTGCCTAGACACCCGTCCATATATACTTATGAATGAAGACTCAGATGTTGGTAATAGTAGTTGTAATGTTGTTAGTTAAGAAATTCACAGTCTCGTGAAAACAAATTGTTAAAAAATCAACAATGATATATTAAAAAAATGTATTTCTATGTAAAAACAGAACAAAGACTTTCGAACACCTGAACGGTGTTCCTCATTAAAACGTTAAAATGTAAATGGAGAGGATAGTTATAGTGGTAGTATATGGAATTCTTATATTGCTTCACACACTCAAAACACTACCTTACATACTCTCTCTCTCATCCTTTCGATGAATCACGTCTCTAAATAAAGTACTATTAGGGAATGGGCATAACATGAGAATATTAATAGTGGAATCACTAAGTCGATTATTTCCGGTTTTATCTGTTTATTCATTTTTCATGGTTTTGAAGTTATTCATTTTTTCAATGCTCAGTATTTTGATTATTTCATTTATATCGTTTATTATATATATTTCATTTAATCATAAGTACCTTGTAGTGCTGAATGATACTCATAACTCATAGTCCAAGTGCTTGGGCTATGCCCTAAATTTATAATCCTCTAACCCATTGATATACTGAACCTGATTGAAATGTTAGGAAATATGAATTAAAAAACAAACAAATATTGCAATATAAAGTTATGTAATATACGCAACACGAAAGCAGTCTTACAGTCACGAGAACAGTTTGCTAGGCTTGTCACAGGTGAAGCAGCAGTCAAGCACAACCTGCCTTTGACCTTTGAATGATTGACTGCCTTCGTTCTGTCGTCGGCGGTGTTCACTATTTTGCAAGGTTACCAGATCTATCGGACCAAAATATCTAAATGATCGTATTTTCATTTGAATATGATTGTATTTCACCATCTCCAAAGGTTTTGTATAACTGATAGTGAAAGGGTAAATAGAAATTGTGTTATAATTGCTATGTATTCCTATAGTCAACGTAAATTTGTACTGTACATAGAAAATAGGAATATTGCCATTTGTATATTTCAACTCAGTTAAGCTTAGACAAAATCTCTAACAATTTGTTTATTTATTTACTTTGACCGTACAGATAAAAATGTTTAGATTATCATCAATTTGTAGTATATTATCTTACAATTTTGATAATAATCGCATATCCTTTTACGTCTGATGTCATAGTTTACGTCACAACTAGACTCTCTCTGGGTGTTTACTCAGTTTAGCTAAGTTTCCCTTTTAATCATTTTGATTTACTATGATAAGTGCCTTAATTCTACACATTAGACGTCACTGTACATTTTTGCCAATTAGACTGTGGCTTCAAATAGCTATTTCCAAAATATGATCCATGTCCAATGCTCTGGTAAGATTTTATCGACGAAAATCAATGAGACATGGCCCTGAAATACACAGTAGGTACATCTAAATTTTGTGGCACTCATAAACGACCGTACCAATTCTAGGAAATACAAGCACAACCTTATTTTGAAACCTATCTCGAAAATAGATATGCATATGAAAATAGTGCCTCTCTTTACATTCATGATAAGTTAAAGTATAATCCAAGATGCATGAAACTCTCCTTATTCAATAAACTCAGCAAGGTACAAGAATTCTTCCATTATTACTGGTGTTAGATTAGTAGAACCGAAATTGTAGTGTGATATGAATAGAGAAACATACACACATACACAATGATATTATGATAGTAATGGTAGTTTCCCTTGAATTATACCTTTTTTTTAATCTATGTACAGCAATGCTGGCGCAATATGGAGGTAGACAAAGCTCAGCCTATTTGGGGGAATTGGGGGAAGTGAGCAGACCTTGTCTCTCTTGGTCTTGGGGTGAATAGGGTGAAGGTCACACACTCTTTAGCCTACTCACATTTATATAACTTAAAAAAAAATACAATAACAATAATTAAATGAACAACAGAATCTACAAAAACCAACATATTCATGACATTCAGTGTTACTCAAAATAATATAACAAGACAGTAAAGGGGGTGCAGGGGTAGGCGTGCCGGCCAGGAAAGTAGGTTGAGGGAGTGATGAGGAGGGGAATGGGTATCGAAGGAGGTAAGGAGGGACGGGGATGGGGATAAAGGACGTTCAAATGTATAAGTTGGTGATGCTTGGCTAATACCATGTAAGGGAAAAGTAAACGCTTTAACTAACAATGCACTATATTACCAAACATTTGTGGGAGGTGTCTTGTATTGGGTATCAAAGTACCATTCCGATCGAATAATTAGTTTGAAAGATATTTGATAAAAACGATGATGACTCGTGGTCCCTGAAATGGATAGTATTGCTCTGCCACCAGGTGGGACTTAGGCCGAGAGCAAACCAAAGCCTCTCTGGAGTAAATAAAGCATCTATCTTGTCAAGGTGGCATTTGATACCAGGCACACTAGTTAGCTGCTACATAGTTGCTGGTCACACAACTGCCTTGAAGTACCTAGTAGACTATACACACACACACACACACACACACACACACACACACACACACATATATATATATATATATATATATATATATATATAATATATATATATATATATATATATATATATATATATATATATGTGTGTGTATACGCACACACACACATAGGGTAAATCTAAGTATGCTGTGCTGAGTTCCAGTTACAGTTTACTCAGTTCCAGCAGAAAGTATAAACCAGAGGCTGCCTAATTTCGCAAAGCATTAGAAGGCCAAGGTATTGTATAAAAAAAAGAGATCTCTAGGTCCATAAATGTTTCATTAATGAAATTCCCAGGTTAAGATTGTTCCTGCGTTTAATTATCTGCTCCCTTCCTTTCTCCGAATGTAAATTGCAGAGAAGTGGTATGCTAATTGCCTTCCGCCAGCCGTGTAACTGCGTTTTTATTGGACTTCTTTTAGGCAGGCAATGTTTAAACTCCAAGACACAACAGGTTTATGTCTTTCGGAAGCACCTGCTTTGAGAAATTAAAAGCTTTTACAAATCTGTTGAGTTATGGTACTCTGGTTTCGGTATATATGGAATCAGAAATTATTCGGTTAATGGACAAGATTAGAAAGAAATCAATGATGAAATCATATCTCACCATTGTAAGAAGTTAGAGATAAAAGAATTAATCTAGTTTGATAATATTTGTACAAAGATAAACTCTTAATCTCTACTGTAAGGTAATAAGTATGCAAAGAATGTATTTTTCATCCTGGTCAAGGCTAATTCATTACCTAGAGGGGAGAGCCAGACATCTTTGCTCAATTCTTATTGAGATTTTTGTAAGATTTCAAAAGTCGAAAATTGCAGGTCTTTGGAATAATCTTTTCTTCATACTCCTTATATCTCCAAGGATTTTGAGTTTATGTTAGCCAGATTTCCTACTTATGCCTTTACTCATCTCTGTGAAATAATTTCCAGCCATTTAGCCAGTCATTTGATATCATTTAATTTTTACAGTGTTATACTTGGTACTTGCCCGGTCAGTAGTCGTGTTACTTAGAATTCATCTACCTGCTTTTCCAGTTAGTTCATGATCCTTTATTTACGACATTCTTCCTGTCTTCTGTTATCGCTTATATTAAATTCCCCTTTCTTAATCTTAAACTTTGATCTTTTGAGCTTTTTTGAATGCGAAAACCATTTAGGACTACTGAAAACTTTTTCTCATTGCAGGTAATGAGGTTCTGTGGTGACCTTATTTGTCCCTCCTCATAATATCTACCGATCTTCTCTTGAATCTGATAAAATGAAAACAGTGTATTATAACTTCCATTTGAATTCCGCTGAAACATTGTTCGTAAGAAAAACCAGCAGTTAATACAAAGCTAAACAGGAAAGAACCTTCCGGTTTCGCTTAAAAAAAATAATAAAAAGGGCAATTTTTTGAATTGCAAGGCTATTCAAGTACAGTTATTCCTGAAATACACTCCTAAAAATATAAAAAGAAAATATTTGGGTACCCAAGAAAGGTAAAACGAAACGTTTCCTTTCTTTTCATGCGATCGTCCATACCTTGCACTGACGGAAGACAACCCTAAATTAAATGAAGGGAAATAGAGAGAGAGAGAGAGAGAGAGAGAGAGAGAGAGAGAGAGAGAGAGAGAGAGAGAGAGAGAGAGAGGGCGGACTTTAACTTATGAAAAGACCTATATTCGGTAATATTAACACGAAAAGGCGAGAGGAAAAAGAAAAAAAAAAATAGATTAATGTGCGTCCAAACGAGATGCCTGGATGACGGTTAGAATCGATGGGGACCTTCGCCATATAAAGGCCATCAAAGAAATTCCTTCGCAAAGACTTTGAAGAATTTACCGTGGAGAGGACGCCATAAAAAGTTAAGCCAGCGCAGGCTATCGGCCCTTGGCACAAAGAAATAACTTTATGCCCATTTCAGGGAAACACAAGATTTCCTGTTATAAATAATTTCACTAAAACTAGACGAGGACATGTTGATGACAGCGACTGAGACATTTTAAAATGTTACTATTTTCTGACAATTTACAGTTTACTTAGTATGAATCTGGACTCACACAGAGCGGACATCATAACTGCCTATATCATCGTCAGGATGTTTTAAGGAGGATTTTTCTAATGTACAAACGATCGTTCTTATTCAGAGGGCAATACAGAAAATTACAGTAGTCTTATCGTTTTTTTTTAGTTACATAGACAGTCACATTTCCTCATTATCATCAACAGACGTGCTTATTAACAAGCTAAAGTAAATTGTTATTACCTATTCATAGTCCGTGAACGATCCAGTCAATTGTTATGTTGCATTTACACAATTACATTTGTTAATCCTCAATATGCTGTTAACTTTTAGTTCCCCTTTTTATCATGAAAATGTGAATATGAAATATTAAAAGAGATACTGTGGTAATCTTTAGAGAGTAAAAAAGTTTCTGGTCTGAGTCTTAACACCTCGGCTTTTTTTTAGGGAATTTTAAAAATACAATAAACTATACTAAGAAACCACAAAAGTTAGCACACTAAACATATATATATATATATATATATATATATATATATATATATATGAATAATTATACATCGAACCGTGATCCATTTATATATCAATTCAAGCTACAAATGTCCTTTAATATCTAAATTCACTTTACCTCCCAAATTGATATATTTTCATATATGTACCGAAGGGGAATTTTTTAATTGATAATAATTTCGTCCCCCCATGGGATCGAACCACCGTCCAAGTGGGACGGGGACGAAATCAGAACAGTCAGTGACGCTATCCAATCAGCCAACAGAGACGCTATAAGTTCATATCGATTCTGACCTTACAAATCCACCCTCGCTCTGGTGGCTTTCGGTTAATTAGAATCGTAATAATGGCGGAACCCCGTCTACCCATGTTTGGGCCCAATTCTGAGCGGTTTGAACAGCACGTAGCCTTTTGTTAATGAAAATTAATTATCACATCGAACCGTGACCATTTCCATTATAATATCAAGTTCAAGCTACAAATGTCCTTTAAAATATTCTAAATTCACTTTGTACCTCCCAAATGATATATTTTCATATATGTACCGAAGGGGAATTTTTTAATTTGATAAAATTTGTCCCCCCGGGTCCCACCATGTCGGGGAAGTTCTCCATTCCCGCCCCAATATTCGTTGGCCTTGTGGGGAGTGAAGAATAATCGTCCCCCCAGTCCGGGTTTGACGCTATCAATCAAGCCAACCAGAAAGACGCATAAGTCCTTTTTTTAATTTATGTCCCCCCGGACGGGGACGAAAATCCAGAAACGTCAGTGACGCTATCCAATCAGCCAACAGAGACGCTATAAAGTTCATATCGATTCTGACCTTACAAATCACCCTCGACTGGCTGATGCTTTCACGTAATTGGACAATTCGATTTCGATATGGAACCCCGTCTTACCATGTTGGCCAATTCGAGCGTTTTGACAGCACGTAAGCCTTTTGTTATGAATAATTATCACATCGACGGACCTGATCCATTTATATGTCCCCATTCCAAGCTTACAATGTTTTTTCTAATTATCTAAATCCACTTTAAGTCCCTTTAATATCTAAATTCACTTTACCTCCCAAATGATATATTTTCATATATGTACCGAAGGGGGAATTTTTTAAATTGATTAATAATTTCGTCCCCCCGCTGGGGATCCGCAAACCACACGTCCAAGTGGTACGGGGACGAAATCAGAACAGTCCAAGTGACGCTATCCCAAATCAGGCCAACAGAGACGCTATAAGTTCATATCGATTCTGACCTTACAAAATTCACCCTCGCTCTTGGATGGCTTTCGTAAATTAGAAGTCGATATGGAAACCCCGCCGTCTACCAATGTTGGTCCAACTTTCGAGCGTTTTGACAAGCACGTAGCCTTTTGTTATGAATAATTTATCACATCGAACCGTGATCCATTTATATATCAATTCAAGCTCCAAAAATGTCCCTTTTAATATCTAAATTCACTTTACCTCCAAACCAAATGATCTATTTTTCATATATGTACCGAAGGGGAATTTTTTAATTGACTTAATTAAGTTTCGTTCCCCCCCATGGATCGAAACCAACCCGTCCCAAAGTGAGACGGGGACGAAACATCAGAACAGTCAGTGACGCTATCCAATCAGCCAAAACGAGACGCTATAAAATGTTCAATAATCGATTTCTGACCATTACAAATCAACCCTCGATCTGGATGCTTTCGTGAATTAGAAAATTCGATTATGTGAAAACCCCGTCCTACCATGTTGGCCAATTCGGAGCGTTTGAAAACAATTAAAAATTTCCCCTTCGGTACATATATGAAAATATATCATTTGGGAGGTTAAAGTGATTTAGATATTAAAGGACATTTGTAGCTTGAATTGATATATAAATGGATCACGGTTCGATGTGATAATTATTCATAACAAAAAAGGCTACGTGCTGTCAAACGCTCGAATTGGCCAACATGGTAGACGGGGTTCCATATCGATTCTAATTACGGAAGAAAAGCATCCAGATCGAGGGGTGATTTGTAAGGTCAGAATCGATATGAACTTATAGCGTCTCTGTTGGCTGATGGATAGCGTCACTGACTGTTCTGATTTCGTCCCCCGTCCACTTGGACGGTGGTTCGATCCCATGGGGGACGAAATTATTATCAATTAAAAATTCCCCTTCGGTACTATATGAAAATATATCATTGGGAGGTAAAAGTGAATTTAGATATTAAAGGACATTTGTAGCTTGAATTGATATATAAATGGATCACGGTTCGATGTGATAATTATTCATAACAAAAAAGGCTACGTGCTGTCAAACGCTCGAATTGGCCAACATGGTAGACGGGGTTCCATATCGATTCTAATTACGAAAGCATCCAGATCGAGGGTGATTTGTAATGGTCAGAATCGATATGAACTTATGCGTCTCTGTGCTGATGCTGCGCACTGACTGTTCTGATTTCGTCCCCGTTCCACTTGACGGATGGTTCGATCCATGGGGGGACGAAATTATTATCAATTAAAAAATTCCCCTTCGTACATATATGAAAATATATCATTTGGGAGGTAAAGTGATTTAGATATTAAAGGACATTTGTAGCTTGAATTGATATATAAAGGATCACGGTTCGATGTGATAATTATTCATAACAAAAGGCTACGTGCTGTCAAACGCTCGAATTGGCCAACATGGTAGACGGGGTTCCATATCGATTCTAATTACGAAAGCATCCGATCGAGGGTGATTTGTA
>NC_061087.1:33953236-33958236 GCF_015104395.2 Macrobrachium nipponense | reverse complement strand
TGAAGTTCTTGATGGAGTGATGCCCTTTGATTAATTCAATTACTTTTACAAGATTACCTCACACCTGTTTTTGATGAACTTTAGTCTGATTTTCTGCAATACTGGTAAGTGTTAAGGGATCACTGTTGCCTTTAGAGTATTCAGTCATTTAAACGTGTTATGAGGGTTCAGGTGTCTGGCTTTTGGTGAGGTAATATTTGATGCATGGTAACCAGATACTTGGCACCTCGTAACAATATATATATATATATATATATATATATATATATATATATTATATATAAGGAATTGCCGAAGCTCCTACTCCGTGGAGCTGCAGCAGATTCACATCAACCGTGCATTTGATGTCTAGGCCTGTCCCTTACGATGCTCCTGATTGGCTATTGATAAAGCAATGCCAAGGCTGGAAACTCTCAGTCTCTCGAGAGAGTTCACATGGGTAGGATCTATGTTCCACCTCTCCTGAGGGATACGTCTTTCAGGAGAGGTAGAACATACATCCTGCCTATGTGAACTCTCGAGAGGGACTGAGAATTTCCAGCCCTCTGACTGGCTTATCAACAACCAATCAGGAGCGTTGTAAGGGACTGGCTCAGGGATCAAATGCACGGTTGATGTGAATCTAGTATAGTACTAAACATGGCGGAAGCTCCTTGGGGCGTCGTATTTAGTCTTAGCCCCTCGAGGATCAAAGTATCATATACACCCATTTCTAGGTATATTGTGTGGCTGACAAATTCTATTAATAAACATCTTCGTACGCCCGTCTACTTAACATTTACCCTACGGTGTTTAGTAAACAGTACCTCGGAGTTAGATGACGCGTAGCTAACAGGCCAAAGTAGCACCGAAATAAAATCTTCGCTTGGTGGCAAATGGCATATACGTTTCTCATCATTTCCCAGTGTAATGATCGCAGAATATTTCAGGATTCATTTGTCATACCACAGGATTTAAAAGAATATATTTTATTCATCACTATATACACAATTATAGTATTTTCAACGGCAGGATCGTACTCAAATGTCCCAAAACTCAGCCGACGTGTGATACTTGTGAAGCGACGACCAGTTAAAAAGTTTTAGGAACCGCCGGAATTAGTTTGACTGGGACACGGCAAACTTGGACACGTCTCGACTGGGGCTTCAAATCATTCGTGTCAGTTCTCTCTCTCTCCTGCGTAGCCTCTGAGCATTGGGAACTTTTATGTCGGTCTTCGTCCTTATATTCTACTCTTGAAGAATCCAATTCTATTTCCTGAAAACGATAAATCTTATCTCGCAAATGTTGGCTTTTCTTCCTAGTGAAGTGTTATATTTTCGTAAGAAAATATAACTTAATGATTGAAAGAAGAAGAACTCAAAATTCTGAAATTTAAGGAAACAGATTGCCAGTATGTCTTTATCAAGCAAAGTAAACACTTCTTGACGCTTTGCTCCTTCTTATACAAAATAATCAAAAGATATAGAGCAAAGGTGAGAAATGAGTTTCATCTGATCTCGTTAGTCAAGCATAATTAACAGAAAGAAACGATAACAAAAATAATGAATAATGGGTAAAATGGTATCAACTAATTCAGAAAGAAGTTTGATTTATGATTAACCGGTTCTTC
The DNA here is from genome assembly GCF_015104395.2 of Macrobrachium nipponense. Lineage (NCBI taxonomy): Eukaryota > Metazoa > Arthropoda > Malacostraca > Decapoda > Palaemonidae > Macrobrachium > Macrobrachium nipponense. Next base: position 33,956,624 of record NC_061087.1, on the reverse strand, counting down.
AGTAGCTAATGACTAAAAATAGGTTTCTAATTACGATAAACATTTTCGAGTTAAGGTGAAATGGATTATTAGTGACACACGCACACGCACACACACACACGCACACACACACACACACACACACACACACATATATATATATATATATATATATATATATTATATATATATAGTGTAGAAAACAAGCAAAAAACAAATGTTTAATTATATTGATGAAAAGAGCATTGCTTTAAGATATATTGACACCCAACTGATAATCTTGACTGTCTTAACTTCAAATAAACTATATAAAAACTAAGACGTATGGTAATTACGACGTTTAGTCACGACTTAAAAGTTCGCCTGAGCCCTTTCTTTGACATACAATCCATTCTTAAGCAAATAACTCGAAAGTGTTAAATCAGATTTACATAGGAAATGAATCTGCAAGGTGGGACCGAAATGAGAAAAGCGACAGAAGGTGGATCTGTTGAGCACAAGAAATACATCGAATCCTTTAGAGACCACACTCAGACCGATGACGCTGTTAAAGAAAGACAAATGAATCTCCAGCAAATGCTCCCATTAAGGAAGAGCTCGGGATAACTGTTGTCGGCACTGGATTTTATGGGGCTGTTCCAGAACCTTCTCAGGGGAACCGCTGATTGTTTGAGAGAGGTATGTGTTAAAAGTCAGCGTCTTATCGTCCCTATATTTTGAACCAAGTGGTAAGTGCACGCTGGTGATTTGGACCACTGAAGCGATGAGACTCCAGTTGTGGTGTTTCATTTTTAAAGGGAAACTTAGGTAAATCTAGCAGGTTCGTAGATAGAGGCTAGCAAAACGTCATTTCTGAATGCCCTCCTACTCATTATTACTGTAGCATGACGTACTTGCCTAGACACCCGTCCATATATACTTATGAATGAAGACTCAGATGTTGGTAATAGTAGTTATAGTGTTGTTAGTTAAGAAATTCACAGTCTCGTGAAAACAAATTGTTAAAAAATCCACAGTGATATATTAAAAAGTATATTTCTATGTAAAATTAGAACAAAGACTTTCGAACACCTGAAACGTGCTGTTCCTCATCAGTGCAACTTTAAAAAAGTAAATGAAAGGAGGGAGGATATTATAGTGGTAGTATATGGAATTCTTATATTGCTTCACACACTCCAAAACCACCTACTCTACATACTCTCTCTCTCATCCTTTCGATGAATCACGTCTCTAAATAAAGTACAATTAGGGAATAGGCATAACATGAGAATATTAATAGTGGAATCACTGAGTCGATTATTTCCGGTTTTATCTGTTTATTCATTTTTCATGGTTTTGAAGTTATTCATTTTTTCAATGCTCAATATTTTGATTATTTCATTTATATCGTTTATTATATATATTTAATTTAATCATAAGTACCTTGTAGTGCTGAATGATACTCGTAACTCATAGTCCAAGTGCTTGGGCTATGCCCTAATTTTATAATCCTCTAACCCATTGATATACTGAACCTGATTGAAATGTTAGGGAATATGAATTAAAAAAACAGACAAATATTGCAATATAAAGTTATGTAATATACGCAAAGCGAAAGCTGTCTTACAGTCACGAGAACAGTTTGCTAGGCTTGTCACAGGTGAAGCAGAAGTCAAGCACAACCTGGCTTTGACCTTAGAATGATTGGCAGCCTTCGTTCTGTCGTCGGCGGTGTTCACTATTTTGCAAGGTTACCAGATCTATCGGGCCGAAATATCTAAATGATTGTATTTTCATTTGAATATGATTGTATTTCACCATTTCCAAAGGTTTTGTATAACTGATAGTGAAAGGGTAAATAGAAATTGTGTTATAATTGCTATGTATTCCTTTAGTCAACTTAAATTTGTACTGTACATAGAAAAAAGTAATATTCCACACTCCCTACTCTTAGTCCATTTGATACCATTAATCAAAAACAAGCTAAAGGATGTAGCTGACCCTGTTAACTACCGGCCGATTGCAATCACAACGATCGCATCGAAGATACTTGAGTCTGTTCTTCTAGTGAGACTTCTCCCCTTTCTACACACCACTGACAACCAGTTCGGGTTTAAAGCAAACCACTCAACCGACACCTGCATCTATATACTGAAAGAATTGCTGAATTACTACCTATCATCAGCCTCTCCTGTTTTCCTTTGTTTTGTAGATATGAGAAAAGCGTTTGACAGAGTAAACTACCTGAAGCTCTTCCTGAAGCTGCATTTAAAAAGGGGGTGCAACCACCCCCTGTATTCTAATTGGCATTTTGCATTGCTGGTTCTCCACACAGCAATTCTGTGTCAAATGGGGTAACGTATTATCTTACACCTTCGGCTCCCTAAACGGGCTTCGGCAAGGGGGCATTCTCTCTCCATACCTGTTTAATACGTACACAGATGCCTTGAATGTCAAACTGAACTCACTCTCAATCGGATGCACCTTCAATGAAACAACTATAAACAACCTCTGTTACGCCGACGATATGGTTATGATTTCCCCATCAGTGCAAGGCCTCCAACGACTCATCGACACTTGCCGCCAATATGCAGAGGAATTTGATATAATCTACAACGAAACCAAGACCCAGTGCATGTCGCTGCTCCCGAGATCGCTAAGCATTTTGCAGAACCACAAATTTTCCTCGGAAACCATCGGCTGGAATTTGTGTACGAATTTCCGTATTTGGGTCACATTATCACCGACGACCTAAAAGACGGCAGACATTGAACAGAGGCGTCGTAAACTATGTGCAGCTGGGAAAAAAAAACATAATTGCAAGGAGGTTTGCCTTCTGTCACCGAGACGTGAAACTGCTGCTCTTCCGCTCGTACTGCTACAGTATCTATGGGTGTTTTCCCCTCTGGACGAACTACCCGACCCGAAGACGACCATTGAAGGTAACGTATCCACTTGTTGCGGCCACAATTTGGGGGACATTCTGGAAGGGGTGGGGGGGACCGCCTCACAAACACTCCACGCTACCACTCCGCCACACAGATGTTCTTAGAAAACCACCTGGACAATTTAAAAATCATTGTAAGGCGCAACAATGTCCAGTCTGGTAACCCGAGTGAGAAACAGCGACACTCGCTCATACAAAGCATCCTAAGGAGTGAAGCAAGAAACAGATCTAAATTGTGGGAAAGATGGGAAAATGAGGCCTTTGTCCCCTAAAGGACTTAATCTCTGTATTGGCAAGATCTCATCTGCAGTTTTTGTCATTATTACATTTATTGCTGATATTAATTTTTCTTTATTACTGTGATTACTATCAAGTTAAAGTTTTTTTTTACATTCAATTTTTGAATTTAGCCCTCTGGACCTGACTACTGTAAATCACCTAAGGTCTCTAGTTGAAATTTAAGTTATATAATTTGTGCACTAA
>NC_061087.1:33938415-33947736 GCF_015104395.2 Macrobrachium nipponense | reverse complement strand
ATAACGAATGAATGTTTATTGCCGAAATTTTCGTTGACATTTTGTAATTTTTGTAAGTATTTTATATGTTGTAGAGCTCGGTGCCTGGCACTAAGGGTTCTTTTGCTGGTAATACTTGCAGTATTACCCTGTATGTTTCCAACTGCTCTTTTTTCTGACACTATGGACATGAAGCAGCTGTTGCATGGGTTTTCACCAAATCCTTGGCATGACTCAGAGACAGCAAGTGTGTGTCCAGAGTGTGTATGTGCTCATCCCCCCTTCATGTTCCCACACAGAGATGTTGGAAGGGTTCCAGGACAGCAATGAATTTTGAGTAGAAGTCAAAAGGGGATCAATTTGTCATTGTCGTCATCGCCTTCTTCCTTGGTACTCTCTCACGTCTTTGGACTTGGGAACCTTGTCCCAGGTATCCCCAAAACCATGCACATGGGAGCTCCAGGTGCTCCCATGTGCAGGTAACCCATGTCACTTATGATAGTTCCAGGAAATATTTTCCCAGACTATAATGTACCTCCTCTCATGTTTCCTAGGAGAGTGTCACTCTGGATACTTGTGTTTCTTCGAAACCCCGAGTTACCATTACCAGATTTGGGGACTTACCGCCATACACTGTTTTTCCCTTCTGCTCGAGATCTTCGGACACTCGAGTAGAGGGAACAACCAATGATAAATTCACTCATGACTCAGGAGCTCCAGGTGTGCGAGTCTCAAGGGCTTAGCTCAATCGCATTTGTGCGATTGGTCCTGCTCGACTTAACCAAGTGCTTGGGTTTGTTTGCACTGATACCCGAGCACTTGAATCTGGCCTGCTACGATCGTGTTCGAGTGATTGGCCTGGGACTTACATCTAAGGGTACTTTGGTTTTCTTAAATCCCCGAGTTACCATTACATACTAGTATCTGGGGGTTACCTCCAAGGACTGGTATTTCCAGCTGCTCCAGCTGTTCCTGTTGCTCCTGTTGCCCCCATTGCATCTGCTGTCCTTGCCACCTGGTTTTCTACTGCCGCTCCTACTGTGCCAGCTGCTCCAGGTGCTCTGTTTTCTGCTGCTCCCTTCTGGATTGGGTAAACTGGCCACCATCTTGAAGAACATGTGGAAGAAGAAGTCAAAGAAGAGGGAGAGGGGTCATAAGGTGTAGTCATCAGCATCTGTCTTCTTTGTCTTTGTCTTCGTCTTCGACTTCGTGTGCTACCTCCTCCCCTTCTCCTTCTGAAGCCCACCACCTGAAGAAGAAGAAAAAGGAGGCTACCTTTCCTTTCCATAAGAGGACTTGCCATGGTACTTTCAAGGGCCTGCCTCCTTCCACGTGGGAAGTAGTGGGAACTCTTGTTGGCTTTTCCCAGTCCTCAGCCTTGGGAACTGATTTGCATACTTCACTGGGGTCTTGTATCTCAGGAGCTTCGAATGTGTGGTCTCCCAAGGCCTGCAAACTCTAAACCAATTCAAAAGTCTGCTTCTAAGATTGGTTCTGTGCCTGTCTCTTCCCAAGCTTCTGGGCACTTTGGAGGAGGCCACTCCCGTTAATTGTTCAATATGAGATTCGGGAGTGTTGGTTGCTTGACAGAATCAAGTTAAACCAAGTGTTTGGGATTCTGTGGAATTTCAAGCATCCCAAACCATTGCTGCCGAATCTGCTTCCCGGTCTGGTTTAGGCACAGGACAGAAGAAAGTGCTGAAACATGCAGATGATTCGACACTGTCTGTCAGCTACGCTTCGAGTGCTCGGCCAGGTGCCCATCATGGTGTCTCAGACCCTAGGGTCCGAGCACTCAGAGAGACTGATATGAGGTCCCCTTCTAAGTCTTCCCAAGAGGTTTCAGGCTCAAAGAAGTCTGGAGCACATCTTGAGGACGGCTCAAGTTCACGTCAGGTAGCTCCCGAGCACTCTACTCCTGCCAGCATTTGTGTGATCAACCTCACTCGCAGGAGGGGGGTGCTTGGGTGCACTCTGGTGAGCCTCTCCACTCTCCTAGACACATGCCGCTGTCACCAGCGCAGGTTGGAAACAGCCCATGGCCTACCTCTCCTGCTGTTCTTCTACCAGACAGGAAGGAGTGAGCAATCCCCCTCACCTGTCTCCTCAGCCTCATGGTGTTTTACCGGGAGGTACAAGTCTGATAGGAGGGATTCCAACAAGATTGCTTCTTCTTGGAGTTTGGCTACAAGCCCCTACACCTCAGGTTCGGTTCTTGGATCGGCTTAGTTACATGTTTGAGTAGTTGAGGAGGGATCCCAAGGGTCTGCCAAGGTTCTCCCTCTGGTGGGGCGTGGGGAGAGTAGATCGGAGGCCAGACCAGACCCTGGAAGACTCTTTCCTCAGGATATGAACACCCTGATATACAGAGGACCTTTGCGGAGGTCATTGCGCTGATTTGTCAGCACAGTGATCTTGGAGAAAGAATCATGGCCTTTTCTACCAGACAGGAAGGAGTGAGCAATCCCCCTCACCTGTCTCCTCAGCCTCAGGTGTTTACTGGAGGTACAAAGTCTGATAGGAGGGGATTTCACAAGATTGCTTCTTCTTGGAGTTTGGCTACAAGCCCCTACACCTCAGGTTCGGTTCTTGGATCGGCTTAGTTACATGTTTGAGTAGTTGAGGAGGGATCCCAAGGGTCTGCCAAGGTTCTCCCTCTGGTGGGGAGAGTAGATCGGGAGGACCAGACCCTGGAAGGACTCTTTCCTCAGGATATGAACACCCTGATATACAGAGGACCTTTGCGGAGGTCATTGCGCTGATTTGTCAGCACAGTGATCTTGGAGAAAGAATCATGGCCTTTTCTATGAATCATCCTTCATGCCTTGAATCCTTTTGGTGTCCAATAAAGGAACCAAAGCTTTGATGGGGCTGCCATGGTCCACGCTTGCCGAAGGGGTACTCAATCAAGTGAGTAAAATGGTCTGTGGAATAGAAAATTTACTTTTGATTGAACCACTCAGAGAAGCTTCTTTCCCCTCCTTTGCCTCATCAGAAGCACTTCTACATGCCTTGTTAGCCTGGACCTGGTTCGTCCAGGCCCAGGTCCCTCACTACAGCAGTTTGCTGCAGAGGGTTCTCCCTCTCAGCAAGAGGCAGCGAACCTGGAAGCCACTGTTTTAGCAGCTTTCCAGGCATTCAACCTGGATGGATCTATGGTCTTTCACACTATCCAAGGTTGCTACCTCCTTGGGTGTGAGGAGTCCTGTAGGGTAGATCAACTGTCACTGCCATCTTAGAGACATCTAGAAAGAGGGAGTTGCAATCATCATCTTTGTTGTTCATCTGCTGCCACCTCCTCACTTCTTTGAGTGCTCACTCAGGGAAGCCAGTGATATCTCTCATTAGCTCACCCCAGTATTCAGGTTCAGTGGCCATTTCACATACCTCACTGAGGTATTGTGATTCGGGGGCGTAAGTGTATGGATATCCAAGTTCTGTCAACTCGGAGCCAGTCCTGGGAAGTCTTCTTCGAAGGTTGGTGGTGTGCATTCCTCGTCCCAGGGTTCTCTTTGGACATTCGGGTAGAGAAAGCTCCCGTGGATTGCCCTGATGTGATTTGGCAGCTTCAAGTCTCTCCAGGTGCTTTGGTTTCACTAAACCTCGAGTCCCTAAACCAATACTGGAGAGTCTGCTCCCCAGTCTGGTTCAGTCACAATGCAAGTGATGGTGTGGAAGCATTCAGGTGCTTCTTCACTTCTTACCAGTGCATCTTCAAGTACTCAGCCAGATTCCCAACCAAGTGCTTCTGACCCGAGAGTTCAAGTACTCAGAAATGTATTGAGGTGGTCCCCTACTCAACCTTCTTTCAAGGATGGTTGGCCTCGAAGAAGACTGGGGTACCTCATAAGATGCAGAAATAGCTGAAGACGGTAACCCCAGTTCCCTTTGAGGTACTTATTTCCGAATACATATCATTTTTTTACTACTGGGAAGAGGAGACGACTTCTCTACGTGGTGGGACTTAACAGTCTATTCAAGTTTGAGAAGCTCGAGTTCACACTTGAGCAGAACACAAGTGTCTTGCCATGCTGGTGTTTTGATCTCAGTCCCATCTCAGCATCATCAGATAAGGGTTCAGTTATTCCCATTACTAAGGAATAGACAGTTCAACAGTAGCAAGTAGTCCTTGTTCACCTGTCGCCTTTAGGGAACCGGACCCTCAGGAATGTCCTTCCTTTCGTTCCCTTCAGTGGAAAAGTCAAGAATTCTAGTCTCCAATAAGGTACTCCCTATTCATTTCCATTCCTATGAGAAGGAAACGAAATATGGATTCCTGTCTCCGATAGGGACTCCCTATTCCTTTCCATTTCTTTGGGAAGGAAAGGAATTGGGAGCAATCCTGTTATCTAGTCAACAGGGACTTTATTGGAGTGTGTCTGCACACTCCTCCCATCATGTCCCTGTTTGCAGGTACATCGACCAAGGGAGGACTTGCTTACCTGGAAGACTTGCTTTGTTCTGTGAGTGGAACCAGTGCACAAACTTCTGAAACTCAGGACAGCTTTTCTTAGCTTTTCCAGTGGTTTGCGATCTTGGTAAGCTTCTCTGTGGTATGGATGAGTGTTAGTACCCCCTTCACCACAAGAGTAACTTCTGTCAATGAAGGGGGGAAGGGGACAGATTTCCCCCAACTTTACAGGTTGATGATACAAGTGTACGAGTAGGCAGCTCATCATTAGTGTCATGTGAAAGGGTTTGGCCCTATCCTGAGGGCATTACACAACATTTCCCAATCTTTTGGAGCCTCCAAACGATAATAGCCACAGAAGCTTCAGTATACTATTCTATGGTTCCACTTTCATGGTCATGGGTAGAAATATCTCCCAACCCTTTGAACAATTTTGAAGCCTCAGAAGAGACAGGGGATCTTTCAGTTGCTACTTAGTGTCTACGGACATGGAAATCATGGAAGGGGCTCTTCGGAACACCATTCGATGAGAGCAACAGAGGCTTGGGTTCTGGGAGTCCCCTTCCTAGGCTGCTGAAGAACCTTCACCACACATATTGGTATCAACTGTTGTATGGGCGATAACTTCAGATGACAGGTCTTTTGTTTTGTCCATAATAAATGAACAATAGCTACTTCACACAGTCCAACACAGTGAAAATGCAGGAGAAGGCAGGACAATAGTGCAATCCCGCATGAAATGCTATCCACAGTGGCGGTTACCCTCTGACTGAATGATGATAAATGGGAATGTCATGCTTACTGAGTAGGTGCAAAAGTCACAAAGGCAGTGTACTTATTTGTTTCAGTTCATTCACCATCAATAATGCCTTTTTTTTTTTTTTTTTTTTTTTTTTTTTTTTTTTTTTTTTTTTTGCCAGAATAATAATCCGGGTGGTGTTACCCAGTTTATTTTTTGACGAGTACCATATATATATATATATATATATATATATATTATATATATATATATATATATATATATATATATATATATATATATTTATAATATTATTTATATAATTAATAATTAATATAATTATATATTATTATATAAATATATTAATATATATTATATAATTATTTATATATATATAATATATATAATATATATTTATATATATATATATATATATATATATATATTATATATATTATATTAAATAATATATATTTTATTATACATTTATATACAGTGGTACCTCGACATACGAAGGCTCAACTTACGAAAAATTCGAGTTACGAAAGCAAATATGAATATTTTTTTGGCTCTACATATGAAAATAGTTCAGGATACAAAAGGTTGTTGCTGCAAAGTCCTGAGATTCACCCGGACCACCGATAATTTTAAAACTCGCACGCCGCCAACTGAGTAGACTCGCCACCATCCTCCCACTCTTCTATTGGTTCCTGATGCTAGTCACTGCCATAAGATCCTGCTCTCCTATTGGTCAGCATCTCTTCCATGATCCCATCATGCATCTACGTAGCAGCGTGCTTTTTCGGCCACTCGGCAGCAGCATTGTTATCGTAAGCATGCGGAATTCGTTCGTTCTATACGATTTCGTTTATTAACGTAAATTAGTTAGTGATTTTGATGTAGTACTACTTTATCGTGCTGTGTGAGAACTTTACTACATACGTATACTATATAACTTAATTACGTACAGTATATACCTAGTCATGGGTCCCAAGAAAGTTGAAGTTCACGGAAAAGAAGAGGATGCTTTCTTTGGAGACAAAGATGGAGATAATTAAAAAGTATGAAGCTGGCATGCGATTGAGTGTGATCGCCAAGGATTATGGCCGAAATCTGTCGACAATAGGCACCATCCTTAAGCAGAAGGAAGCCATCAAAGCAGCTACACCTTCCAAGGGCGTGACTATTTTGTCTAGCAAGAGGAGTCATGGGCACGACGAGATGGAAAGCCTGCTTCTTGTCTGGATAAAAGACAAAGAAATTGCTGGCGATACGATAACCGAGATGGCAATCTGCCACAAGGCGATTTGATTGCCCAGGCTGAAGATGACGGAGGAGAAGGGACATCAACGCCAACCCCAGAATTCAAGGCTTTTCATGGGTGGTTCAAAAAATTCCGTAAACGGACTGGCATCCATTCAGTGGTGCAGCATGGTGAGGCGGCCAGCTTGGACACGAAAGCGGCCGAAGCCTATTAAGAGGTTCAACGAGATGACGATCAACGAAGGCTACAGTTCTTAGCAAGTCTTCTACTGTGATGAGACTGGTTTTTTTGGAAAAAAATGCCTCGTCGGACGTACATCACGGAGGAAGAGAAGAAGCTACCCTGGCATAAGCCAATGAAAGACAGGCTTACGTTCGCACTTTGTTCAAACGCCAGTGGGGATTGCAAGGTGAAGCCCCTACTTGTCTATCATTCCGAGACTCCTCGAACCGTCAAGGCCCACAAAGTGCTAAAGGAGAAGCTTCCAGTGATGTGGAGGGCTAATGCAAAAGCATGGGTAATGTGACTTTTGTTCACCGAGTGGGTAAATCTGTGTTTCGGCCCGACAGTGAAGAAATTCTTGGAAGAGAAGTGCCTCCCTCTGAAATGTCTGCTATTGTTGGACAATGACCCTGCTTCACCCTCCTGGCCTCGAGGAAGATATCCTAGAGGAGTATTCTTTTATCAAGGTTCTTTATCTTCCGCCTTCTGCCTAACGACCACCCCTCTCCTCCAGCCCATGGACCAGCAAGTGATATTGAACTTGAAGAAGCTGTATACGAAACATCTTTTCAAGAGATGTTTCGACATCACCGATACCACAAACCTCACCTTGCGTGAATTTTGGAAGGAGCATTTTGATATTGTGATATGCATCTCACTCATCGATCAAGCTTGGCAGGAGGTTTCGTGGCGAACCTTGAATTCTTCGTGGAGGAAACTCTGGCCTGATGCCGTATCCGCCCGAGTCTTCAAGGAATTCGACGTGGGCGAAGCTGGTGCTGCAGATTCAGGAACAGTTGACGATCCTGAAACTGTTTCCTAATCAGATCTTGACGAGATCGTTGCACTCGGCAAGTCCATGGGGCTGGTCGTCGACGAGGACGACATCAATGACCTTCTCGAGGAGCACCAAGAGGAGCTTACAACGGATGACCTGAAGGAGTTGGAGGCCATGCAACATAACGTCGTTCAAGAAGAGTTCTCTAGCAGCGGCGAGGAGGAGGACGACGACCCTATGACAACATTAGAAATTAAAGATGCTCTAGCTGCTTTTCATAAGGTGCAATCATTTGTAGAAAAGAGACATGACCTGTGTAAGCCTCAAGGCGTCGAATCTTGGATCTTGTCAGTGGATGCTCATTTAAAAGCAAAATGCATCACTGACCCATCCTTACAATTACAGGAAGCTAAAAGTTTCATTGACTTTGCTAAAGGAGATGCAGGTTCGTACCTGAGAGGAGTCTCTTTCCAAGAGGCGGATACATGGGATGAATTTGAAATTAGATTACGGGCCATATATGGCGGTGAAGAAGCCTTGGATGTAGTTTTAGCTTTGAGGAACATCATTAATCTGGTCTCTATGGCTCAACTTAATGTTGTAGAGAGGGCGGCACTAATTGTTGACGGGCTGAATGAATATCGGGATAGTTTGCTTACTTCCTCGTGGGTTACAGGAAGGAACATGGCTGTGAAAGATTTTATCAGGCTCACATATTTAACCTGCTTGACAGTTATGTTGCTGGAAGCCTTGGTACGCTGTTTTGACAAGAAGCTATCGCCCGACAGTACGGAGCTAGACATATATAAACAAATTAAGAAACATATGTCTTAAGTGCTCAGATCTGGACCCCTTGCTTACGCAAGTTTTTGCAAAGAATGAAAGTAAATCACAGCAAGTAAATATAGTCAATAATAACGCAGCAGGGGTAACTTGTTTTAACTGTAAGCGCGTGGGGCATATGATTGCAGACTGCCGAACGCGTTATTGTTCAATTCATAACAGCTCCAGTCATTCTTACGCACGTTGCTTTTCACATAACCAACAGCAAAATAATGCTAAAAACACACAAAACGTTGCCAATGATAATAAGAAGAAGAATCCTCATTACTATAAAAAGAAACAGGTGAACAGTAACTCTGTTCATAATCAGAAACAAACAAATCGTGCTTCAGGAAATTCTGTTCCCGGGCCGTTTAACCAAAACACACAGAGTCAGTCAAATTTTCCGAGTGTGCAAAGCAAACCAAATACCATGTAATTAACTCCAGCGGGGGAGAGAGTGATGTTGGATCATTTGTATCAACATCTTTTGAATCAAATAACAAATTTAATCACCTACAAGACCTATGAGATACCCAGAATTTTCCTATGAAACACACGACCGAATCCAAAAAATCAGTGCAGGTCCCCGTAGACTTTCACCATATACATGCTATTATCAGTAATGATGAATTACGGGCTACCTTGCATGCCATAAATTTAGAACACCGACCCTTCACACTGTTTTTTGATTCCGGTAGTCCACGTAATATCATGGATTTACGGACTCATCACATATTGTTTTCGAACTTCCCTATTGAGAAGTCCAGAGTAAGACTTTCGGGTATCGGTAATAATGAATTAAGTGTAGTAGGCGTAACTCAAATTCAGTACAAGGTGGGTAAGCGCACGCTTACAGATACCTTCAAAGTTGTACAAAACGTTGATATGTACCCAGCTGTAATTATAGGATACCCGTCTATGGGCATTCAAAACATCATTTTAGCCCCTGCCAAACATGGCGTGTATATCAAAGGAAAATTCTATAAATCTTCTAACACCTTAAAATCAGTTTTGGACAAAAAGAGACAGACAATCAAACAGTAACGTACATTGAGGAACCAATCACTTGTCTCATGAATCATGACATTGTTCAAGCGACCCAA
>NC_061087.1:33880915-33933415 GCF_015104395.2 Macrobrachium nipponense | reverse complement strand
GAGTATAATTGCGTGTGCATAAAATCACAATATTCATAAAGCTTAATGAAACGTTGAAATTTCACTTAACCATGATATGCGTCAACCTAATAATTGTCGCGTATTGATTGTATAACGCTGGTTGAAGGGGTGGGTGGCTGCAAGATATAACAAAGGAAATGTGTTGCTGTTTCTCCAAAGATTATGAAAAGAGTTGTATGAAAATTGTTTATGGTTTTTTGTGAAAGGCTAAAATATGGACTTCCCGGAACGTTTCACTTTTTCAGGTTCTTTTAAGACTTCCCGATTGTTGGAATGACTGTGTATACTTTATTCATGGCAGTTGACTCATCTCAGATGTCACACAAATATATAGTGGGTATGAGTTCTTGGACTGGGGTTTGCTCCATTCATATGTTCATATCTTTTTTTATCTGCTGTAAATGTTTTTACGCCGTTTAAGTTTTTAATGATTGGCGATTGTATTGAAGCATATAAGAGTGATTTTTAATTGTATTTGTATAAGAAGGTTCATGATCCTTTCGCTTGTTCTTCTTAATAATTATTATCACTCATATTCTCTTCTTGGTCTCTTCTCTCTCTATTTCCCTCTACCTTCTCTTACTTCGTAATGAACACATATTCTTTGGAGGTTTGAATGTCAAGTCAAGGGCCACTGTGACTTGTTCCATATGAGTAAGATTTATCTTCTGCAAGTCTATAATAATAAAATCCGAGTGGATATTTATTGTTTGTCCTCCTCGGGAAGGGAAGAGGTTGGTAGGGGATCGGGAGGGTAAGGAAGATATGACATATCCACCCTACTCCTGCAAACCTATTTTTCCACCCATCAAGCTCGTAATATTAAGAATATTCTTAGGGTCAATAGCAACATAAGATACTTATATATATATGAACCAGTTACGTTTCAACAAAATGAAATAAAATACACAAAACATACATCTGAAAATTATCCATCTCAATATTATTGTTGAAAGCTTTAATTTATGGTTAATGAAAATTGCAGTCACCTCGATGAAGAATTGAAAGTTTATAGAAGTGACAAAATCTGTGCTCTCTCTCTAATTGATCTGTGTACATATATATATCATAATATATATATATATATATTATATATATATATATATATATATATATATATATATATATATATATATATATATATATATATATATATATATATATATATATTTACATATATATGTATATATAATAATATAATAGTATATATATATATATATATATATATATATATATATATATACTAATATAGATATATATATATATATATATATTAATATATAATATATATATATATATATTATGTATGTACACAGAGCAATTAGAGAGAGAGCACAGATTTTGTCACTTCTATAAACTTTCAATTCTTCATCGAGGTGACTAAAATTTTCATTACCCATAAATTAAAGCTTTCAACAATAATATTGAGATGGATATAATATATATATATATATATATATATAATAATAATAATAATAATAATAATAAAATAATAATAATAAAATAATAATAATAATAAATAAATAATAAGCTGAATGTCCCTCTTAACCAGACGTTACTGCACCGACTGTCCCTGTTATCAAGGTATTACTGTAATGACCTTCCCTTTAATCCTATTATTATTGTGCTGACTCTCCACTTTTTTTTTAATATTACTGAGGTGACTGTCTGTTTTATTCGGACCCTACTGTGGTTAGTGTCCCTTTTATCCAGGTATTACAGTGGTGACTGTTCTTTTGATCCAGGAACTACTGTGCTGACTGCCCCTTGTATCAAGGCATTACAGTGGCGACTGCCCCTTTTACCCAGGAACTACTGTGCTGACTGTCCCTTTTATCCAGGTATTACAGTGGTGACTGTCCCTTTTACTCAGGAATTACTGCGCTGACTGTTCCTTTTATCTAGGTATTATAGCCGTGACTGTCCCTTTTATCCAGGTATTACTGTGGTAACTGTCCTTTTTAATCAGGTATTACTGTGGTGACTGTCATTTTTATCCAGTTTTTGTTATGGTGACTGACCCTTTTATCCAGCTATTACTGTGGTGACTGTCCCTTTTATCAAGGTACTAGCTGGTTAGGCGGGTCCCAGCTAGATTAGTCTGTGTAACCCAGAGCATAGTTTATGAAAAGAAAATAGATGAATCAAGCCACAATTGAATACACAGTACCACGACCTGAATTGTGAGGAATGCAAAAATGACAAAACAAACAACCTCCTTGAAAATGAATATCAAAATGAAGCATCATAAACATATATGGAAAGAAAAATTCTTGGTGTTGGCGGAGAGATTCCAATTCAACGGAGAGCCTTTTGGTAAACAAAATGAACAGGCATTCCGGAGAGCCCACTCTTGAGCCGCCATGTAAAGCTGCCCGTGAGAAAAGCAAGGTTGCTCCAAGTTGATGCCAGCCACTCTGAGGGACTGTCCCTGGGCTTTATTGATAGTCATGGCAAAAGCCAACCTGACTGGGAACTGAAGGCACTTGAAACTGAAATGGAAAAGAAAGAAAAGAGAAAGCTCCTTTCTCTGACTCTCTTTCTGTCTCCAACCATCACTGTCTCTTTCACTCTTTCGTCTCACTAATACCAACTCTCTGTCTCCAAACAACTGCTCTTCTCTGTCTGTCTGTCTCTCTCTCCCTCTCTCACTTTTTCCATCTTTCTCCTACCTAACACCCCCTCAACTCTCTCTCTCTTCCTTCCCCTCTCAGTCCTTACTCTCTCTCTCTCTCTCTCTCTCTCTCTCTCTCTCTCTCTCTCTCTCTCTCTCCAACAATCACTTACCCTCTTTCTTCTCAGTAATACCAACTCTCTCTCTCTCTCTCTCTCTCTCTCTCTCTCTCTCTCTCTCTCTCTCTCTGTCTTTTTTCTGTTTCTTCTCCTTAGCACCCCTTCTACTCTCTCACATTCTCTCCCTCTCACTTTATCTCTCTGTCAACCCCCTTCTAAAACCACCCTCTATGATGTCATTGATGTTTACCCTATAGTATTCTTTCCCAAAGGATAAGTCATATGTATACAGAAACTTGTAAAGTAACTAGGTCTACGGGAATAGCCAGCCCCATTTCACGGGCAGACAAATTTGTAAAGTAACTAAGTCTATGGGCATAGCCAGCCCCGTTTCATGGGCAGAACCAGCTCTGTTTCAGGAAATCCCTTCTCACCCTTTGGAGAGGGGGGAAGTAGAAATTTTAGGAGCCCGGGCTGCCAGGGGTTTCCTTGCTCGGAACGTAGGCCTTGACCTTCATGGGGTGGAAACCCATCTCCGTTCCAAATCTCAGTCCTGTTAGACCGACGGCCCGGCTTCCCATACCAATCATACATACATACATAAATACACACATTGCCAAATGTATAATAGATTACTGTGGTGACTGTCCCTTTTATCCAGGTATTACTGTGGTGACTGTCACTTTTATTCAGGTATTAGAGTGATGACTGTCCCTTTTATCGAGGTATTACTGTGGTGACTGTCATTTTTATTCAGGTATTACAGTTGACTGTCCCTTTTATCCAGGTATTACTGTGGTGACTGTCCCTTTTATTCAGGTATCACTGTGATGACTGTCCCTTTAACCAGGTATTATTGTGGTGACTGTCCCTTTTTTTCAGGTATCACTGTGGTGACTGTCCCTTTTATCCAGGTATTACTGTGGTGACTGTCCCTTTTATTCAGGTATTACAGTGGTGACTGTCCCTTTTACCCAGTTATTACTGTGGAGACTGTCCCTTTTATCCAGGTATTACAGTGGTGACTGTCCCTTTTATCCAGATATTACTGTAGTGACTGTCCCTTTTATCCAGGTATTACTGTGGTGACTGTCCCTTTTATCCAGGTATTACTGTGGTGACTGTCCCTTTTATTGAGATATTACTGTGGAGACTGTCCCTTTTATCCAGGTATTACAGTGGTGACTGTCCCTTTTACCCAGGAATTACTGTAGTGACTGTTCCTTTTATTCAAGTATTGTAGTCGTGAGTGTCCCTTTTATCCAGGTATTACTGTGGTGACTGTCCCTTTTACCCAGTTATTACTGTGGAGACTGTCCCTTTTATCCAGGTATTACAGTGGTGACTGCACCTTTTATCCAGGTATTACTGTGGTGACTGTCCCTTTTATCCAGATATTACTGTAGTGACTGTCCCTTTTATCCAGGTATTACTGTGGTGACTGTCCCTTTTATCCAGGTATTACTGTGGAGACTGTCCCTTTTATCCAGGTATTACAGTGGTGACTGTCCCTTTTACCCAGGAATTACTGTAGTGACTGTTCCTTTTATTCAAGTATTGTAGTCGTGAGTGTCCCTTTAACCAGGTATTACTGTGGTGACTGTCCCTTTCATCCAGATATTACTGTGGTGACTGTCCCTTTTATCCAGGTATTACAGTGGTGACTGTCCCTTTTTTTACCCAGAATTACTGTAGTGACTGTTTCCTTTTTTTTATTCAAGTATGTAGTCGTGAGTGTCCCGTTTTATCCAGGTATTCGGTGTGACTGGTTCCTTTTATCAGGTACTCCTGTGATGACTGTCCCTTTTATTCCAGGTATTACTTTGGTGGCTGGTCCCTTTTATTCGTACATGGTGTGTCCCTTTTTACCCAGTTATTACTGAAACTGTCCCTTTTTAATACAGGTGGTTCCAGTGGTGCTGTACCTTTTTTCCGGTATTACTGTGTGACTGTCCCTTTTATCCAGATATTACTGTGTGACTGTCCCTTTTTAAATCCAGGTATTACTGTGGTGACTGTCCTTTTTATCCAGTATTACTGTGGTGACTGTCCCACCTTTTAGAATATTACTGTGGACTGTCCCCTTTTACCCAGGAATTACTGTAGTGACTGTTCCTTTTACTCAAGTATTGTAGTCGTGAGTGTCCCTTTTATACAGGTATTACTGTGGTGACTGTCCCTTTTACCCAGTTCCTTACTGTGGAGACTGTCCCTTTTACCTCCGTTTTACAGGTGGTGACTGTCCCTTTTATTCCAGGTATTACTGTGGTACTGTCCCTGTATCCAGGTATTACTGTGGACTGTCCCTTTTATTCAGGTATCACTGTATTGACTGTCCCTTTTATCCAGGTATTACTGTGGTGACTGTCCCTTTTATTCAGGTATCACTGTGATGACTGTCCCTTTTATCCAGGTATTACTGTGGTGACTGTCCCTTTTTTTCAGGTATTACAGTGGTGACTGTCCCTTTTACCCAGTTATTACTGTGGAGACTGTCCCTTTTATCCAGGTATTACAGTGGTGACTGTACCTTTTATCCAGGTATTACTGGGGTGGACTGTCCCCGTATCCGATATTAATTGTAGTGACTGTCCCTTTTTGTATCCACGGTAGGTACTGTGTGACTGTCCCTTTTATCCAGGTATTAACTGTGGCGACTGTCCCCCTTTTATGAGATATTTACTGTCGGAGACTGTCCCTTTTATCCAGGTATTACAAGTGGTGGACGTCCCTTTTACCCTTTATTGATTACTGTAGTGGACTGTTCGTTTTATTCAAGTATGTAGACGATTGTACCTTTTTGTCCCAGGTATTACTGTGGTGATGTCCTTTTACCCAGTTTTATTGGTGGACTGTCCTTTTGAGGTTACTGTCTCATTTTTGATTCGTATACAGTACTGTATGAACTGTTTTCCCATTCCAAGGTATCCAGTATTGACTGTGACTGTCCCTTTTTATCCAGGTTTATACCAGTTACTGGTAGTGACTGTCTTTTTATCAGTATTCGTGGTGTTACTGTTCCCTTTTTTGATCCCGAATATACTGTGGAGACTGTCCCTTTTATCCAGGTATACGTGGTGACTGTCCCCTTTTTACCAGGAATTACTGTAGTGATATTTCCCTTTTTATCCAAGTATTGTAGTCGTGCGTGTCCCTTTTATCCAGGTTATTACTGTGGTGACTGTCCCATTTTTTATTCAAGGATATACTGTGGAATGACTGTCCCTTTTATCCAGGTCCTTCCTTGTACTATTCAGGTGTGACTGTCCCTTTTAACCGAGGTTATTACTGTGTGACTTTCATATTCAAGTGTTGACCTGTTTACCTTTTAGTGTTGCTGTGGTTTCCCTTTTATCCAGGTATTCCACTGTGTGACTGTCCCTTTTTATTCCCAGGTCTCCCACATGTGGACTGACCCGGTGTCTGTCCCAGGGTATTACTGTGGTGACTGTCCCTTTTTAGTCAGTATCCACTGTGATGACGTTATGTCCCTTTTTATCCAGGTATTACTGTGGTGACTGTCCCTTTTATCCAGTTTTATACATCGTGTATTAGGTGACTGTAAACCCCTTTTTATCCAGTATTACAGTGGTGACTGTCCCTTTTAACCCAAGAATTACTGTAGCCGACTGTTCCTTTTATTCAGTCTTGTAGTCGAGTGTCCCTTTATCAGGTATTAACTGTGGTGACTGTCCCAATTTTTTTCTAGGTATCACTGTCCTTTTTGACTGTCCCTTTATTTTATCCAGGTATTACTGTGGTGACTGTCCCATTTTATTCAGGTATACTGTGGTGACTGTCCCTTTTATCCAGTATTACTGTGTGACTGTCCTTTTATCCAGGTATCGTGGTTGACGTCCCTTTTATCCAGATTACTGTGGTGGACTGTCCCTTTTACCCAGAATACTGTAGGACTGTTTCCCTTTTATCAGGTATTATGTCGGTGAATGTCCCTTTTTTTAACCAGTATTACTGTGGTGACTGTCCCTTTCATCCAGGTTATTACTGTGTGACTGCCCATTTATTCAGGTTATTACAGTTGGTGGGACGTCCCTTTTTACCCAGTTATTACTGTGGAGACCCTTTTGTCCATTTTATCCAGGTATTTACAGTGGGTCCGTCCTTTTATCCAGTCCCATTTTACCCTGTTAGGTAACTTGTCCCTTTTTATTCCAGGTAGTACTGCGGTGTCGGACTGTTCCCTTTTATTTCCAAGGTATTACTTGTGGTGACTGTCCCTTTTAGTGAGATATTACTGTGGAGACCCGTTTCCCTTTTATCCAGGTGTTACAGATTGGTGACTGTCCCTTTACCCAGGGAATTTACTGGTAGCGCTGTTCCCTTTTAATTTCAAGTATTGTAGTCCGTGAGTTGTCCTTTTATTCCAGGTATTACTGTGGTGACTGTCCCATTTTTATTTACCTAGTATTACTGTTGGAGGACTTCCTTTTATTCCAGGTATTACAGTGGTGACTGCACCTTTTATCCAGGTATTATACTGTCGTGACTGTCCCTTTTTATCCAGATATTCACTGTTAGTGACTGTCCCTTTTATCCAGGTCTTACTGTGGGTGACTGTCCCTTTTATCCAGGTAATTACTGTGGAGGACTTGTCCCATTTTATCCAGGTATTACAGTGGTGAACTGTCCCTTTTACCCAGGAACTTACTGTAGTGACCTGTTTCCATTTTAGTTCAAGGTATTGTAGTCGTGAGTGTCCTTTCTAACCAGGTATTACTCGTGGCAAGTGACTGTCCCTTTCATCCAAAGATATTACTGTGGTGACTGCCCTGTTTTATCCAGGTATTACCAGTGGTGACTGTCCCTTTTACCCAGGAATTACTGTAGTGACTGTTCCTTTTATTCAAGTATTTTAGTCGTGAGTGTCCCTTTTATCCAGGTATTACTGTGGTGACTGTTCCTTTTATTCAGGTATCACTGTGATGACTGTCCATTTTATCCAGGTATTACTGTGGTGACTGTCCCTTTTTTTCAGGTATTTACAGTGGTGGCTTCTATCCCTTTTACCCAGTTATTACTGTGGAGAAGCTGGTCCCTTTTATCCAGGTGTTGTTTTACAGTGGTGACTGTAACCTTTTATCAGGTATTACTGTGGTAAACGGTCCCTTTTATCCAGATATTACTGTGGCGTGGACTGGTCCCTTTTCTATCCAGGTATTACTTTGGTGGTGACTGCTCCCTTTTATCCAGGTATTACTGTGGTGACTGTCCCTTTTATTGAGATATTACTGTGGAGACTGTCCCTTTTACCCAGGAATTACTGTAGTGACTGTTCCTTTTACTCAAGTATTGTAGTCGTGAGTGTCCCTTTTATCCAGGTATTACAGTGGTGACTGCACCTTTTATCCAGGTATTATTGTGGTGGACAGTCCCTTATTTTCAAGGTAATCACTGTGATGACTGTCCCTTTTATACCAAGGTAGTTACTGTGGTTGACTGTCCCTTTTTCTTTTATCAGGTCTTACCAGTGGTGAACTGTCCCTTTTGTTACCCAGCGTTATTACTGTGGGAATACTAAGTACCTTTTATCCAGGTCTTACAGTGGTGATGTTACCTTTTGATCCAAGGTATTACTGTGGTGGACTGGTCCCTTTTATCCATGATATTACTGTAGTGACTGTCCCTTTCTAGCCTAGGGTAATTACTGTGGTGACTGTCCCACTTTTATCCAAGGTATTACTGTTGGTTGGACTGTCCCTTTTATTCTTGGAGATATTACCTGTGGTGACTGTCCCTTTTAGTTCAGTATCACTGTGTTGATGACTGTCCCTTTTATCTAAAGGGTATTATTTGTTGGTGACGGTGCCCTTTTTTTTTCGAGGTATCACTGTGGTGACTGTCCCTTTTTATCCAGGCTATTACTGTGGCGTGGATGTCCCTTTTGGTATCCAGGTACTTAACAGTGGGGACTTGGACCTGTCCCTTTCTAATCCAGGTATTTACCTGTGGTTGACTGTCCACTTTTATTCAGGAGTATCTAATGTGATGGGACTGTCCCTTTTATTCCATGGTATTACAGTGGGTGACTGTCCCTTTTCTTCCCAGGAAATTGTACTTTAGTAGTACTGTTCCTTTTAGTTCAAGTATTGTAGGACGTGTGTACCCTTTTATCCAGGTATTACTGTGGTGGACTGTCCCATTTTACCCAGTTATTACTGTGGAGACTGTCCTTTTATCCACTGGTATAACAGGGTGGTGCAATGCAACCTTTTATCCAGGTATTACTGTGGTGACTGTCCCTTTTATCCAGATATTACTGTAGAAACGTGGCGATGGTCCCTTTTATCCATGGTTATTACTGTGGTGACTGTACCCTTTGATTGAGATAATTACCAGTTGGAGGACTTGTCCCACTTTTATCCAGGTATTACCGTGGTGGGGACTGTCCCTTTTACCCAGGAATTACTGTAGTGACTGTTCCTTTTATGCAACGTATTGTAGTCATGAGTGTCCCTTTTCTATCCAGGCGTATTGTACTGTGGTGAATGTCCCTTTATCCAAGGTATTACTGTGGTGGACTGTCCCCTTTTATCCATGTATTTACCATTGGTTGACTGTCCCTTTTACCGAAGAATTACTGTAGTGACTGTTCCTTTTATTCAAGTATTGTTATCGCTCCCCGTGCCGCAGGTGTCCCTTTTATCCAGGTATTACTGTGGTGACTGTCATTTTTATTCAGGTATACACTGTGATATGACAGTGTCCCATTTTATCCAGGTATTACTGTGATGTACTGTCCCTTTTATTCAGGTATTACTGGTGATGACTGTTCCCTTTTGATCCAGGTAGTTACCTGTGGTGAACTGTTCCCACCTTTTATTCATGTATTACCAGTGGTTTAGTGTACCTTTTCCTTTATCCAGGTATTACTGTGGTAACTGTCCCTTTTATTGTCAGGTATGCACTTGTGATGGGACTGTCCCTTTACCCAGTTCTTACTGTGGAGACTGTCCCTTTTACCCAGTTATTACTGTGGAGACTGTCCCTTTTATTCAGGTATCACTGTGATAACTTCCCTTTTACCCAGTTATTACCCTTTTGTGGAGACTGGTCCCCCTTTTATCCAGGTGTATTACAGTGGTGACCTTGTACCTTTTTATCCAGGTATTAACTGTGGTGACCCTTGTCCCTTTTATCCCCGATTATTAACTGTTAGTTGACCCTGTCCCTTTTATCCAGGTATTACTGGTGGAGACTGTTCCCCTTTTTATCCAGGTATTACTGTGGTGACTGTCCCCTTTTTATTGGATTATATTACTATGGAGACTGTCCCTTTTATCCAGGTTTTTTATTACCAGTGGTGAACTTGTCCCTTTTAACCCTAACTCAGGAATTACTGGTAGTGACTGGTTTCCCTTTTATTCCAGTATTTGGTATCCTTGAGTGTCCTTTTATCTCATGTTTTAACTGTGGTGACCCTTTTGGTCCCTTTTTACCCGTTATTAACCTGTGGAGACTGTCCCTTTACCAGGTTATTCATTGGTGGACTGGCACCTTTTATCCAGGTCCCTTTTACTGTGGTGACCTTCCCTTTTCCATATATTCTGGTAGGACTTTGTCCCTTTTATCCAGGTATTACTGTGGTGACTGTCCCTTTTATTGAGATATTACTTGTGGAGACCCTTTTGTCCCTTTTACCAGGTTATTACTGTGTTTGAAAGGTAACCTTTTTACCCAGGAATTACTGGGTAGGTGACTGTTCCCTTTTATTTTATTCCAAGGTAATTGTAGTCCGTGAAGTGGTCCCTTTAACCAGGTTTACTGTTGGTGACCCTTTTGTCCCTTTTCATCCCGAGGAATTATTAGTGGTTACTGTCCCTTTTATCCAGGATTACAGTGGTTGACCTTTTGTCCCTTTTACCCAGAATTACCTTTAAGTGACATTGTTCCTTTTTATTCACGTATTGTAGTGTTGACTGTCCCTTTTAAACCAGTTATTCTGTGGAAGGATGTCCCGTTATTCCAGGTATTGCAGTGGTGACTGCAACTTTGTTTCAAGGTATTTAACTGTGGTAGACTGTCCGCTTTTAGTCGGTTACCTGGATGATCGACTGTCCCCTTTTATCTAAGTATTATTGTGGTGACTGTCCCTTTTTTTGACGGTATCACTGTGGTGACTGTCACCTTTTATCCAGGTATTACTAGTGGTGGATGTCCCTTTTAAAATCCAGGTAATTACAGTGGTGACTGTCCCCTTTTATCCAGGTATACTGTGGTGACATGTCCCTTTATTCATGTATCACTGTGATGACTGTCCCTTTTATCCAGGTATTACATTGAACTGTCCCTTTATACCCAGGACTTACTGTAGTGACTGTTCCTTGTTTATTCAAGGATTGTTAGTGGTGACTGTCCCTTTTAACCAGTTATTACTGTGGAGGATGTCCCTTTTAAAAATCCAGTATTACAAGTGGTGACTGCGTACCTTTATCCAGTATTACTGTGGTGACTGCCTTTTATTCAGGTATCACTGTGGATGACTGTCACTTTTTATCCAGGTAATATTGTGGGTTACTGTCCCTTTTTTTTCAGGTATCACTGTGGTGACTGTCCCTTTTATCCAGGTTTATGTGGTGACTGTCCCTTTTATTCAGGTATTACAGTGGTGACTGTCCCTTTTAACCCAGTTATTACTGTAGGACTGTCCCTTTTATCCAGTAGTACAGTGTGACTGTACCTTTTAATCCAGGTATTACTGTGGTGACTGTCCCTTCTATCAGGATATTACGTAGTGACTGGCCCTTTTATCCTGGTACTTACTGTGGTGACCTTTTGTACCCTTTTATTCCAGGTTTTAGTTCTGTGTGCTGTCCCTTTTGATTGCGATTTACTGTGGAGACTGTCCCTTTTATCCAGGTATTTACAGTGGTGACTGTCCTTTTACCCAGGAATTAACCTTTTGTAGTGAACTGTTCACTTTTATTCAAGTATTGTAGGTCGGAGTGGTCCCTTTTATCCGGTTTACTGTGGTGACTTGTCCCTTTTAACCCAGTTATTACTGTGGAGACTGTCCCATTTTATCCAGGTATTTATACAGTGGGTGGACTGGCACCTTTTATCCAGGTATTTACCCTTTGGTGGTGACTGTCCCTTTTATCCCGATATTACTGTAGGTGACTGGTCCCTTTTATCCGGTTATTACTGGTGGGTTGACTGTCCTTTTATTGGAGAGATACGGTGGAAGACTGTCCCCTTTTAATCCAGGTTTTATTACCAGGTGGTGAACTGTCCCTTTTAACACCCATGTTACTGTATTGACTGTTTCCTTTTATTTCAAGTATTGTAGGTCGTGAGTGTCCCTTTTTATCCCAGGTTATTCTGTGGTGACTGTACTTTTTATTCAGGTATCACTGTGGATGACTGTCCCTTTTATCCATGTTTGCCTGTGGTGACTGTCCCTTTTATCAGGTTATCACTGTGGGGATGACTGTCCCTTTCTAAATCCGGTTATTACTGTGGTGACCTGTCCCTTTTATTCCCAGGTAATTACAGTTTGGTGACTGGTACCTTTTATCCAGGCATTACCTGTTTGGTGACGTTTGTCCCTTTAATTCAGGTATTCACTGTGATGACTGGTCCCTTTTACCCAGTTTTACTGGTGGAGACCTGTCCCTTTTAATTCCAGGTTATTCACTGTGGATGACTGTCCCTTTTATACCCAGGTTATTACTGTGGTGACCCTGGTTTCCCTTTTATCCCATGGTATTACCAGTGGTGACTAGTAACCTTTTATCCATGGTATTACTGGGTGGTACTGTCCCTTTTATTCCAGAATTATTACTGTAGTTGACCTGTCCCTTTTATCCGTATTACTGTTGGTGACTGTCCCTTTATCCAGGTATTACTGTGGTGACCCTGTTCCCTTTTATTGCAAGATTTACTTTGAGACTTGTCCCTTTTTATCAAGGTAATTGAACAGAGGTTACTGTTCCCTTTTTTTACCCAGGTCATTACTGTAGTGACTGTTCCTTTTATTCAAGGTTATGTATTCGTGAGTTGTCCCTTTTATCCTCCAGGTATTACGGTGGTGACTGTTCTCCTTTTACCCAGTTATTACTGGTGGAGACTGTCCCTTTTATCCAGGTATTTACAGTGGGTGGACTGGCAGCACCTTTTATCCCAGGTTTAGTCCTGGGGGGGGGGGTGGGTGACTGGTCCCTTTTATTTTCCAGATATTACTGTGGTGACTGTCCCTTTTATTATCCGTATACTGGTGGTGACGTCCCCCTTTTATTGAGATAAGGACTGTGGAGACTTGTCCCTTTTATCAGGTATTACAGTGGTGACCCTTTTGTCCCTTTTACCCATGAATTACCTGTATGACTGTTCCATTTTAATTCAGTATTGGTTGTCCCCGGTTTGGGGAAGTGTTCCCTTTTATCCAGGTATTACCTTTGTGGTGTGTCCCCTTTTATCCGATAATTACTGTGGTGCTGTCCCTTTTTATATAGGTATTACTGTGTGACTGTCCCTTTTTTATCCAGGTATTTACAGTTTTGGTGATTTGTCCCTTTTAAACCAAGGAATTACTTGTAGTG
This sequence comes from Macrobrachium nipponense, assembly GCF_015104395.2. NCBI lineage: Eukaryota > Metazoa > Arthropoda > Malacostraca > Decapoda > Palaemonidae > Macrobrachium > Macrobrachium nipponense. Next base: position 33,920,102 of record NC_061087.1, on the reverse strand, counting down.
GACTGTTCCTTTTATTCAGTATTTGTAGTTTGACCCGTTTTCCTTTTAAACCAGTTATTACTGTGGAGGATGTCCCTTTTATCCAGGTATTACAGTGGTGACTGCACCTTTTATCCAGGTATTACTGTGGTGACTGTCCCTTTTATTCAGGTATCACTGTGATGACTGTCCCTTTTATCCAGGTATTATTGTGGTGACTGTCCCTTTTTTTCAGGTATCACTGTGGTGACTGTCCCTTTTATCGAGATATTACTGTGGTGACTGTACCTTTTATCAAGGTATTACTGTGCTGACTTTCCCTTTTATCCAGGTATTACTGTGGTGACTGTCCCTTTTATCCAGGTATTACTGTGGTGACTGTCCCTTTTATCCAGGTATTACCGTGGTGACTGTCCCTTTTATTCAGGTATTACTGTGGTGACTGTCCCTTTTATTCAGGTATTACTGTGGTGACTGTCCCTTTTATCCAGATATTCCCCCTAGATGCTGACCCCTTGGCGTGGGTAGGGGGCTTAGGGATCAGCAGCTGTGCCGTGATGCCTGGTGGGTTCCTTTTTTCACTTGTCCTTGGGGCTCAGCTGCTGATCCAACTAAATTAGGTCGGAGTTTACTTTTCCTTCTTTCTGCAATATTTTCATTCTTACTACATCCTTCTCCTTCATGTAATTTTTTTTTTCTCCTTTTTTTTCCCCTTTGGATTAATTGTGGAAATTTCCACCTTTGATAAAATTTACTGGACCTGGTAAACAGAAAAGATATCATAGCTGGGACTGGGTTTTATATCTGAAGCTAAATAGTGGGAACTGTGGCAGGACCATCAACTGCTCGATAATGTTCGGACCTGAGTGATATCAGGCGGAACTATTTTGCAGGGCTGGACCACGGATTCCAGGGGGGTGTCTAGTTTTGCGGATAGGACTCTCGGCATTCTGTCCGGTTTGCCCATAATGTGATTAGGGTGGGGATGATTGTATTCTGGTAATACTCTCAGTCTATCAAGCGGGTTGGCTTACACTTGGGCCACTCTAATCATGTTGTGCCATCCCCTGTGGGGTAGGGTAGGGAGGGCGCGGACATTTGGGAGTCAGTTCTCACTTGTGCCATTAGTGGAAGAATAAACTTCATGAAAGGCTGATGATGTCTTTTTAAGGTTTTCAGGTTTATTTATCTTTTTTTTTTTTTTTTTTTTTTTTTTTTACCACTACTTTGATCTTTATGAATAATACAAATAAAGAATCAAGTACCCCCTGGACCCTTTGATGGTAATGAATCGGCACAGTTGATGACCTGCAGGAACCTCCACTGGCAACCATCCTCTGGAAAACTCCAAAAAACCTTCCAGTGTAATCACACTGAAACCCTATGCTCCAGTACGGAGTAAGGGGAAATTTAGTAAAAATATAGTTACAGAAATAGGACCCGGAATGTTTGAAAACTCTTATGATAAATATTTGACTTTTAATTTGGAAGACTCTGATTGTGACATTTTTAAGGTATATAAAGATATTGTCAGGTGCTGTGGCCGAGAGCCTAAGATTTCTTCTGAGGGGCGAGGAAAGCTGACAGTGGAATCTGCCTCGGCAAAAGAGAGTGAACAGCTAAAAACATTATCTCACCTTGGAGGAGTTAAGTAGAGTGTGCAGTACATGCTTTTTGGAATTTACTCCAAGGGCATGATATATGCACCCCAGCTTGTGACTTACTCTGAGGAAAAGGCTCGTAGAGGAATTAAGGGATCAAGGGGTAATAAGAATTGAAAGAATGAAGAAGAAGATAAATGGAGTCCTAGTCCCACTTCCCAATTTAATTGTTACTTTCAATTCCACCCGATTGCCTAGTATAGTGAAAGCAGCCTGGTTACGTTTTAAGGTTAAACAGTATATCCCAAGACCGAGGAGATGTTTTTTATTGTCAAGAATTTGGACACATGTTGGGGTCATGCAGACAGAAATTACAAGGCAAGCCTGCTACTTGTGTTAAATGCAGTGAGCCAGAGCATGGCATATGTAATAAGGAGGCCAGATGTGTGCATTGTGGAGAAAATCATCCATCATCTTCACTTAATGCGATGTATACATCATGGAAAAAAGAAATTCAAGACCTTTAAAGGGTGACCGAACGTATCACATTTGGAGAGGCCAAAGAGAGAGTGTTGAGTCAAGTACATTAGACCAGGAATATCTTTTTTCCCAGTGTGCTGCCAACCGAAGAAGAAAAAATCTCAATGTCACCAAAAAAAAAAAACTAACTGTTATTAATAAAACACCAGTTACGACCTGTACTCGTGCCTCTTTGGAGGCAGCGCCAGTGATTGCTGGCGCTCATGCCCTCTTCGGAGGCTGCGCCAGTGACTCCTGGCGCTCCTGCCTCTTTGGAGGCCGCGCCAGTAATTCCTGGCGCCCTGCCTCTTCTGAGGCAGTGCCAGTAATTCCTGGCGCCCCCTGCCTCTTCGGAGGCAGTGCCAGTTGATTCTGGCACTCCCGCCTCTTTGGATGCAGTGCCAGTGGTTTCTGGCACTTCTGCTTCTATGGAAGCAGAACCATGATTTCTGGGACTCCTGCCTCTCTGGAGGCTGTGCCAGGTGTACCTGGCACGTCCACCTCACTGGAGGCTGTACCAGCTTTAAATGGTGCTTCTGATCCTTTGGAGAATGCACCAATGTCCAACCTTCACACCCCTCTCAGGCAGCATCAGCTTTGGTCTGGTGTTCCTGAGACCGATAAACCCTCTGAAAAGGAAGGCAAGCCATAAATAATCGGTCTCCTTCCAGAATAAGGAGCAAGTCAGTAAAGCTGAAAGCTCTTAAAAGAGGCTCTAATTTAAACAGCCTCTAAAGGGAAGTAAATTCATTCATTTTCTACAGTGGAACTGTCAGGGATTTAAGAGCTAAATGGAAGAATTAAGGCTGCTCATATCAGAAGTGTCTCCTGTTTGTATAGCTCTGCAGGAGACAATGATTGGTAATAATATGTGCCCCAGCCCACGAGAGTATAGATCCTATCACTCCACTTATAATTTGAATATTGGAAGCCATGGTGGTGTCGCTTTGTATGTTCGAAATGACACCCCACAAAATCCTATCAGTATCCAATCAGCATTGCAAGTGATAGGTGTGCAGATCCATTTGCAAAAAGAAAATATACAATATGCTCTCTTTATCTACCACCTAATGAAGCCTTCCCCATCAATGAATTTAAATCTCTTATTCAACAGTTACCACGCCCTTTTGTTATTTTGGGAGATATGAATAGCAGAAATCCTCTTTGGGGTGACATCATACACCAATCAAAGAGGAAGGTGTTTAGGTTCCATCATAGAAGATGAAAATGTTGGGATCCTCAACTCTGGGGAGTCTACGCATTTTCATGTTCAAACAGGCACGTTATCAGCAATTGATTTATCTATATGTAGTGATGACTGTATTATTGACTTTAATTGGAGAACTATAAATGATAGATTTACCAGTGACCATTTCCGATAGTGGTGAGTGTAGCATCAAGTCCTCCATCTTCAAGGCTACCCAAATGGAACATTGGTAAAGCTGATTGGTCAACATTCCAGGAGCACAGCTCAATAGATGACTCTGCTGATGACTTTCCCTTTGTAGATGACGCTCTGACTTTTTGAATACAATGATGTTCTCAGCTGGTCTTCAATCTATACCTAGGACTCGGGCAAATTTGTCCGCCGACCAGTTCCCTGGTGGACACGTAAATGCCAGGAACTCATAGAAATATGAGATCTGCCTTCACCAGATACCGCAGACGAAAATGTGAGTATTATCGTGTAGAATTTCGAAAAGCGAGAGCTCATTTTCGCATGGAAATCAAAAAAAGCACGAAAAGAATCTTGGACGATATTCATATCTTCACTAAATTCGAAAACTCCTCTGACTCTAGTTTGGAAGAGAGTTAGAAAAATAGCAGGCAAGTTTACTCCTTGTCAACCTCCCGTTATCAAGGTGAATGGTTGTGAGGTAGCAGACCCCCAGTTAGTGGCAAATGAGTTTGCTAATCATTTTGCTAATGTTTGCCAAAGAAAATGATGATAGACCCTATTCAGCTCAAAGACGGATAATAGAACAGGTCGAAATTGATTTTTAATACCTTAAGACATGAGCAATACAATGCTCCTTTTACTATTAGAGAATTTGAATCAGCCTTGAATAAATGTAATGAATTCAGCTCCTGGACTGGACGATATAACATATTCAATGATTAAGCATACCCCTGAAAATACCAGACTTTTCATATTAAGCCTAATTAACAGAAATTTTACAGAGAACATATCTTCCCCAAGCTTTGGGAGAAGTTGAAATTACTGCCATTTGTGAAACCTGGAAAGATCCATTCAAGACAGAAAATTATCGTCCTATCGCATTAACTTCTTGTTTGTGTAAGATCATGGAAAAAATGGTGAACACACGATTGATGTGGTACTTGGAAAGAGGTAAATATCTGTCGCCTGCTCAGTGTGGTTTTTCGGAGTATGCACTCCACAACTGATGTATTGGTACGAATGGAATCTTCAATATGTGAAAGCTTTTGCCAACAAGCAACATCACATCACTGTTTTCTTTGACCTAGAGAAGGGCTTATGATACAACATGGAGATATGGCATTTTGAGGGTCCTTTATGAATGTAACCTGAGAGGCAATTTGCCCATGTTTATTAAGGCTTTTTTAAAAATAGGATATTTCAGGTTCAGGTTGGAGCAATAATGTCAGATGTATTCAATCAGGAAGAAGGAGTACCACAAGGAAGTGTTTTAAGTGTAACCTTGTTTGCCTTGGTAATCAATGGGGTTTCTAAAATAATTCCCCAGATATAACATATACCCTTTTTGTTGATGACCTATCGATTTCCTTTGCAGCATCAAGGATGGCAGTGGCTGAACGCCGCCTTCAGCTCTACATTGATAATATAATAAAGTGGGCTGAGGTTAATGGTTTTAGATTTTCCGCCAGTTAAAACTGTAACTATGCACTTTTGTCGTATAAGGGGATCCACCCTGATCCAGATCTATTCATTCATAGGCAGAGAATTCCATGTGTTGGTGAAACAAGGTTTCTTGGCTTGATTTTTGATAGCAAAGCTGACCTGGATTCCACATCTGAAATATATATTAAGGCAAAATGCTTAAAAGCAATGAATTTGCTGAAAGTCGGTCTCACACTTCGTGGGGTGCAGACCGAACTCGATGTTGAGATTATATAAAGCCTTGGTCTTTTCAAAATTAAGTTATGGATGTGAGGTGTACACTTCTGCAAAGCCAAATAGCCTTAAAATGCTCAACTCAATTCATCATGGAGGAATACGGTTGTGTACTGGAGCATTTAAATCATCTCCCACCGAGAGCATGCTTGTAGATGCTGATGAGGTGCCACTGGATCTTCATTACAAGCGTCTGCTGGTTCGGAGCTGGTATAGATTCCAGAGGCTACCTAAGTCTTTAACCAGCATTTGTATGAGAAATGAAAGGCATTGGCAGTTTTATGAAAATCACCCCAAGCAACCTCATCCATTCGCTTTTTAGAGTCAATACCATTGTTCGTGAATTAAAACATGCCAAGGGTCGAGATTTTACCAGCAAAATATTCAGTTAGTCCCCTGGAACTTCCCAGAGGTAAAATTCTGCAGATATTTCAATTTTACCAAAACAGAATTGTCCAGTGAGGCCACGCGGTCAATATTTTTTTAGAACATTCCTTGCAACATGACGACTCCACTGCAGTTTTCACGGATGGCTCAAAGTCAGATGCTGGCGTCGGCTTTGGTGTAGTCTTCCCTGATGTAAGAGAGGAGTGGCAGGTTATCATCTGTTGTCATCAATTTTGTACAGCAGAGTTATATGGAATTTTAAAGGCTTTAAAGGAAGTTTTAATTCGGAATGAAAGTAATTTTATTATATATTGTGACTCAAGAAGTGTTCTTCAGTCACTGGAATCTTTTAACCCTTTAAACCCTCTGATTTTTAGATATATTGGAATGGCTGCTTTTACTAAAAAGAAGAGGAAAAGAAATAAAGTTCTGTTGGGTGCCTTCTCATGTTGGGGTGGCTGGGAATGAGAAAGCTGACAACTTGCAAAGTCTGCGTTCAGCTCCCCAGAACCCACAAGATGCCTACTACCATATCGGGATTTGTGTATCCTCTAGTAGGTCAGAGAATTAAAAAAATGTTGGCAGTCCAGTGGGAGGATATTTTAAACAATCAAAAAATGCGTAGTATCACGTCTTCAGTGTCTCCTTGGTCATATCCATATATGCCAAGGAGAACAAGAACGATGTTGGCAGATTGGAGGATTGGACATACAAGACTCACCCATGGGTTCTTGATGTCTCGTGAAAATCCTCCGTTTTGCGAGAACTGTACTGTGCCCTTGACTGTGAGACATTTGCTGGTTGAATGTCCCAGACTTGGGAATTTGAGACATAGTTTCATGTCTTGGGGTCGTGACAGAGTAGGTAATTTTATCCTAGCTACAATTCTTGGAAAGGATTGTAATATAGAGAAGTTAATATATTTTAGTATGAGGGAGGCTGGCCTCCTTAAACCAAATTTTAAATTTATACATAAATTGTCTATGTAAGAACTTTTATATATGAACAAAATTTTTATATAATATATTTATAGATTTTTATATGAAATTTTATCAAAAAATTTAGTTTTTTATATTTAATTTATTTCGGTGTCAATTACCCAGATGTTGTGACGCCAGATATAATACACAATCAATCAATCAATATCCAGATATTACTGTGGTGACTGTCCCTTTTATTCAGGTATTACTGTGGTGACTGTCCCTTTTATTCATGTATTACTGTGGTGACTGTCCCTTTTATCCAGGTATTATTGTGTTGACTCCCTTTTATCCAGATATTACTGTGGTGACTGTCCCTTTTATCCAGGTATTACTGTGGTGACTGTCCCTTTTTTTCAGGTATTACTGTGGTGACTGTCCCTTTTATTCAGGTATTACTGTGGTGACTGTCCCTTTTATCCAGGTATTACTGTGGAGACTGTCCCTTTTATCTAGATATTGCTGTGGTGACGGTCCCTTTTATCCAGGTATTACTATGGTGACTGTCCCTTTTATCCAGATATTACTGTGGTGACTGTCCCTTTTATCCAGGTATTATTGTGGTGACTGTCCCTTTTATCCAGATATTACTGTGGTGACTGTCCCTTTTATCCAGGTATTACTGTGGTGACTGTCCCTTTTATCCAGATATTTCTGTGGTGACCGTCACTTTTATTCAGTTATTACTGTGGTGACTGTCCCTTTTATCCAGGTATTACTGTGGTGACTGTCCCTTTTATCCAGATATTACTGTGGTGACTGTCCCTTTTATCCAGGTATTACTGTGGTGACTGTCCCTTTTATCCAGGTATTACTGTGGTGACTGTCCCTTTTATCCAGATATTACTGTGGTGACCGTCACTTTTATTCAGTTATTACTGTGGTGACTGTCCCATTTATCCAGGTATTACTGTGGTTACTGTCCCTTTTATCCAGATATTACTGTGGTGACCGTCACTTTTATTCAGTTATTACTGTGGTGACTGTCCCTTTTCTCCAGGTATTACTGTCCCTTTTATCCAAGTATTTCTGTGGTGACTATCCAGGTAATACTGTGGTGACTATCCATTTTATCCAGATATGTCTTTGGTGACTGTCCGTTTTATCCAGGTATTACAGTGGTGACTGTCCCTTTTATTCAGTTATTACTTTGATGACTGTCCCTTTTTTCCAGATATTACTATGGTGACTGTAACTTTTATTCAGTTATTACTGTGGTGACTGTTCCTTTTATTCAGCTATTACTGTGATGACTGTCCCTTTTATCCAGGTATTACAGTGGTGACTGTCCCTTTTATTCAGTTATTACATTGATGACTGTCCCTTTTATTCAGATATTACTATGGTGACTGTTCCTTTTATTCAGTTATTACTGTGGTGACTGTCCCTTTTATTCAGCAATTACGTTGATGACTGTCCCTTTTACCCAGGTATTACAGTGGTGACTGTCCCTTTTATTCAGTTATTACTGTGGTGACTGTCCCTTTTATTCAGTTATTCCTTTGGTGACTGTCCCTTTTATCCAGGTATCACCGTGGTGACTGTCCCTTTTATTCAGGTATTACTGTGGTGACTGTCCCTTTTATTTAGGTATTACTGTGGTGACTGTCCCTTTTATTTAGGTATTACTGTGGCGACTGTCCCTTTTATCCAGATATTACTGTGGTGACTGTCCCTTTTATTCAGGTATTATTTTGGTGATTGTCACTTTTATTCAGTTATTACTTTGATGACTGTCCCTTTTATCCAGGTTTTACTGTGGTGACTGTCCCTTTTATTCAGGTATTACTTTGGTGACTGTTCCTTTTATTCAGTTATTACTTTTGTGACTGTCCCTTTTATCCAGGTATTACAGTAAGGACTGTCCTTTTTATTCAGGTATTACTGTGGTGACTGTCCCTTTCATCCAGGTATTACAGTAAGGACTGTCCCTTTTGTTCAGTTATTACTGTGGTGACTGTCCCTTTTATCTAGGTATTACTGTGATAACTGTCCCTTTTATCCAGGTATTACAGTAAGGACTGTCCCTTTTGTTCAGTTATTACTTTGGTGGCTGTCCCTTTTATCCAGGTGTTACTGTGATGACTGTCCTTTTTAGCCAGGTATTACTCTGGTGACCGTCTGTTTAATACAGGTATTGCTGTTCTGATTGTGTATTTTATCCAAACATTACTGTGCTGGTTTTCCCATTTACCCACCACCAAACGAAAACCAACCCCACTAAACCTAAACTCATCCCACTAAATTTAGTTAAGTACACCCCCTGTTAAGCTTAAACACATCCCTAGTAAACCTAAGCACACACCCCCTCAGAGCTAAACACAAACCGTGATAAAGAATTATTAATCACATGAAATAAAATAAATTTCTATGGAATGATTACATAAAATGGGAAATGGAAGACGGGGAAGGGTTTCGAAACCTACCTTATTATCTAAGTTGGGTCAAGTGATGGCTACATGCCAAATTTTTTTCCAAATTGGTCAAAGTTTACCACATAAGTTACATGGAAATGAGGGGTGGGGGAAGGGAGTGGGGGCATGGGTATCTAACTTATTATCTAAGTTGGGTCAAATGGACATGTGTAAAATTGTCTAGATTTGTCAAGCGGTTCAGATGTCTATAGTGCAGAAACATAAAAAAAAAAAACATACAAAAAATCAACATCACTTATCATATATATATATATATATATATATATATATATATATATATATATATATATATATATTATATTGTTACGTATGAACCCGGCCTTGAAAGAGGCTCCGATACGTAAACAGAAATAGTTGAGGGAAAACAAAGTGAATTGCTTGAACTTATCGTAAAAAGGATTTAAAGTGAACATTTACTCTAGGGGAAAGGTCGCCAGAAACTCAGCTAATTACTTTACAGCTATTTATTTACAAGAGGCTGCTTACAGCCAAGGTTAAGTAAATAATGCAACTGGTCCCCACATGGACTAATAATATCTCTCAAGTGAATGATTGCTGGCGCAAAATGAAATTCACGTAAAAGCTGGTTTCGAAATCTTGCGGTAATGCAACACTTGCGAGCAAAGAGTCTTGACACGTGACTCAGGGAATCTGGAAAAAGATCCCAGATTAGACAAGATAAAAGAAAAAGGATTTCTTGCACAAGTTACGGTTATTCAGTTCTCTAACACTGGGGAAAAGGAACTCTATTTTAAATGAGGTATGCACTGAAGACTTCATTTGTCTGGGACGATCACACAAGGGGAAGCATGCGGCCATGAGGCAGTGAGAGGAAACAAAGGGATGAGTTCTATTTGATTTAGAAGTTTGAATTGGGAAAATGGGGAGCAAATAGACAATAGGATGTAAGGAACTGGCAATATGCTGCTTCACAAGACGTACCTGGATGCCATGTTCAGTGGATCTTTGTAGAAATGCGGCCTGGCTTTGTCTCAGGTCTGGGGCTCGGGCGCGCCACTAACGCCATGGATCGGCCTAAATGGAAGGCGGGTGGTTGAACATCCATCCGAGGTCACGGCTGGAGCCGACTGGGAGAGATACTGGTTCTCTCGGAATCACGGGGCTTCCATACACCGCCTCGGGCACTGCCTGAAAGTGATAAACACCGCCAGCAAATTGGGAAGGAAAATAGGTCTTATTGTAGAAGTCCCTAAAATCCATCTCGAGGCCTAGCTACTCTTGTGACTTGCCTCTCTTACCGTAAGCTTCCATCAGACCGGAAATTCCTTACTACGACGTGCTCTCTCCCAAAATCAGTTGCTTTAGGAGAAGGCATGGCTGCTTCTTTTATAACTAAAATTAATAAAAAACTGCTGGGAAGGCAAGGCGTTCAATAAACGTAGCAGCTCCCCCTGTTAAGAAGGCATTCTCTCCCTTTCGGGCGTGAAGGCCTTGGCTTAAATAAGTTGATCGTCTCGACTACCCAGTTCTCCTACTCTAACTAAAGTTTTTTGAGCAGCGATACAGCTAACTACAGTGGCCTACCTAACTTATAGGTGGAGATGCTAAGTGTACTAACTTAATGGAGTATTGTAGTCTTGCCTAAGTGATAACTACGGGTTGTCTGTGACGACAGTCTACTCTACCCCTAGATAAGGTTACTTGAACATTCTACTTGCTACTACCCTAATGCCCAGGTACTAAATCATTAGCCTAACCTACTCATTACAGTTAATTGGAGACACAATCATTCCAGAGTGTGGTACGCACAGCAGCGGTTCGGCGACTGAATTGTTAAAATACATGATGTGAGGTAATGATGCGTGAGGATGATGAGAGGTTAGTAGACCAGGATGGAAATGAAATGAGGTAATTATATTTAAGTGAGGGTTAGTATTACAATTGCTAGGGGTTAGGGGGTTAGTTTTACTGGCAGAGATCAGGCTGGCTACCTTCTCTGGGTAGGTGCCAGGATCACTCTGCAAATGAATGTGACACTGTACCTCAGGCACAAGTGTCAAGGAGAGCATGTGGCTCTTTTGTTAGTATGTTAATGATTTGTTACGTCCCTTCTTCTTCTTCTTATTCCTCCAGGACCTGGCTATACCAGTCCTAGGAGTAGACGGAGGTACCGACTCTGGGGTAAGGCCAGAAATGCCGTCAGGAGCAGAGGCAGTGGTAGCCTGAGGGGTTGCAGGAGAACACACTACTTCGGTATCTGCAGCAACCATCGTAGAGGTGGAACCTACTGCAGGGGAGGCCCTCACTCCGGCTGCTGCGACAACCGTCGTAAGGGGAAAACTCCAGACTGACTCCTGGGCAGGCAGTTCCTGGTTGTCCAGAGGAGGTGAGAATGTGAGGTCTGCCGGAGGTTCATCCTCGGGCGACAGTGGTAAGGGGGAAGAAGAATGGTGGGCTGGAGGTTGGCCATGGGCTGCGGTAAGCTCCATGCCTGTTGGAGGATCTCCTGTAGGAGGATCCTTGATAAGGTTAGGCGCCGGTGCTAGCTCGGGGCCAGGCGCAGAGGTCAAGTTCTGTGGTGGCTCTACGTCCAGGCTGGACGGAGCTTGGCGCTGCCCAGTGCTGCCAAGTGGCACTGGCAGAGAGTTGAGGTCGACTGGACCTGTGACGGGTACCGGAGGTGCAATGCCTCTCAGCGTGCCCTTGGAAATGGGAGACAGAGGCTCCTGTCTCTTGTTGAAGGCTAAGCCTTGTGGAAAATGGACAGTGTCTGCTGCTGGTAATCGGCTAGGGCACCTAGGCCAATTCGTGGAGTGCCCTAGTATGTTGCAGGTTTTGCAACGGAACTGTGAATGATCAATCTCTCTCCTAGGTAATGGGGGGAGACTGTTGGTGGACGTGCTTCCTGGAGGAAGTAGAATTTTGATGACTCCTTGCTTTGGAGTGATTTGACGTGGGGTTAGGACCCTTAGTCTTTTTGAAATAAGAGGGAGACTTCATGTCTTGCCCTAGGAGGAGGTCGTAACCTCCTGGAATGTAGCTTGCAACTGCAAGGGTACAAACCTTGGAGAAGTGAGGTCTGGTGACCCTCAATTGGACGGTCGGAAGGATCAGCTTGATATGGTTGATACCTTCAATGGTTATTGATGGATTATCACAATTATTTACTTATATGTATGATTATTATTATTATTAATATGTACCTGTATTTCTAATGCACATTTAGCATACATGTTGTGTTAGGAATACGTAAATGCAATTATTCATGTTTATCGGAGCATAGGGAATATTATGTAGCATTTATATCATTTTGTGGTGCGCTATTCATTTGTCTGTATCTGGTATCACTGCAATTAGTCTACGCCATAGCCCGCCACTGTTCAAAGCTCCTCCAGTGTATAACTTTTATAATTATCATTTTCACGTATTATATGGCTTAAGGATTTACGCAAGTGTTTCAGTGAAGCCCTATATTAACTATCTATTGAAAGATAACAAAGAGTTATTAAGTGACGTCTATCGACGTTAGCCCCTCGGGGGATTCGATCTTCCCGTATCAGGGAGATTTGAGTGCCAGTCGTCGTAGGCTCTGACGTGGCTTGGCTGATAATGACTTTGGAGGGGTGCGACGGTTATAGGGCCCTTAGCCAGGGGTCCTAGTAACGAAGGATTGGTAACTGCCATTGCGATGGCAGGAATATTATGATTAGCGCACCCTCCATAGTTGGCAGACATGTGACCCTTGCGGCCACAGTCTCGGCAGAACTTGTTCCAGAACCTCTTCCGTGGCACTGGACGGTAAGGCCGAGATGGCCCCACAGGTTGCGAATCTGTGGAGTCACCAAGGCTGGCAGTGTGCTCTGGCACAGGTGGAGAGAGTTCTGTCAAATCACCCTCGGAAACAAGTCCGGGGTTAACTGGGGGGCTTACCTCTCCCAAAGTGGAGGAGGTAGGCGGTAAAATGGTAAGAGGCTGAGAGGATGCGGCAGGAACTTTGGGCTCTGACACTGGGTCAGGGCCAGGTTCACAAATAAAAAGGATGTCTGGGACATCGGAGGCACTAGCCTCTGAATCTAAAACTGACTGATTATGAGGCATGCTGCAGGGATCCGGTGCATCTGGTAGTGGGAGCTGCGTCCAGGGGAGATACGGCTTAAGTAGATCTCGGCCCAATATTACCTGGTAAACATCATGAAACTGGTCCACTACGCCCAGGCGGCACAAGGTGGTTTCCCTGGTCTCCTGGTCCAAAAAGGGCATTTCCACATTCAGAAGGACCGAAGGAACAGAATAGAGGTTACCGTCAATCCATTCAAACTGAATTTCTTCGTCCGTCTGGATTTTGGCACCCCTAGGCAATGCCTTTCTTGAAATGAGGGAGACCTGGGCTTCGGTGTCGGCCATGACTTGTACCCACTGATAGGCCGTAGGAGACTGTTCATCAGGCAGGGCTATATGGTAGCCTTGGAGAAGTTCACCCTGGAAGCTCTCATCCCAAGGTAGAGATCGACTTGGGCACTGGTCTGAATCCACAGCATGCCCACGCACACAGCAAGTGGTGCAGAACCTCCACAACCACCTCTTACCGAGAGATTTCTTCATCTCTGAGAGCTAGCTCATGCTTTCTCTCTTCTTCTCTTTCCTTCTTCTCTGTTTCTTTGGCTTTTCTCTTGTTTTCTCTTTCTTCCCTTTCTTGCAGGCGCGCAGCATCCTGCTGTGCCTTTATCCACTGGTCAAGTGCTGGTCCAGTGTAACCGGCCTCCTTGCCCAGAGTTATGAGGATTCAGAGCTTCTCTAGCTCTACGGCAAAGAAGTCGCGGGAAGCAGGGGAAGACATTTCCCTTAGGCTGCAGTAGAGGCTCTGACAAAGTTGAAAATAATGGCCAGGAAGGGTACTGAATGGAATGGGAGTGCCTACTATGTAACGTGGCACTCACTTGGAAATGGGTTCTGCAATAATGGTAATGAAAAAGTCTGGAAAGACTGGGTGCTCTGTGGCACTTGGGAAGTGTCCCGTAAGTTGGTGGCACTTCTGGGATGGCACCTTCTGATGAGGTGAGACAATAACATGGAGTGTGCGGCGTACGTCACACTTAAGGGCGTTCCTCACTTGGGAGACGCTGGAATGGGCTACCTGTAGGTCCAATACAGGTGCAATGGCACTTATGGAGGCGTTCCTTGGGCAGCACTAGTAGTGCTTGTATTGCGGCACTTCGGGAGGCGTTCCCTTGATTGGGTGATCCGGGATAGCGGATACACTAATGGATTGGGCGTTCCGTAAGGACGGACACGCAGGTTTGACAGCACTTAGGGCTGGTATTGCGGCACTTTTGGGAGGCGTTCCCTTGTTGAGTGTTCCGAAGGATCACTGACCCTTGTACATGGACACACTAGTTACTTGGGCGTTCCGTAAGGACGGACACGCAGGTAGAATGGCTACCTGTACGGCCTGTACAGGTGCAATGGCACTTATGAGGAGGTGTTCCTTTTGGACAGCACCAGTAGTGCTGGTATTGCGGCACTTCGGGAGGCGTTCCCTTGGAGTGGTCCGAAGGATCACTGATCCTCGTACATGGACACACAAATGAATAGGGCGTTCCATAGGACGGACACGCAGGTAAAGGGCTACCTGTACGGCCTGTACAGGTGCACGGCACTTATGAGGAGGCGTTCCTTGTTTGGAGCACTGGTATCGTGCTGGTGTGTCCCGTCGGACGACACTAAATGCAGTATACTCAAGTATACTGAAGAGGAATGGTACTCTGTTCGGAGCAGAGTGTAATGGTGGAGGAGAGAAAGTAAAAGGTGGGAGTACTTCAGCAGCCAGTCGATGGACAGTGTCACGAATTAGTTGCTGTAAAATGATAAGGCCTGACGTGCACTGGTGGTGGCCAGTCCTAGACTGGTAGGCTTCCTTGTCTGGAAGTAATGAAGGTTGCGGTGGCACACTGTGCGGGTTCGTGCTTGCGGTATATGCAAGTCTTTTGTGATAAAAATGGAAAAGACCACTCGGGCAACGACAGGTAATGGTAATTTTAAAATGCTCAGTCCTTTGCTGAAGTACTCGATAAATTAAATAAATGCTTGCAAAACTGCAATGGACACAGGCGCGTAGGTATCACGCTCAGTGTAAATAAGACACAAGAGACTAAAATAATGTTAATTCTGCATGCTATAAGTAATGGGCGTAGTACTCTTGGCTTCGTGAATAATGGGTTCTCTCTCTCTCTCTCTCTCTCTCTCTCTCTCTCTCTCTCTCTCTCTCTCTCTCTCTCTCTCTCTGATAGGGTGAAAATGATATATGATGAACTCCCTTGTATGTAATTGAACTAATACTTTTAGTTTTAATATGACGCACTTGCGTTAAATTATCTACTTACGTTAACGTTTAATGAAAGAATTGCTTTGGATAACGTTTTATGAAAATGATAACGCGCTCGCGGTGAACGATGTTAACGGTAATGGTAGCGGCTTGCGCTTATATGAAATGATTTGCGTTTCAATATGAATTTACAACAATGACGCGTTTTACGTTAACAATTCTTGTGATTTACTCTTTGAAGATTTACGTTAACTTTCGTAAGGATACTAGGTCCCTGTGACAAGTGAAATGACGGTAAGGATTTTAAGACGAAAATGTTAGCAAACATTTGTAAAAGAGGTTACGTTAAGTCCGAAGTGAAATGAAACTTTTGCTCAGCGAGCGAGTGAGCGATGCTAGGTGAGACGCGTTGAGGCGAGCAGAGCGGGTTGTACTGCGTGTCGTTCAAACAGCTGATTTTCTGTGAACGCAAAGGCGATTTACAATACGAAATTCTAATTTATTATTCAAGGCGAATTACCTTAATTTCTCTGGCAGAATGATAGATACTAGTACTGAGATTGATATTATTTACGTTAAAACTTCAAGACTTACGTTACTTTGCTTAAATCGTTGAGATAATGCTTAAAGGGATAAAAAACATGGCTGCCGCTTTGTGAGACGGAACGTTGGCTGGGAAAGCGCACGTGCGAAGCTTACAAAGCTGGCCAGCTTGAGCGGTTACCAACACTTGGAATGAAACCTACGTTAAAATGAATTCCCCTAACCTATCACAGACAAAAGAATTGTACACTTCTTTTGCCGTAACTATTAGTACAACACTCCTAACTAGCTAGGCTTTCTAACACAACAATAAACCCTGGCAAAGCACTTCCTAGTTTGATCTAGTACTTTCTGGCATCTATCTGCACACGTGTTAGTGTCTCGTCAGAACGAAAACAATGCAATTTACAAAATAGCAGAGAATTCACTCGGCGCTTCGCCGTTACAATATAATATTTCTAACTTAGCACTCTTTTAACACTTCTAATAAAAATACTTAAACGTACCTTAAGCTAACATTTGTTATAAAATAATCATATTATATGAATGGTATACCTTACCGTGAGCCAGTGTGTGTCTTCCGCTGCAAGTGTGCTTTGATATGCGCTTTTGTAAAAACATTTACATTTTAAGTTTTACAAGGGATAACGCGATTTACAAGCTTTTTTTTTTTAGCAAGCCCAGATTCGATGCTGGCAAGCAGTCGTCATTGTTACGTATGAGCCCGGCCTTGAAAGAGGCTCCGATACGTAAACAGAAATAGTTGAGGGAAAACAAAGTGAACTGCTTGAACTTACCGTAAAAAGGATTTAAAGTGAACATTTACTCTAGGGGAAAGGCCGCCAGAAACTCAGCTAATTACTTTACAGCTATTTATTTACAAGAGGCTGCTTAACAGCCAAGGTTAAGTAAATGTAACTGGTCCCCACATGGACTAATAATATCTCTCAAGTAAATGATTGCTGGCACAAAATGAAATTCACGTAAAAGCTGGTTTCGAAATCTTGCGGTAATGCAACACTTGCGAGCAAAGAGACTTGACACGTGACTCAGGGAATCTGGAAAAAGATCCCAGATTAGACAAGATAAAAGAAAAAGGATTTCTTGCACAAGTTACGATTATTCAGTTCTCTAACACTGGGGAAAAGGAACTCTATTTTAAATGAGGTATGCACTGAAGACTTCATTTGTCTGGGACGATCACACAAGGGGAAGCATGCGGCCATGAGGCAGTGAGAGGAAACAAAGGGATGAGTTCTTTTTGATTTAGAAGTTTGAATTGGGAAAATGGGGAGCAAATAGACAATAGGATGTAAGGAACAGGCAATATGCTGCTTCACAAGACGTACCTGGATGCCATGTTCAGTGGATCTTTGTAGAAATGCGGCCTGGCTTTGTCTCAGGTCTGGGGCTCGGGCGCGCCACTAACGCCATGGAATCGGCCTAAATGGAAGGCGGGTGGTTGGACATACGTCCGAGGTCACGGCTGGAGCCGACTGGGAGAGATACTGGTTCTCTCGGAATCACGGGGCTTCCATACACCGCCTCGGGCACTGCCTGAAAGTGATAAACACCGCCAGCAAATTGGGAAGGAAAATAGGTCTTATTGTAGAAGTCCCTAAAATCCATCTCGAGGCCTAGCTACTCTTGTGACTTGCCTCTCTTACCATAAGCTTCCGTCAGACCGGAAATTCCTTACTACGACGTGCTCTCTCCCAAAATCAGTTGCTTTAGGAGAAGGCATGGCTGCTTCTTTTATAACTACAATTAATAAAAAAACTGCTGGAAGGCGAGGCGTTCAATAAAACGTAGAAATATATATATATATATATATATATATATATATATATATATATATATATATATATATATATATATATATAAATTTATATATATATATGTATACGTATATATATATATATATATATATATATATATATATATATATATATATATAATATATATTTTATATATATATATTTATATATATATGTATACGTATATATATATATATATATATATATATATATATATATATATATATAATATATATATATATATATATAATAATAAAAGGAGTCCATAAAAACACCAAAATATATTTGAGACTGCTGTCTCCCTCTTCTGGTTCATGCTGTGTCCCTCTTCAGGTATATGAATGAGAAAAGTTTACAGAAAAGGTTGGTTTTAATCCTAACAAGAGATTCCACTCTAACAGGTGAGCCAATTTAGGTCACCCCCACTGATAATCTTCCTTTAATCTTCTTAAGCGTTGGTTGAATTAAAATCTTGTCGATCACATCTGAATCCCATGCTCCTTTTGAGATGTTCATTACCTGCCTCTCTTTTATTAAGGCCGAATCCATCATTTGACTCTTGTACCGGCAGTTGCTGCTATAAATTATACGTGACAAAATCCAGTTTATTCTATGGTTGTGTTCATTTATATGGTTGAAAATAGCTGAGTTCTGTTGTCCATACCTAACTGACCGTTTGTGTTGTATTAATCTCTGGGGAAGTGATTTTCCTGTAAATCTGATGTAAGATTGGTCATAGTCCTGGCATGGGATTTCGTAAATGCCTGTGTCCTTGGGGATGTCTTTTGTTGGACGTTAATCAGGGATTTGGCTAAGGTATTTGGGTAAGTAAATGCAAAAGGGTTAGATTTTCTCAGGGGTCTGAGTCACCGTCTTTATCCTGTCCAGGTGAGGAATTTTTATTTTATTGTTGGGTGTCTCTCTGGTCTTGTCTTTAGGGGGTCGGTAGAAAATTTTCTCTCTATATTTTGGTGTTTTTATGGGCTCCTTTTATTAGATTGAATTCTGTTGTAACAGAACATTTTTACCTGTCATATATATATATATATTATATTATATATATATATATATATATATATATATATATATTATATATCATATATTATATATATATATATATATATATATATATATAGATATATATATATATATATATATATATATATATATATATATATATATATATATATAATATGTAAGTGTTTACATAATAAAAATATGGAATGTTAGTCCATATATATAAAAGACTAAAAACTAAAGAGGTCAACCAGATTGCTTGCAGGAATGTGATCAGACCAGAGACGGTAAAGATGACGTATACAACAAAGTAGGCTAAGATAACATGCCGTCACCTGTAGTCATTCATTTGTTTTGAAAACATTAGTCCAAGCTCCCTGCTTGAGACAACTACCGTGACCTATAATTCAAATGGCCTACGTGATCTCTAATGTGTGTCATTTTTGTATGTATGTTCATATGTTCGAGCTACTATCTGCTTCCTTTATAACTTGTAACCGAGATGGTAGGCAGAGCAGAATAGAGTCAGCCATCATCATTGGCAGACCTGTATCTCTTTACCTAAGCTTTATCATGTAGAGAGAATAGAATTAGCCATCATCATTGGCAGAAGCGATCAAGCTATCGTCATTAGAAGACATGTACAATCATACCTGATCTTCACCATGTAACTTCAGAAGAATATATGTATTTTTATACTTCGTGTTTTCGACTAGAACCTCACCTCATCACCGAATCATCATGAGTTTAAAACATCGTCGTCATAACCAAAGAAGATAATACCGACTTCGTAAGTGATCTACAAACCCCAAGACACTCCAATGAATATGGAAGTGCAATACCAACCGACTTAGCGTAAGATTATCGCAAGTCTAACATTACCTCATAGGGCGCCTTATTATACAAGGCAAAAGCCCTAAAAGTGGTGGCAACGTACCAGAAGAACTCTACAACGCCTTCCGGAAGAAAAACCAGAATAATGAATGATCATATCAGAAGTCTACGACGACGAAAGCAACAGATTCTTCAAGCAACTTAGTATCATCGTTTAGTGAGCAACTTCAGAAAACAACAAGAACTCTTCAACGACGACGAAAGCAAGAGATTCTTCAAGCAACTTAGTATCATCGTTTAGTGAGCGTTTTCAGTAGTGAATAACTTCAAGAAACAAACCCGACGTGTCCTTTTCCTACGGCAACGCAAGCTTCGTCTCTCATTAGAATCATTCAAGAAAACATCGTTAGTGAGCGTTTCCGGCACTTCAAGAAACAAACCGAACGCGTCTGCAGCATCGGATCTTC
The DNA here is from genome assembly GCF_015104395.2 of Macrobrachium nipponense. Classification (NCBI taxonomy): domain Eukaryota; kingdom Metazoa; phylum Arthropoda; class Malacostraca; order Decapoda; family Palaemonidae; genus Macrobrachium; species Macrobrachium nipponense. The sequence continues at coordinate 33,900,125 of NC_061087.1, read as the reverse complement.
AAGGGCTCGAATCATCCAAATAACGCGCACGGGGAAAACTGAAGCCAAACCAGGTCATCGCTAAATAGAGAAGGAGGACCAAGGGTGTGTCGTTATCAGAACACCGTGACTTCCCACAAAAGCAAGCTAAGTACAATTTTTTATTCCTTTGGAGTAACTTTGAGTGTTTCCTTTACAGGTCGAATTTCGTTATTCCTGTGGCTGAAGTTACGAGACATTCTTAATCTTACTTTTTTACAGAAATTATCTACATCATTGAGATTTCGCTACTGCGAGTTTTTATCTTTGAGAGTCTGTTTCCAGAAGTTCTCCTGAAATATCATAATCATATACTGTGTTAATTTTATCATTTTGGGTGATTATTAATCCTTTACGTAACAAATCATATTAAACAGTGAATATGCGTTTACGCAGTGGACGTCTGTATTTATACAGATGCATAGATAATAATATTTCAGGTCATGACAATAAATGCTCCTTTGCAAAGTCGCGATCGCAGTTTTAGCCTTGAGTTTTTTGAGTTATATAAAAAAATCTAACCTCAATGACTCAACTTAACTTTAAAAAATACGGCTGGATTGCAAGGAATAACATGTCTATAAAAAACTTTCATTAGGCTAAATGCGCTGACCAGGATCCCTCACTATTTCAAATTTTAGCAAAGAATGAAGTAAACAACAGCAAGTACACGATAACGCAGTAGAGATCACTTATTTTAATAGTAATCGCTCAATTCTTTATAGTTCGTCATTCATACGTTCGTTGTTTTATACGTAACTAGCAGCAACATAATGCTAAAAACATACAATATAGTATATATATATATATATATATATATATATATATATATATATATATATATATATATATATATGTGTGTATTATTATATATATATATATATATATATAAAATAATAAATAATAATAATAATAATAATAATAATAATAATAATAATAACTTTAATAGCTTCAAACTCGCCAAACCCATTTATAAAGACCTTCAAATAAGTGTATCAGTTTGGGTCAATAGGACAAGCCATAGATATTTTGATATGTAACAAAACAGCAAATTATATATTGTACTTTGCTGAATTATTCACGTTATGTTTATTCTTAATATCCCAGCATCACCTCCTCTTTATATTCTCTTTTCTACCTTCAAGAACCCACAACAGAGGAATACTTGTCAACTACTTCATTCCGCTACATAAAACTAGAGTGAGGAATCAGACCGTCGGCACATATATCCAAAGACACTTCCTATGAGATTTCCCTTTTACGTTCATATAATTGTTGCATCCCGTAATCATTTCCCTAACCTTATCTGAGAGGACGTTTAATGAAAGGAAAAGAAACAGGAATGGTGGCGATGTGGGAAGGAAACTTTAAGATTTGCGAGCCTGTCAGAAGTGGTAGATGATGCTTAAATGGAATTGTGAAGAAAGTTCGGCAGACTTATGAAAAATGTGGGTAAAAAGCAAAGAGACTGATATAATTTACGGGTGGGTAATGATAACTGATCTTCACAAATTCTCGGCTGATATATCTGGCAAAGTAGACAAGCGAATTGACACCTATAAATGCCGCCATAATCGCTGCAGTTTCTGCAAACTTTAGTGACAAGAAAATCAGTTTGCTGCTTTGCATTTCAGTGACATCGAGTCATAGTTTTTCTCAAATATCTTTCAAACTTTATTATTTGATCGAAATGGTACTTTAAACACACTGTACAAGACATATTCCTCTATTTTTTGTTAATGTAATGCATTCTCAAATAATGTTAGTTACGGCGTTTACTTTTTCACTTTTAAAGGCAGGAGTCATTTACAGATTCGAACGTCGGCCATTCCCCAACCCTTCCCTCCCATCTCTCTCACTTTTTTTTTTTTTTTATCGCTGTGTTTCTCATCTCTCCCCCTCCCCCAATACCTCTCTGTAATTTTCAGCATGGAATAAAATACCGTTTTCCCCAAGATTTTTCAATACCAGCAAGTAATTGGAGTGTTCATAATGAAAAGGATAGCGAGGTTTGACATAATGACCATAATAATGGTTAATTTTTCCCAATCTATTCTGGCAATAGTATCCTTGGCGTGTAAGGTAATACTATAATGATAAGGGGTTGTCTGTCGGATGCAGCACTCGCTCCATAAGTATTTACTGCGCAGTGGATGAAGACGGATTTTTCATCGCTGTCATGGCCGCCATGTTACTTTGTCCGCGTCGTTGCAGAAATGCATTATCAATACGACTCCTAATCGTATACAAAATGGAGAAAGCTAACAATAGGTTAAGAATCAATCTCAATATGTAAGTGAATCTTCATAACACACTCACGTAAAAAGCGGAGCATATTGGTCAACAGTCATATATATATATATATTATATTATATATATATATATAGATATAATATATATATATATATATATATATATATATATATACCCCATCATACTATTACTTTTTTTGTTTATATTTCATCTTGGATCCTGGGAGTAAGTGTATATATATATATATATATATATTATATATATGTATTATATATGTTATATTATATATATATATATATATATATATATACATATATATATATATATATATATATATATATATATATATATAATATGTTACATGCAGTAAAAAAAAATAATTACTCTTCCTAATCTGGTAAGCAGTCATCATAAATGAATGAATGTCACAATTTTTGTATTTTACAAAAATATATTTGCATAGATAATGACATTATTAAAAAAAAGTTAGCAATTATTGATTGGATAATGGTGAGCCTGTCATAGAATTATATATTAGTGTATATATATATATATATATTATATACATATATATATATATATATATATATATATACTATATATCATAATATATATATATATATATAATATATATATATATATATACTACATATATATATATATATATATATATACAATATATATATATATATATAATATATAATATATATATATATATATATATATATATATATATATATATATATATTTATATATATATATATATATATATATATAAAGATATATATATATATATATATAATATATATATATATATATATATATATATATATATATATATATATATATATATATATAATTTTATAACTGGCTCACCATTATCCAATCAATAATTGCTAAACTTTATTTACTAATGAGTCATTATCTATGGAAATGTATTTTTGTATTATACAAAATTGACATACATTCATTTATGATGATTGCTTACTGGATTAGGAATAGTAGTTATTTTTATAACTGCATGTTTATGTGCGTATTCTGCCTCCACAGGCCATACGATTGCATTGCAGACGTCATGGGAATGATGATGAGAGCAGTGCGTTCACTTGTACAGCGAAGCCTGGTCCTTGGGCAGACACTCCCCCCCACAACACATGGCACACCAACACTCAACGCCACACTAAGTTTCTTTGACAATTTTGCCATTAGTGCCATTTGCCGCTATGTGCATGGTGAATTTGATAAGATACATAACTTTACCATTAGCACGCTGACTGAAGACTTGCGGAAAAACGAAATCATTCCTACTGAAACCTCAAGAAACAGCGGTGTGGCGATTACTTTACAACAAGGAGTTCTGATATAAGACCACACAGCAGAAAATGTATGTAAGAAAGGAGTCTTTTGATCATGTGTGCTGCACATTGGCACTCTCCGAGCACTCCATGAATATCGGAAGAACGGGACACAGGTGGTACATGTTGATGAATCATGGTTTACCACGAGGATGCATCCCAGCAGGGAGTGGGTGGATGCCTCACAGCCTGCGACGAGTACCAACTAGAGTCGTCAGGTCCTGCCTGGAGAAGGAGAGCGCTTTGTGATTGTTGCTGTGGGCACAGTTGAGGGTTTCGTTGTGGATGCATTTTTGTTTCCCAGCTAAAACCAAAACTGGTGATTACTACGGCCAAATGAACAGTACCCTCTTCGTTCGTTGGCTGACGTCGCAGCTCCTTCCAGCATTGCCTGAGCCATCAGTGCTGGTGCCATACCACAACCAGTTGAGTGAAGAAAGTTGCTGCCTTACCACCTCTACCATTTAAGCAGACATCATGAAATGGCTGACGTGCCGCCAGATACCATTCCTACCCCATGCCACATGCCCTGAGTTGTTGCAGATTTGTAAGCAGAACCGCTTTCAACCTCTGTACATGATTGATGCATGAAGTCATGACGACGTCCGGCTGCCACCTGCTCATCCTAAGCTCAACGCCATTGAGCAGGTCTGGGGATACATGAAAAAACATGTGCGTTCCTCAATGCAGCGGTTCACTCGGGCAGATCTGCAGGCCAGGACAGGAAGCCAAGGTTAGCGCAACAAGGGAGGTATGGGAAGGTGTAGTGCAGTGAGAAGGTCCAGAGCATTTGAGGATGAGTACCGGTCCACGGGTAACATCCACAAACATGTAGATCCCTAATTTCAACATAGACAGTGATAACGAGGATGTCTTGATATTGACGAGGACTGTGAATAAAGTTCCTGTGATATCCTCAGTTGCTTGTATCTCTTTTTAACCTATGATAATACCTAATACACGCAAGAGAGAGAGAATCCGATTTCATAATTCCATTACCACTCTTCAATAGTTTTGTTAATTATGTACTGGGTTGTAGGTTAAACTGTGATTTAATTTTGATTACCTGATTGTCACATGGTAATGATAAAGTAAACATCTCCGTTTTCTTTAAGATGCACTTGTGAACTAAGGTAGACTTGAGAATTCCTCAATAGTTATTGAGTATACATAGCACTGCATAATATCATGTGTATGTTGCGTTGCTGGCCAAAAATTTAGGTATAATCTATAAATGAAACAAAATATCACTTGGGAAAGTGTTTAGATCGAGCAACATATTCATTTTCTCTTTATATACTCATCCAAAATCATTCATTCATAAGCAACAAGTATATTCGGATCATATAAGTGATGAAATCTATTGATAATCATATCACCAGCATTTTTGGTATGTTGCCGTCAAGGAATAAAAATCGAGCGAATCCTCAATTATGACACTGTGATGCTGCAAAATAGATACAAACCGGTGAAAGACTTGAGAAAATTGATTTCTTAACTGATTATGAATGAGGCAAAAACTGGGTAACGTAACTTTTTTATAACAAAAAACCCTGTATGTTAAATGCCTGAAAATAGGGTAATATGTAACACTTACGCAGTCTCCATAAACGACTGTCACAAATGTAAAATATACAAGTAAAATCTTTTTGGAACCGGAACCTATCTCAAAAATAAGTATTTACATGAATGTAGTGCGTCACTTTATATTAATATATAAGTAATATGATTCAAGATGCATGAAGCCCAATTCATTCACCAAACTCAGGACTGTACAAGAATCACAATTATTATTACTGGCGTTAGAGTAGTAGAAACGAAATTGTAGTGTGCTATGAATAGAGAAACTCACATATACAACGATATTATGATAGTGATAGTAGTTTCCCCCAAATTATACCCATTTTATATATATATTTTTTCCTTTATGGCAATTCACTGCTGAGTATTAAGGAAGTAGACAGAGCTCCCCCTACTCGGGGGATTTAGGGGAAGTGAGGAGACCTTTGTGAATAGGATGACGGTCATACTCTCTTTAGCCTCCTCTCATCTATATAATTTAAGAAAATGCAATAACCATAATTAAATGAACACAGATTCTACAAAAACCAACATATTTATTACATTCTAGTTTATGTAGTACTATATATTATATATAATATAATACTTAGGAAAGGGGACGGAGCAGACGGGAAGGAGGCCAGGAAATTGGGTTGAGGGAGGGATGAGGAGGGAAAGGGTGAGGGAGGGAGGTAGGGAGGAACGGGATGGGGGTAAAGGACGTTCGAAAGCATAGGTTGGAAATGCTTGGCAACACCTTGTAAGTCAAGAGTAAACGCAGTAACTAACACCATTTGACACAACACACTATATTGCCAAAAATTAGGGGGAGGTGTCTTCTACCATTAAAGTTCCATTTCGATCAAATAACTAGTTTGAAAGATATTGAGAAAAACGATGACTCGCAGTCCCTGAAATACATAGTAGGTGAGGATGTATAGAATATCGTTTTTTATATATATCTTGACTTCATATACAATAATAGTCGTGGATATGTTGATTTTTTTTTATTTGGACTCCGTCTTCGTACTATCTTTCTTCCATCTGACTTTCCAACCTCTCTAACCATTGTTTTGTAGTGCAACTGCGAGGTTTTCCTCTAGTTACACCTTTCAAAACTTTCTATTCTCAATTTTCCTTTCATTGCAGAATGACCTGATAGGTCCCAACCCTTGGGTTTTGGCCTAAATTTTATTCTGTTCCATGATGGCTGCTGACGATATTAGTGACTATACCGATGAGAAAAATAGTCATTATTTTCGACCGATATGAAATAAATATCCACAGAATTTCTTTTATAAAATTATCGGTAATTTAAAAAAAAAAATAGTATCTAGAATATTGTAAAAGCTGAGAATAATTTATAAATTTTAATCGGAAAAGTTTTCACAATTCTGTGTTTTTCAGTAAATAAGGCAAAGAAAGCTGCAAAAAATAAAGCTTGAAATAAGATGAGAAAACGTGATTAGTTCCGCTAGATAGTCAGTGGAGACGATGACGTTCTGCATGTCTGTAGTGCACTTGTAAATGGCGGAATGAGTCTGTCAGATTGCCTACTTGTCTGTAAAGACTTTCTCTCTCTCTCTCTCTCTCTCAAGGCGACGCTCTTCCTCTTTCATGCTGCTGCTTTGTCTCCTTCCATTTCTTCTTCTTGACGCTTGGTGTAAATAACCTCTTGACCTTCCCGCGGTCGGAAAACATTTCAAAACAATAAACGTCTCACGATCATGGGAGCGCAACTGGAAAACCAATGAAAACACTTTTTCGTTTCGTCCCTGTTATTGTTTCGGTTTTCCTTTATCGGAATTAACCTTTGAAGCATTGTATTGACCATCGCGCGCCACAGCGCATCTTAGAGGTGCCTCTCGCCCGGTCGTCTTATCCTTTTTTTTTTTTTTCCCCCTTTTTTTTTACTTTTAGTTTATATTTTATTTATTTTTTTATTGACATTTGGGCTGATCGGTTTGTTTGTTGGTTAAGTAGAAGGATAATCTTTTCTTTCCATATTTTTTCTTCCTTCAGACAAATATTCTTCTTTTCTGGCACAGCCATTTCGGTATGACATTATTTTTTTCCTACTCTCTACCTTTAATGAAGAATTGAATATTCAAGGATGGCAGTCTCCTTCCATTTCATCGTACGGAATTATTTCATTGATAATTTGTCCTTGCCAGTATCTTCAGCATATCGAATAGGAGAACCCTGCACCATCTCATTTACAAATGAGCAATTATAACTTTCGGAGAATCTTTTCTATTTCTTTTTTGCTTCAATACAGTCATCGCGTGGCATAGTTCTAATGACCAAACTTTCCAAATTGTTTCCTAGTGTTAGTCGAGAGACCCCTTCGCTAAGGAACACGGGGATCACTCTATGGATGGGGAGACCCTTGTGGAACATTTAATTAGATGCAATTATGAAGGCGTAAAGTTGTCTGCCACCTAATTATCGTAACGAGATTCGGGTTAACTCTCATCAAACTGATATCTGGCCTCATGATAGCTGTTGGTTATATGAGAAGGCTGTTTTTGCTGGTTTTCGGCCATTTGCAATTTAGAAGTACCTACGTCGCCCAGCTCTCGCTCCGTCTCGTTTTATTTACTGAAAATTATTTTATTAATCTCAAAATTGGGTCATATTCTTTTACTGCACTTGCCGAATATAGATTAATGCAATGGTGCCGAAAAGAATTGGGAAATACATTATATGTATGTAAGTATATTATATATATATATATATATATATATATATATATATATGATATATATATATTATGATATATTATATATATATGTGTGTGTATATATATATATATATATATATATATATATATATATATATATATATTATATATATATATATATATATATATATATATATATATACTATATATATATATATATATAATATATATATATATATACACACATATATACACATACATACATATCTAAATGAAAAGCACTCGAGCAATGGGTGAGACATTGAGATATTAAAGGGAAATGTTTACGTCCCGAACCCTCTCTCTTAGCGGTCCCATGTTAAAGCTGAAGCATCCACTCCACGCCTTGCAAAATTAACCGTATTAAATGCAAGAAAGATTTAGTGCTGATCAACATTCTTGATGACGTCGCTAGGTTCCATGGTTTAATGCTTAACCATACATAAAAAATCAAAGTAGGATTGATCTTCAATCATTGTTTGGTGGGGGGGAGGGAGGGGGGCTTTTCGAGGTTTTGTGCATAAAATGATCAGATGATGTCACCATATTCGATCGATTTACCGAGTCGGAAATGGATGCCTCGAGTTCTTGTCACGGAAATGTTATAAATCGAAGGACTTCGCGGTCCTCTTAATTTAGAATTCAGTTATCAGATTTCTTCATAACCATGCGCCTTAAGGGGATGTGCTTTCAGCGCACCTTATTCCGTGCATTGTAGGCATTTACTTAAGATTCTTTGCAGCGTCCTTTCGGCCCCTAGCTGCAACCCCTTTCACTCCTTTTAATGTACCCCCCTTCATATTCTCTTTCTTCCATTTTACCTTCCACCCTCTAATAACAATTGATTCTTGGTGCAACTGCGAGGTTTTCTTCCTAATACCACCTCCAACCTTTGTACTGTCAATTTCCGTTTCAGCTCTCAATGACCTCATAGGTCCCAGTGCTTGGAATTTGGCTTAGATTCTATATTCTGTTCTATCCTTGATTATGTGCACGGTAAATATTATTTGCTATCAAAGGTTCCAAAGGAGATAAATGCAAGATCAATATTGATAAGAACTATTTTTCCATTATTGGAACTACTAAACAATCTTCCTATTAACGACCTTTGAGTCTTTGTTTATCAAACGTTATTCAACCTCCTTAATTAGATGCCAACGTGTCTTCTCCTTTGCCCTTGGCTAAGTGTTTTCTTGGCATGCTCAGTTTGTTGCCTCACTTCGTTTTTCCCTCTCTTAAAATGAGGTTATCTATTATTAGTTTTTCTTCTTTTGTACTGTTTTTAAGACTGTAATTAATGGTTTTAATTTGGTATTTATTTTGAATTGATAATTCATTTTGTATTTTTTTACAGAACGATGATGTGTTTAAGTAACACGAAACGTCTTTTATAATAAATACCTAATTGTACTGCTGACTGCCGTTTGCTTTGGACTCCTGTTGGCTGATGTATACTCGTGCCATATATATATATATATATATATATATATATATATATATATAATATATATATATACGTGTGTGTGTGTGTATGTATGTATGCAAGCATGCATGCATGTATGTATGTATATATATATCCTATCTATATATCTAATATATATATATATATATATAATATATCTATATATAATATAATTATATACACGTGTGTATGTATGTATGTATGTATGTATGTCTATATATATTATATATATATATATATATATATATATATATATATATCACTACCTGTATAGATATGTATATATATCTATATATATATATAGTATATATATATATATATATATAAGTATATATATATATATATATATATATATATATATCTATATATATATATATATATGTATGTCATATTACATTACCGTGATTCATATACATATATCGAGCTACAAATATCCTTTAATATCTAATTCGCTCTACCTCGGAATTAATATGTTTTCATATATGTTTAACTGAAGGGGAATTTATTCAGCGATAATAGAATTGCCGGCCAACGGGCACGAACCATCGACATCTTCAATTCCAGGACTGGCAGTGAAGCCTTAGCCCACCCCGCCACTGCAAGAGGATATAAGTTTATGCCGCCTCCCACCTCAAATACTTGCCGCTCTCAGGTATTTTTAGTTTTAGAGACTGCATCAAACCCACCTCGTCCTCGGTAGCGTTGTAGTGCTTTTGCCCGCACGTAGCCATTATATAAGTCATATCACATTACCGTGATTCATATACATATATTGAGCTACAAATGTCCTTTAATATCTAATTCTCTCTACCTCAGAATTAATGTATTTTTTTATATGTTTAACTGAAGGGGAATTTATTCAGCGATAATAGAATTGCCGGCCGACGGGCACGAACCATCGACATCTTAAATTCCAGGTCTGGCAGTGAAGCCTTAGCCCACCCCGCCACCGCAAGAGGATATAAGTTTATGCTGCCTCCCACCTCAAATACCTGCCGCGCTCAGGTATTTTTAGTTTTGGAAACTGCATCAAACCCACCTCGTCCTCGGTAGCGTTGTAGTGCTTTTGCCCGCACGCAGCCATTATTTAAGTCATATCACATTACTGTGATTCATATACATACACATTACCGTGATTCATATACATACACAGAAGCAACATGTGTTTTTGCGTTTAGGAAGAACAGAAATAGTAAATAGAAGCAGCAAATCGTTGGAAGATAAAAGAGTTTTAGTGAAAAAAAAATGAAGCTAATTTATGTTTGATATCATGGAGAGAATTTAATGAAGAGATACGCAATGAGATGGATAAGATTTTCAAGTAGAGGAAGAAATTGAACCGGCACTTTAATGAAGAAAATTGAATTCATGAGAGTATCAGAAAAAAGTAGGTTTTAGACGAGGTTATGTTATGTCATCCTGCTGTACAATATCGTAATGGATAGGATAACTTAATCAAAATCAGAAATGACATGAGGTGCAGATGCAAAAATAAAGTAATGAATGAAGCATGGAATGTCAAGTGAGTGCTGATAATAAGATATTTATTGGCAGTAGCAGAAACTGAGCTGAAGAAATTTGTGTAATAGTTTGAAAGCTGTTTAGAAAAAAACTTGAAGATGAATGTGAACAAAACTGAGGTTACAAGGATAAATGACACCAGAGAGATGCCGACCGTCACTGCATTTCAGAATAACAGATGACCAACTACGATGAAATTCGAAATATAAATGACGGGAAGGGGATCAAGGAACTCTTCCAAAAAGAGTAGTTTTCTGTAGAGCTGATAAATGCTGAAGTGTCAGCCCGTTTCCTCTAGTTTATGTCGCCCATAACAGCCCTGCACTGTAATTATTTCTCCCCTGGCCTCTTTCTTTCTGTATCTCTGTCGGAGAAAAGGAATTCCGTGGTCAATCGCCCTTATTTTTTCAGTCCTTTCCCTTGGTTGACAGCCCCACTATCCTCCAGCAACTTTACTTCCTTTGTTGCCTGTTATTTCTACTTTCATGTGATCCACCTTTTAATGGCCCTACAGCTTCTGTCAGTGGACGAAATTATTGGATAAACAGACCTTATTTGAATAGTATATATCGTTTTAACCATCTTGTTTTATTTTAGACATTTGTCATCTTTTGATAACAATATCTGTCATATCCTGACAGAAATTTTTTTCCTAGCCAACTGTCATTATTAACAGTAAGTTCATTATGGTTTAGTTCTAAAACATCTCACTGTTAACTTTTAGTATGCATCTTTCTCAGTTTTTTGCCAATAATACCACTTAGTAACATCATATCGTACATAATTTCCTCTTTCATATTAAGAATTCCATCATTATTCATTATCAATACTACTCTCTTTTAATTTTCTTTTCCTTACAATCGCCGCCTCCAGATGGTACCCAGACCGTCATATATCACCATGAGTAAGTCCCATCTCAGCCACGCCCATCTCTCTTCCCGACATTGCATCCCCCACAACCCCTGTCTCATCACTCCTATATCCAATTCCTCTCAGGTCTCCTAATCATTTCTGAATGGCCTGCCTCTCTCTCTCTCTCTCTCTCTCTCTCTCTCTCTCTCTCTCTCTCTCTCTCTCTCATTGGATTATGAATTGTTAGGTCCAAATCTGAGCACCTAGTCGTTCAAAAGTATATTTAATTTTTAATTTACTTAAAAGCTATGAAATTATTTGCTCTTTCTTCAGAAGAAACTGGAAACTAAGGTCAATTCATGCCTTGCAGTCATTTTTCATCTTCAGCCACATATTGGTCCAATAAGACATACGGTCGAATCCTGATCACGGTAGATGTGCTTGTGACTTGTTTTCTGTAGTGTAAGTCATTCCCAAATCTCTCTCTCTCTCTCTCTCTCTCTCTCTCTCTCTCTCTCTCTCTCTCTCTCTCTCTCGTGTGTGTGTGTATCTCGTTGAATTCTTTGGCTTTATTAGTTTAGTAATATTTTCCGAATCTTGTACTTTCTTCCACTCTGTTCCATTTACTCAGAAACACAACACCGCAGCTGTTCTATCACTCGCCGTGACCTCTTCAAAGTTTATTTTGTGGATATTGCTGCTGTTGTTGGGTTTGATTAAGTTTGCTTTATGCCAGCACGGGCTTATGTTCACAGATCAACCCTTAAGTCATTTACGATGAGTAGGTGAAGATAAAGGATATGAACTTGAATATCTTGATTATGATCGTTATTAATGCCAGGGAAATGGTATAGGTCACGGGTCCTTTCAGTGGGTATCCATGTCACGGGTCCTTTCAGTGGGTATCCATATCCCTCGGGGGTATGAGAACCACACGTTGGGGTATGGGACTTGATCTCTGGATATTTGTATATATTTGATTGTAATGTGTCAGTGTATACATGGGTAAATTTTGTAAGGGAGCACGACAGTTCGCCGCGCGACAGTTCACCGCGTGCCAGTTCGCCGCGTGCCAGTTCGCTGCAGAGCCAGTTCGCCGCGGCGACAGTTCGCCACCAACCTTTTCGCCGCGAACCATTTCACCGCCAATATAAAAGCTGGCAAACATGCACAGGCTATATTAAATGAGGAATAGGATAATAGGAAAGTATAGCCTAGAGATTGATAATTCATAACGTTACTATTATTTTCATTATTGGCATTATTATCATTTTTTGAATGAAAACGCCAAATTTGCCTCAATGAAGAAGCTTACGAAGCTTATACAGCATCTCAGAGATCAAAGGAGGCAAACTACCACAAGTTGGGTTAGCGTGGTCAAACAGTTTGCCAAAATGAGTAAAGTACCTAATTATATTCCTTGCAGTTTCTCGACCGTATCTCAGAGATCAAACGAGGCAAACTACCACAAGGTGAGTTATAGAAAATTGTGTAGTATATAAGTACCGCACGAACCAAGAGTCGTTACTTAAAGTCTTCATTGCTCTGTGCTCTGTTCTTCAACGTTCCAAAGCCATATTGCCGCCTGTTTTGTCCGTTCGTGGAAAGGAGAAATTCGTTACGGCACGACATACGTTTTCGATAAGGTTTCAAAAGACGGCGAAACGCAGTTCTGGCGTTGTGATCAACGTTCTTCATGCAAGGCGCGTATTCATGTTCACCAAGGAAGAATAACCAAGCGTATTGGTGCCCATACACACCTCGGAGACGCAGCCAACGTTGAAGTGATGACAGCCCTGACGGACTTGAGAAATCGTGCCGTTCAAACGCAAGACCAAACCGCACAAGTGATAGCCACAGCCACCGAAAATTTATCGCAAGCTGGACAAGGTGCTCTGCCGAACATGCCCAACTTGAAACGGATGGTACAGAGGAAAAGAGGTGCTACCCTGGCCGCCCCTCCGAACCCACTTTCGTTAGCCGACCTCGTCATACCTCTGGAGTACAGGCATTATGAAAAGTATCCTTGTGTTTTTGAGACACTGAAATTGAAGGACTCTTGGCTGGAAATCCTTCCCCCTGACGTCGCCCCCGATATGAACTTTTAAATGAGAGAATCGAAACTATCGTGAATGATTATCGTAATTGAGATAACATGGACTATCTACGAGGACTAGCACACAACTTCTGAAGAGAGAGCACGATCTGTGGAGTATCAGTTTTTGCATCTGTGCAGTATCAGTAATCAGTTTTTGTACATAAGTTTCTTCAATATAGGTATCATTTGTTATTGCATATAATCTAATGTATCATACGGTATGAATCTGTGCAGTATCAGTAATCAGTTTTTGTACATAAGTTTCTTCAATATAGGTATCATTTGTTATTGCATATAATCTAATGTATCATACGGTATGAATCATGTTTTAGATATTATATAGTGTTCAAATGAGGTTTCATGATTAAATTTTTCAAAACAATCTTTCTTTATTTTTGCCTATTTTTGCCTTTGATCTCTGAGATGCGGTCGAGTGAAAAAACTGCGAGGATTACTTTATTCATTTGGCAAACTGTCTGACCACGATAACCCAACTGGTGGTAGTTTGCCTCCTTTAATCTCTGAATAGATGCGGTCGAGTAAAAAACTGTATAAGCTTTGTATTAGCTTCTTCATTTTGAGGCAAATTTTTTTTTTTTCATAGACAAAATGATAATAATACTAACGTGCTAAATTATCAGTCTCTAGGCTATACTTTCCTATTATCCTATTCTTAATTTAATATACCCTGTGCATGTTTGCCAGCTTTTACATTGGCGGCGAAATGGTTTGCGGCGAAAAGGTTGGCGGCGAACTGTCGCCACGGCGACTGGCTCTGCGACGAACTGGCACGCGGCGAACTGTCGTACGGCGAACTGGCAGCGGCGAACTGTCGTAGACCCACTTTGTAAATGAATTACTATATGAAACTATAAATAGTTATGATTTTCTTCTATGTTCTATTCCTAGCTATTCATACATTGGACTTAAGTGGACTGAGCAAAGGGTGTATGGAACCATATTGGGCAATTCAATGGGGGTCTGGAGTCGTCAAAAGGTTAAGAACACCTGGTATAGGTGAAATGAAAGGTTAGCAGGCGAGGTTACAAACCCCTTAGAGCCCTAAGGCACCTGTCAGTAGGAGAGAAAGTTCTATAGTAACGACTCCTGGCAAGTAGTAGATAGCCAGTAAGTGAAAATGAAATATTTATCTTCGGAGAAAAATCGGAAAAAAACAATACATTCTACGGAAATTTCATACCGTATTTAACTTACTTTGAAAGAAAGGGGGGGGGGGGGGGGCGGGGGGGGGGGGGGGGCGCATCGATCTAGGGGTAGGGATCGATGGAGGAAAAAGAAAAATTTAGTTTAAGAAAAAAAAAATTTCACTAAAGCTGAAGGGAAAACGTGTATGTGTGTTTGTCTCTCATGGAGAAATGTGTGATGTCAGAGTATTTAATGGCACTTGGCCTGTGTTTGCCACCCTCAAAAAAGAGGACCAGAATGTAGGAGCATAATTTTGTATTTTTTTCCCTTCATTCGGCAGTAACGAGCAGAAGTAACGGCTTAAGTGGAAGATACAGTGATAGTTGAAGAATTCGGTCGTTAGACATAAACGTCCGAAAAGGGAAAATAAGGCCTTAGTGGGAGAAACAGAATAATTGTCAGGTAAAATGATTGACGACAATCAGAGTAATTAACGTGGTGCTGCTGTCTGAGAAACTCGTCTGGGACCAGCACCATGGTGGGACCTAGGAGATGAATGGGAGACACATATCCTGTTTCTTTTTCCCCACATGTCAGTGATTTTGTTCAGGATATCAGAGGTCTTTTCGAGTTACTATCATTTTTTACTATTGCTCTGCCGGTTGTGAGGGCGACCTTGAGGTTTGGAGTCAGAGTTGGGAGTAGGTTGAGGAGGCAGGGAGGAAAGACGCTTGAGGTTCAGGGTTGGGAGTATACTGAGGAGGGGTTGGGGGTGGGGTATTGGCTGCCCAATTTGAGTCCCTTTCTCATGACACTAAACAGGCGCTGCTTCCACTACTTGTTTCATTGTTTCTACCCGTGGCTCCAAGTTCCACGTTGGACAAGTCGATTTCGCGCTCGGCTACCAATCCGGTGGTCCAAAGTTCGATTCCCGGATCGGCCAACGTGGAACCAGAGGAATTTATTTCTGGTGATAGAAATTTATTTCTCGATATAATATGGTTTGGATCCCACAATAAGCTGTAGGTCTTGTTGCTAGGCATCCAGTTGGTTCCTAGTTACGTAAAAATATCTAATCCTTCGGGCCAGCCCTAGGAGAGCAGTTAATCTGCTCAGTGGTCTGGGAAAACTAAGATATACTTAACCTTAACCCGTGGCTCTAGAGGTATCGTTGGTCTGGGTGCCAGTTCTGCTATAGGAATTGGTCTTGGCTGCTTAATTCTTGCGGGTGCTGCATCGTTTGAACCACGCATGATGAGGTTTGGAACAGTTGGGCTCTTGGGTGTCATAGGTTCCCCTTATTTCAATTTGTCTAGACACCTCTTGTTTCTTGCTACAAATGGCGTAGATTTCAGAACCTCTGCAACAGTCCTGGTGATGACCGTAATGCTGATGTCTGTAGCAACTGAGAGGTTCTGGGGTGTATTCCTTTGTGGGGAAGTATTCCCATGTTCTAAGTCACACTTGGCAATGATCTTCTGTGAAAGTGTTTTGTGTTTGTTTACTCTTCTCTCGGCGTTCACAATCTGGGGGAGCTACGAAAGAGGGTCCAAAGGGAGCTCAGATGGGTAGTCACGGCTAATAGCCTCGTTTAGCTTCTCGTTTGGGTTCGTTAACTGGAATGCCTTGTTGACTTTCGGGAGGTCGACTGTAGCTCGGCCTTTTGGAGTAACGGTGAAATCACTGTGATTTGGCCATTGCAGAGATGTTGAGGCCATGCTGGATCTTCTTGAGAGCGACTACTGCAGTGTACAAGGTCCGTCCTTCAGCTGGAAGCGCTCGAAACTCCGGTATTGGAGGGTACTCATTTGCGTCAGTGACTGGAGGAGGGAGGTAATTGAGGGAGAGGGGTAGAAACGGAGGAGGACGACAGGGTTCAAGGCCATCGAAGGACAAATTGAAGTTTTCAAGGAAGATGAGGAGGTGTCTGGCGAAGGGAAGATAGTTGGACAGGTTATTCAGGTGTTACCCAGTCGCTACCGGCCGGATCTCTTCTTCGCTGACAGAGGGCAAGCTTCGTCCGTAAAGCCTGGTTCACACTATGCCAGAAATTTAATCAAGAGGCGAGTAATTTAGCTACTAAACGTGTCTGAACATCAAACAGTTTAGTCAAGTAGTTTAGTAAGCAATTTAGTGATTTAGTGTTTAGTCGATCCAAAATGTTCTATTTTTACGGTCAAGTAGTAGCTCCGCCCACTTGTCATTCGTCCACTAAACCAGTGAGAACACGTGTTGAATTTAGTAATTTAGTGGAGTTCATGAGTTGTAGGTTGCCGCAGAAATGGCACTTCGATGGAATGAAGAGACAACACTAAAATTTATACGCTGATTTGGAGAAAACCATGGATATACCTGGATTTGGAGAGAAGGAGATAAAAGCAAAAATCAAGAACATCAGGTATTTTCCACTTTTATGCCTCCGTAATCATGTTAGTAATTTTTTTCCAGTTGTGATAAGGTTAAAATTGGTTAAAAACGGCTATATGTTTTGCTTTATTCATGTAATTACATTATTATTCTATATTTGTTTGTTTTCTTCTCAGATCAACCTACTCACAAGAATTGAGAAAAATAAGGAATCCAAAAAATCTGGTGCCAGGACGGACTCGGTTTACACTCCATCGGTGAAATGGTTCACCATATTAGATGAATGCTTAAGGAACATGAATGCAATAATAATGGAAAGTGAAAGCAATTTGGTAAATACATATATTTAATTATGTCTGAATTATAGTATTTCCTTACAATTCTTAATGTATCATTCTTGCCGGCCAAGGAACAGAGCCATCTTCTACAAAGTAATTGGCATATCTTTCCCGAAGATCAGTAGACCGACCAGAAGAACGGTTGCTTAAACATGTAAGTGGTTCCAATCCTTGAGGTGCTGGCACCTCTCTCCAATTACCGGGGATGACAGTTGCTTCATTGAGATTTTCTTTGTCTACTGTATATACAAACTGCGTGTTCTGTAATGTTGTTTGTCTGAGCCAATTGTGTAAAGCGCAACATGCCTTGACGATGCTCACCACTTTCTTAGGACTGTAGGGCATTGGTTTCTCAAACACACTGAATCTGGCGGCTAGTATACCAAATGAGTTTTCAACTATTCTCCTAGCCCGCGATAAACGATAATTAAAAATCTTTTGCTTTAATGTTAATTTACTTTCTGGGTATCATTTCGTTGAATTTGTGATTGCACTTTCATCAACAGAAAGTTAAAACATTCTTGACTCATTCTGAATGTTGAGTAGTATTCTCTAGGATCTTCTACTTCTAATTCCTTGAGAAGTGAATTAGTAACTCCTAGTTGATTTCTTCTCTGAATCCATTTTCGTTCCCATAATCTTTTTCTTTTTGACACACTTATTTCTTCCTCCACTTCCTCTAAAATAGCTATTGCAATATCTTTTATTAGCCTTTTAGCTTTGCTGCGTTGCCTGTTCATCTTGCGATGCCTTACACACTAATGTACTCTACTTGACTGGTTGTGCGAACGAAATTGATCAGTTTAGTAGGAAAGTAGTAACTAAACTACTCGCCACTTGACTAAATTACTGGCATAGTGTGAACCAGGCTTAAAGGCGGCGGTCGTTTCTTCTTAGGTCGGGTCGTGGTTTTCACTTCAATCTCACAAGAGTAGACACTTCCATCCGTCGAGGATAATCCAAAGAACAGCTGCTAAAGGCGAGTGATGAAGCTGTAAAACTGCCAAAACAGTATAGGGCGCAAACACTAACCAAGGGGAGTTTCCTATTTCCTGAAACCCGTTTATCCGCACATAGCGTCCTGTTGTTTGTTACAGTGGCAGACGGATGGGTAGCATTCAAAACTGTTATAACACAGTAAATCACATTACAATAACAAGTACAATATAAACAGTTTTAATTTATTTACAGTTATAACGATTTCAATACAATAAAATTCATAATAAAACTGTAATTTACTTGGTGGAAATTAATGAAATATAACAATTTTAACACAACATAATTCATAATAAAACCATAATTTATATGGTGAAAATTTATGAAATAAAAAACCACCTGTTCTGGTTATGATGGGAACAAAAAAAAAAACAGAAATAGAAATGCAGGTATATGGATTACGGGTTTAGGCGTTCTGGGGGTGAGAATGGGGGCCTGATTTAAAAGGTGGTGTGCCGTTGTTATGGTTATTTTTTATGTTAACGTATGTTGTAGGGTGTCTGCTAGATGAGAGTGATCATT
>NC_061087.1:33870915-33875915 GCF_015104395.2 Macrobrachium nipponense | reverse complement strand
TTTTATTAGATTATATATATATATATATATATATATATATATATATATATATATATATATATATATATATATATATATATATATATATATATATATTATATATGTGTGTGTGTGTGTGTGTGTGTATAAGGAAACTGGGTTCTCCTTTAACCATCAAGATTTATTTTTAGCTGATACAACGTTAAATAAAGCCATAAATGCTTTCTCAAGGTCTTTAGTTTTTAGTAGAAATATTTTATCGTTAACCTTCTATGCTCCTTTGATCTCATTACGTAAGTTGGTTAAACGTTTTTTGTTGTGTTACGGGTGTTCAGGACCATTGCTGCTGTAGGATCTCTTCTAAAAAAAAGAGAGAGAAAAAAAAACCAGCTTGCAGATAAATTCTGTGGGACTCGGTGAAAAATAGACAAGTGAAGTACAATAACATTGATAATTTTGAGTTTGCTGTAGGATAGAAGAGTGTAAAATAGATTGTATATATTGATATATTGAAGCATTATAATTTTGAATCCGACATAATCAGAATGAGTAGGCCTTTTATTAATTAGGTGAGAGGTTTGCTATTGTGTTGCTATACCCTTGATCAGTTAGTGGTTTGTCATTTTATGTTATTTAAATATTGTGCGAAGTGACTTCCTTATTTTTTTTTTTTTTTTTTTGTATTATCAATACCAAAAATGCTGTGTATAAGGTAGATACACTGAACGCAGTTGATTTTCATGTTCATTTGATATATTCAAGGGGGCATATTGCATACATACATACATACCTACATACATAATATATACACATATATACTATATATACTATATATATATATATATATATATATATATATATATATATATATATATTATATATATTGTGTGTGTGTGTCAGCAAGGAGGGAGTAAGAAAAGATGCGAGTAATACCCACCAGTTTATGACAGCTGTCTCCGAGTTCAGTTTATTTCCCTTGTCATTTATAGCACGTGCCTTACTCAGTTTTGAAAATCGTAACCAATAATAATTTCACGACTTCTACCTGCGGCATCTGAGATAGTAAGTCGAGAAGAATGGAGTCTGTTGAAGGCAGTTCGCTCATTTTGGCGGAGGATTGTTCTGAAAATTGTATTAGGAAATCGCTCTTCATTTATATAACCGATTTGAGTTTTGAAAATATAAGATACCAAAAAATCTCTCTCTCTCTCTCTCTCTCTCTCTCTCTCTCTCTCTCTCTCTCTCTCTTGAATTGGAAAAATATAATGCTATTGCAGTATCTCTCTCTCTCTCTCTCTTGCGAATTAGAAAACTGTAATGCTATTGCAGTCTCTTTCTCTCTCTGGTGAATTAGAAAAATATAATGCAATTGCTGCATATTTCTATGGGAGCCGTCCATTTGCAGCAATATCTGACAAGATGAACTGATGATATTTTTCATTCTATTTCTGAATCTCTCAATGCGAGTGAGGACATTTCAACTCTATTACACTTAAGTTGTCACAAAGGTCCATCTACTAGGCACTTTACTTTGCCCTTCGACGCTCTTTTTCGACAAGCCGTGTCCAATTACGGATGTGTTCTTATGAGTCTTGGTGCCTTTTAGTTTTCTATAAAAGAAAACTATTGAGATGGCTATCTGTCTGTTCGTCCGCACTTTTTCTCTCCGCTCTCAGATCTTAAAAACTACTGAGGCTAGAGGGCTGCAAATTGGTATGTTGATCATCCACCCTCCAGTCATCAAACATACCAAATTGCAACCCTTTAGCCTCGATAGTTGTTACTTATTTTAGAATAGACATGGGTCTTGCGTGTGGCACAGCTGTAGGTGCCGCCAACTCAGGCCACCACCCGACTGTGGCTGTAAGTTTCATGGACTGCAGGTGAGAGATTCCTGGGTCGTGGCTTAGAGTTTCAAACAACATTATACCGCTGAACAGAAAACTCGATTCCGCCTTTTCTGGTTCTTGGTTTTGGTAACAATACAGACATGTTAAGGGTAGGTTACGTGACAACACACGGTTTGTCTTTTTCTTTTTAATGTTCCTTGTAAAGACTGCTTCAGCAAGACTTTGGAGGATATGATAGAATGTACAGTTGTAAACTTGGAATACACCAAATGAACTATCCTAAAAGCGAGAAAGGCATCTATGATTAAGTTTGTATTGATACCTTAGGTCCCACGGCCTCTGTTCTTAATAATGAAAACTGTATTCGTTGCCTAGCTTCAACAGACGTGCAGGGCGTATACTCATTGATATAGACATCAAATAATCAGATAGAATACACCCAGTACAAGTACAGTTCGGTAGCAATTGCAGAAAAATTTTACATATATATCCTGTGGTACAAAGCACAAATTTCAGTGTGCAAAAAATGCAGCACATCTTAATTTTTAAGTCTTACTACAATATGTACCTGATATGATTCATTTATCTTAGACATGTCAACACGAACAATAATAAATAATGAATTAAATAAATCAAAATTAACCGAAGGCTATTAGAGAAAAACTCATTAATTAATTTCTCTACCAGGAGACAAATGTTAAGCATAGACCTCAACTTCTACTCGCTAAACGCACGACACGGGAAGAAACTGATATTTGAAAACAAATTCTATTACCTTGACACAAGTCATACATTGGTTTTAGACATTTTGATTAAAAGATATTCTCAGGGAACGTATTTGTTATTTTTCAATTAAACAACCTTATCAACGACAGTGATTGGACCAATAATGCTAGAAGTGATTGTGTGGTGTATTTATCAAGCAAACAACTAAGTGATAATGCAGTGCGTGCATTAGGCTTTGGGTTGTCTTTCTTCATTTGTAACAAACCTTCAACTTTATCAATAGCGACATCTCTATATAAGTTTGAAAAATACTGTGACCCACCACAAAATCATTTAGACATTATCAAAGGCATGACATATAGTGCTACGCATGCCTATCATGAAAATAACTTCCCCGCTCGCTACAGAAAAAGTTTAAAAGAATTGAAGAATGATAATAGCTTACTCATTACTAAGGCTGATAAATCTAATAGTTTAGTAGTTCTGGATAAAACTGACTACATATCACGCATGCATACTTTACTAGAAGATGAAATAACTTACAAAAAACTCGCAAAAAATCCGTTGGACCAAGTAATACAAAACTTTAATATCAATATGAAACAAATTCTTAAAGATAAAAAAGAACTTTTGTGTAAGTTAACTGTAAAGTGTCCCTCATTACCTTATTTATATGGCCTAGTCAAAACTCATAAGGAAAACAAACATATGCGCCCAATTATTAGTACTGTAGGATCAATTGCCTATAAACTATCTAAATATCTTACTAAATTGTTATCCCCGCTACTAGGAACTGTATCTAATTCACACATCCGGAATTCTCTTGATCTTGTGGAAAAATTAAATAACATTGTACTAAATCCTAGCGATATCTTTGTCAGTTTTGATGTAGGTTCCTTGTTTACAAAAGTCCCTATTGACTCTGTGCTAGAATATTTAAGTAATGAACTTGTACTGCATGAATTGGCTATGTCCGTTAGTCACATAATTTCCTTGATTAAGTTATGTATTTGTGATTGCAGATTTATTTTTAATGGGGAATATTACCAACAAATATTTGGTATGGCCATGGGTAACCCTTTATCACCTCTCCTTTCAAACTTATATATGGAATTTTTTGAAAGACAACTCCTCCCGAATATCACACTTGTCCCCTTAAAATGGTACAGATATGTAGATGACATCTTAGTAGTCTTACCTGTTGGTATCGATGTAAATGATTTATTGTCTAAACTGAATAATTTAGTGCCATCCATAAAATTCACTGTTGAAATTGAAAATAACAATGTTATCCCTTTCCTAGATGTATGAATACATAGAGAATCTTTCTAATGTAAATTCAGTATTTATAGAAAACCCACAAATAATTTAACACATGTACATTTTTATTCTGGCCACCATCTTAATATTAAAATTTCAATTTTTTCTTCTATGTTCCTATGTGCTTTGCGTATCACGAGTCCACAATATCTTGACCAAGAAATAGAATACATAAAAAAGATAGGAAACGATCTCTGCTACCCCCCTCATGTAATTGATTTATGTTATCAAAAAGCTCTCAAAAAGTTCTATAGTGTTGCTATTAATGAAAAAGAAATGCCTAAAAATGTACTTAGCTTACCTTACTTTCGTAGATTTGAAACCATAAAATCAATATTTAAATCGTTTAATGTTAATGTAGTGTTCTCTTATAACAATACTATTAAAGATAGCTAATTAAGAATAGTCCCGTAACAAATAACAACATCATTTACAAAATTCCTTGTAATGATTGCCCATCATTTTACGTTGGTCAGTCAAGTAAAAATTTATGTGTACGTATTAAGCAGCATATGTATTCAGTTAGAACAGCCCAGACTTCAAATGCACTGTTTATCCATCCGAGTGAAAAATCTAATTGTTTTAATTGGGGTGATACCCCTGTAATTGCTAGATCTAATGATTATGTTTCAAGAAATTTACTGGAATCAGCAATTATACAAATCACTAATAAAAACAACCTAAATCTTAGTCCGGGAATGTACCATTTGGGCCCGTATATTTGTAAAATGTTTATGAAGGAAACCGTTAAAAAATAAATGAACTACTAATAAATTAGTCCCACATTTAATATTAGTTTATTATCCTCTCTCTCTCTCTCTCTCTCTCTCTCGCTCTCTCTCTCTATCTCTCTCTCTCTCTCTCTCTCTTCCTCTCTCTCTCTCTCTCTCTCTCTCTCTCTCTCTCTCTCTTGCTCAATATTCTCTCTCCCTCTCTCCCTTGCTCGATATATTTATATTTTTTTTCTTCTTTTCATTAATAATTATTTTTGGGAACATTTTTGTAAATTTCATGATAATAAGTTGTATATGCCTCCTTTTTTTTCAAAATGTATTGTTTTCTGGATGAATCGTCTGTTGACCGCGTGTGTATCCTCCAAGGTGTGGCTGCCCTCAGGCGTTTCCT
>NC_061087.1:33853415-33865915 GCF_015104395.2 Macrobrachium nipponense | reverse complement strand
CTATTCGCAGGTCGATGGAGTTGCCATGGGATCACCTTTAGGTCCTATATTTGCTAACTTTTTTATGTCGGACTTGGAAACAAAATTTTTAGATCAATGTGACTCTTCTGTTAAACCAGCTTATTATAGAAGATATGTGGATGACACTTTTGCTCTTTTTAAATATCCATGGCAATGCGCACAGTTTTTACAATACATTAATGAACGACACTCAAATATTCAGTTCACGATGGAAACGGAGAGCAATGACAGTTTACCATTCTTAGATGTTAATGTTACAAGAATTAACTCTGAATTCTCCACAGCAGTTTATAGAAAAAAGACATATACAGGACTAGCCAACAACTATTACAGTTCTTGTCAAAAAACTTTTAAATTAAACACTATTTACACCCTAGTGCATAGAGCATTGAAATACTCTTCTAACTGGTCCATTTTTCATAATGAAATAGAATTTTTATTAAACTTTTTTCAGAGAAATTCTTATCCTAAAGAAGTAGTTCTCAAAATCATTAACGTGGTATTAACCAAATTTCTCCAGCCACCTATAGCCAATTTCGATGTTCCAAAAAAGCTGGTTTTTGCATCCATCCCATATGTTTTTGATACCAAGTTCTCACGCAGACTCACGCAAATCCTAGAACAGGAAATTCCATGCCTTCAACTCAAACTTATTTCTAACAATCCATGCAGAATAGGCTCATTTTTTAACTTTAAAGATCGCCTGCAGGCCTTCATGAGATCGAACGTTGTTTACAAATTCACATGCCCTGGATGTCCGGGCTCTTACGTTGGATCAACACGTTGGTTACTGCAGGTGAGATATTGCAGTCACATGGGTTACAGTTTTCGTACAGGTCAGAGAATTAAGCAACCAGAATTCTCAAATATTAAAAATCATGCAGCAATATGTAAAATAGAAGTCTTGAAACAGCACTTCTCCATTATTGGTTATACGAGGGACCCAGAGCACTTAACTACCATAGAGTCCTTACTCATTAAAAGGCTGGTTCCTTCATTAAACAGTAACTCTACGGATTCACCTTTGTATCTGGCATAGCTGTCGTTTTGTTTGGAACGCCAAAGTTTGTCATTCCTTCTCTGTCTCTTACCATGGATGGTTGGTGTTCTTAGTTCTCTCTCTCTTGGTTCTTTTGCCTTGTTTTAAAATCTTTAACTTTTAACTTTTACGGTATTTTAATGATGTAATATTTTTAGTATTTATTGTGAGTTCCTTTTATAATGTAATTGTTTTTATTTCTACAGAATGATGATGCACCGTGCTTTTTGTGTGCGAAACGTTTCTTAAATAAACTTGATGTCTACTAAGATGTATCACGAAACCCTCTGAAATACTATATATATATATATATATATAATATATAGATATATATATATATATATATATATATATATATAGGTACATATATATATATATATTATATATATATAATGTATATGTATACATACATATATGTATTATACATACATATATGTATATATATGTATATATATATGTATATATATATATATATATATATATATATATATATATATATATATATATATATATATATATATATGAAACGCCGATAAAGAGAAGTGGAGGGGAATTCCCAGCGGCTTTTCATATTTAATCAATTCCTAGAACTTGGGACCGAGTAAATCACTGCTGGAAAATTCTTAGGTGTAGGAAAGGAAAATAAAAGTAGCACTTAAAAGATTGAGAATCACCCGTAAGCATTTTTTTTTCATTTCTTTACAAATAATGATTTATTCAAACTTTTTTTTTAGTAGTGGCCTGAATTTAATCAAATTATTCTGCACAATGATCTGTGAAATGCAAAAAATAAAGAAATGCCCGAAGGTGGCAAAATTAGTGACATTTCACGAAGAGAATAAGATTGGTTGTGAAATCATTCCCGTGTATTTTAAGTTTCTCGTCTAATCCCATTTTATAGAAAGAACTTGTGGGTCGTCGTGAGAAAGAAACATCAGATTTTATTTTTTCGTAAAAACTTGGATTGCTAATCATTCATCTTAATTGTTAAAACTTATATTGCAGAGTTTTTTTTGGGGGGGAGGGGATTAGGGGAGGTGTTACCAATGGTACTGTTCCACACCCACGCACACACACACACACACACCTACCTTTGTGTATAAATCCTCCCTTTGACAATAAACACATTCTTTACCTGGATGTATATCTCACATAACCGTACGTTTATCATCTGGTAATTGTAAACAAAGAATTCATCATTCCTCCCCGACGTTATTGACAGGAAATATTTCATTATATATGAGAAATCTTGTTATTGTGTTTTGAGCATCTTATAAATAGAGAGAAAGAGAGAGAGAGAGAGAGAAAGAGAGATTGGATCAATATTATATCGGATTGGTATTTTGTGGGAAGTTAATCACCGGAAAATGCCGCCGCTCAGCTAGCATTCCTTTTGAATGTCGGAGCCTATAATAGCCTCATTGTGTAATCATCAGTTGGTATTTAAACAGTTTACGTCAAGGAGGATGAAGAAATGGAACTCTCAAGGAACAAGTGGCGCTCTCTCTCTCTCTCTCTCTCTCTCTCTCTCCTCTCTCTCTCTCTCTCTCTCTCACAGAAACTTTGAAATTGTTAAGGGATACAATGATATTGTTAAAACCTATAGCCTCATTGTGGTATTTAAATTAAGTATGTGAAGGAGGATGAAGAAATGGAACTCTCGGGAACAAGCGGTGCTCGCGCGCGCGTACACACACACACGCACACACACAAATAGAGATTTTGAAATTAAGGGATGATACAATGATATTGTTAAAACTTGTGTACAGGCTAGAAATTGTTCTCATTAATTTCGTAAATCCTGCATAATTATATTCAAAGGGATTTCAGTATTTATTATTTATTTAGATTTTGTGATGCCATATTGAAAAATTCATTCAATTTTCACGTATATAGTGCTTATTGCACTGCATCATAAAAGGAATTAAATTTTTTCTGACCCATAATGAAAGGATTTTCTTAAAAATGTTAAGCCTTCTGAGATACTGAGTTTGGGAGTTCTTACGTGAAATTGACTACTAATTATAAGTTACATCTTCCAGGTGTTGGTAATTCTTTAAACGTTGTATCTTCTTTTTTCTTTATGCCCTTCAAAGTCTTTCAGCGTGTTTCTTACGCTTGGGCGACACACCACTCCATAATTCTGGAGATTAAAGGAACACACACAGTCTGGTATTGCATCTCTTGACTTTGTTTTTAGGATTTATTAATCTCTTGTTACTTTTGGCACAAGGGTAGATTTTGCAGACAAGTAGGAGGGAATAGGTTGCATCAGTGCCTTGTGGTCTTCATTCGTATTCTAGCTTTGGCGATGATGCTCCAGAAACGCAAGTTTCACCCATTCTCTTGTAGACAATTAATTACGACGTTTTTTAATCCCTGCCTAGCAATTTCTTGGAGAGAGAGAGAGAGAGAGAGAGAGAGAGAGAGAGAATTGTGGGCGGATGGGGGCCGCTTGTACCACAAATAAAGAATCCGTAATGTTTCTTCATGTGGTATGGAGTCGTATAAAAAACAAAAATAAAATAACGTTATTGAAAAATTAGAATTATCGTCTTGCAGTGTCAGACAGGAACATTATTGAAAAATAAGAATTATCGGCTTGCAGTGTCAGACAGGAACATTGCAAGAGGATTTAAGTAATGCACTTGAAGGATAGAATAAACCTTTATTGGCCCCATCCTCCCCACAACTCAGGACCTGGGGAGGGTTACCCTGTCGTGCCGGGAGGGAGGAGAAAGATGTTACTAGAGGCAACATTTCGAAAACAAGCGAATTATAGCTTAATGGTTTTGTTGAACCTACGTACAGGGCTATTAATTAGAAAGGACATATAAATTGGAGTTTAACACACCAGGACAAAGCAGTATTTGGACATCTCATTAGGGCATGGTAATAGCTACTTAATAATATCATATCATTTTTTATGTGATTACAAAGGTGTAAATATCATGGGTAACTGTACATACTTTTGAGGTTTAGGAAATGTATTTCTGAAAGTAAACGATAAAAGAGTTTAATTGTTTGAGTCTTAAAACAAGAGAACGGTGACTAAAATCTCACATAGTAATTTCTTACAACACCTTTATAATAACTTGGAGGAAGTTTGAAACTGCCATTAGCAATGAACGTGACGGTCATTACAGTAAAGTTTATGCAAATAGCTACCAATATTTTGGAGGCTTGGGGAGCTATACATGTAAGAAGCCAGAATTAATAGAGCCTGTGCTCAGAGAATAACAAACAGTATCTAAGCTATATATTGAGACTTGGCCTGTTATCTATGATCATTGAACATTTTTGGCAACATTAATGAACCCTCTAAAGGAGTCTACGTCTTTCATAACGTCAATAATGCTGTCACTATACGTATTATAATTGTTCCAAAATGTAAGAGAGACTGGGTAATATCAGGGAAATCGTCAAGGTGGGAGGATGGTTTATGACATGCGATTTTTTTTTTTTTTTTTTTTTTTGCGAATCTATCAGCATTACGAGAGACTGCCTGTAAAAAGTCAGGCGATGAAAAAGTGGGTAAGGTAGGGTTCAAAATAAATTTCTGTCTATCCCCAAGAATTACAAGAAAAAATAGGTCTCCCGAATCTAATGACAGCATGTGCTTAACAGCCGAAAAAGGCTAAACCAAACCGGTCAATCCGAACCTCATGAAGGCTGGCAAAAAGGCCTTCAGACAGACCTTCAAAATATACCTAGCAATGTTAAGAGTAACTGCTTGAAATTCAGAATAAAGACAAGGTTTGAGAAATATATAGATATAATAATTGCCAGTTTATTGGACTTTCCTTAATCCATATTTCTGCTGCAAGAGAATTTTAAACAGTCATCCATATTTGCGGATTTGTACATGGAGACAGTAAAACTTCCTTTTTGTGTTACGTAGATGGTCGGGAAATCATCACAAAACGGGACAGGCAGACAAACTGAAAGTAAATTGGGATTAGTGTTTGAAAATTCCCCATTCACTAAAATTGGTGTTAATTCATACGAAGCGCACAAAAAATTATTTGTAAATAAAATATTTATTGCGTCAAATATCTTTCACATATTGTCAATCAAACCTGCTGAATTCATATGAGGATACAATTCCCTGTCATATGAGAGATGGTAACGTTTAAATAATACCAAAATATTATCATTATCGGATTAACGTATGTGTTTTTGCAATCCAAACACGAGAAAGATTTGATGTTCCACCATGAAGTAACGCTCGCCAAAAATATTTCCCCATAATGTGTGACAGTAACGTTAGTCTTTCCGGTTGAACTTTGTTGCTGGGTTAATTATATTATGAATTCAAGAAGAAAGGTTAGGATGTAATACATTGGTAGTATTAAACAAACAACACATGTATCTATTATAATTTGTATACTACATATATACAGATGTTAATTATATAGTAATATATATGTTTGCATGTGTATATTTGTATGTGTATGTAAGCATGTAGCTAAATACAGACAACATGGTTCAAATAAAAATCGATCACAGATTTCACTTTACACCGTTGAGACCTACTTATCTCTGCTTTCCTCTTTTAGGAAATCCTGAGATTCAGCTGCATTTTATTTATTTATTTTTTTGTTTGTTTTAGTTATCGTGTTAAGATCCCCACCGCATTCGTCAAAATTATACTTACAAATATTTCAGTAGCGATAAAATTATCACTGTGCGAGGCACAAGTAGAAACAAGTAAAAAATGCGCCGAAGTTTCTTGGGCGAGATTGAGTTATCTGTAAATGTAATCTCGTATAAAACCAACAGCTATGCCCTGTAGCGTTTCATTCCAAGATGGGCGTTTCAGTCGTTCACCATATACAGTAGAGTGAGGGTGCACCCCGTCCTCCGGAAAGTGCTGCCAGATGCACGATCCATGGCTAACTTTAACGATAAATAGAAAAAATAAAAGCTACTGTAGATAGAGGGTTGCAATTTGGTTATGTTTGATGATTGGAGTGTGGATAATCAGAATACCACTTTGCAGCCCTCTAGCCTCAGTAGTTTTAAAGCTCTGAGGGCGGAAGGACGGCAGACAAACAAAAGAGGCACAATAGTTTCCTTTTACAGAAAACTAAAAATATAAGGCGCCTCGCATGCAATTTTCTCGCAGCCTTCCAAACAACGCAAATATTATGACATTTATCGACCTGGGTCTATCTAGTATATGAGCGAGGTACTTGGAGCGGTGTGTTTGGCAAGATAAAACGGTACTTAGTAAAAATGAGCAGGTGCAGCTGGTATTTTTCATTTCATGAAGGTTAGAGTTTTATTTCCTCTGGTGCGTCAAATTTATTGCGCCATTAAATGCTGAAATGTCTTTTGGCAGCTTACCTAGAGTCTTTTATGGGAGTGTAATGATGTTTTAAATAATGAGCCTGCCATCTGGCGACAGGCTCATTAATGTCACTTTAATGCGAGACGCAATTATGATGTTCCTTTTAAAGAGAATCTCTCTCTCTCTCTCTCTCTCTCTCTCTCTCTCTCTCTCTCTCTCTCTCTCTCTCTCTCTCTCTCTTTTACATTGCTAGATTTCATATATGAAATAGGTAAATGCTGCTGAATGAAGATATACAAATGAGGTAACTGAAACTTTAACACAAATGTAGTAGGAACACTGTAATATAAAATCAATGTTTGGTCATAATTAGATTGTTTTATTGATCAATATTTGATAATAGAAATTTGTATATGATAATCTAAATTGTATATATATACACATATACATATATATCTATATATATACATATATTATATATATGTATATATATACATATGTATATATATATATATTATATATATATATATATATATATATATGTATATATATATGTGATATATACACTTATATATATACATATATATACACTTATATATATACATATATATAACATAAGAAGGGGGTGAAATGTACAAATAACTGAAACCGACATATGTTAATGTGTAATTCATAGTTTTCAAGGTCACAAAGATGATTAGTGACACTCCTGATACCC
This sequence comes from Macrobrachium nipponense, assembly GCF_015104395.2. Lineage (NCBI taxonomy): Eukaryota > Metazoa > Arthropoda > Malacostraca > Decapoda > Palaemonidae > Macrobrachium > Macrobrachium nipponense. The sequence goes on along the minus strand of NC_061087.1, from coordinate 33,858,844 downwards.
TTCAAGTCCACGTTCAGTCTTGATAGGGAGGGGGGAGAAGAGGGATGGGAAGGGGGTGACGTAAAATTAACCGAAAACAACAGTTATTGTCTAATCCATAGATTTTGAGGTTTCTAAGATGATTAATGACACTCTTGATGGCCTTCAAGTCCAAGTTCAACCACAATAGCAACAGTGGGTGAGAAGTGGGTGGGAAAGTGGTGACATGTAAAATAACCAAAAATGACAAATGTCAGTGTCCAATTTATAGTTTTTAAGGTCGCTGACATGAATATTGACACTCCCGAAGTCCTTTAAAATGCGGATATTATTGTCAAATTCTTAGTTTTCGAGGGCACTAAGATAAATCGTGACACTCTCAATGCCCTTCAAGCCCAAGTTCAGTCACGATAGGAAAGGGGTTTAAGAAGGGGTGAAAAACAAAATGTAAAAAATGACAGATATTAGTGTCTAATCCATAGTTTTTGAGGTTGCTTGGATAGAGACAGTTCTAGTGCCTTTCAAGTCTAAGTTTAGGCCCAGTACAAATTGTGGGATGAGAAATGGTGAAATATATAGTGTCAAAAATGCTGGACAATATGACTGAAGCCACTGTCTCAACAGGAGAGAGAGAGAGAGAGAGAGAGTAGAGGGACTTTGGGAGGAGAGAGAGTATTACATATTGTGTTTATATAATCCTTCGCCGGCGTTATGCAAACTTTTCTTCCCAACGACGAGGTAACAACCCAGCACCAGGCAATGGTTATGTATGTCTGTATGTTATACATATACAGATATATATATATATATATATATATATATATATTATATATATATATATATACATACATACATACATACATACATACATAACCATTGCCAGGTGCAGGGTTGTAACACAGTCGTTGGGAAGAGAAGTTTTCATGCCGTCGGCGAAGGATTAATACGTCTTATATGCAATAGGGCTGGGAAAGAGGATGATGAAACGGTAATATAACATCAATGTTTCTCGAAAGTAACTAGTATACTAAATAAAAAATCAGATTTTTTTTTTACAACGGAAACCAACTATGTACTTAATTAGCAATCTCTGTTGTTTCGTTAAATTCAAGATATGCAATTAGAAAGTTCCTTTTTAACGAACTCTGCACAGCGAGCTGAAAAATGATGGAGGAAAATTGAAATGTTTCATTTTTTAGAAATATTTTAATTGGAGTTTTGTATTTATTTACAGTATCTGTAGGCGTTCTTCCTCATTTCCTGATATATTTCAGTTTCTTTCCGTTTACTTCGGGCAATAGATTTGTGTTTATCTCCCAGGTGTGCCAATCACTTTTAAAAGCCATAATAATGAGTAAGGTTAATTTTCAGAGAACAAAATTTAGAATAAGTCAAACGTATGACCTAAGTGTTTCCATTGAAATATATACACATGGATTGTTATATATTATATAATAGGTGCCAGACTTCTCGAAGATAAGTAATCTCCACTCGTGTCGCTGAAGACGGAATCTGTTGTTTGAGTAACCTGCTGTTTGGACTTGTCCAATCCGTGAGTAAACCAACATTCGTCCCCTGTGGAGAACTATGCCAATAAGGGCGAGGGAAGATTGGCTATTGTTCCAGTTTATTTGTAACCTGAACTGAGTTTTAGTTTTTCGTAAAAGAAAACTATTGGAACAGCTATTTGTCTGTCCGTCCGCACTTTTTCTGTCCGCCCTCAGATCTTACAAACTACGAAGGCCAGAGGGCTGCAATCATCAAACATAGCAAAATGCAGCCCTCTGGCCTCGGTAGTTTTTTTTATTTTTTTTATTTTTTTTAGGTTAAAGTTAGCCATGATGGTCCGTCTGACACCCAAACACACAGGCCCGAGGCTATAAGTTTCTTAGGCCTCGTCTGAATTTCATACAGCATTATACGCTGTACAGGAAACTCGATTGCACCGAATAAACTTTGGCTCATTTTTTACTTGTTTCTTGATGGCTCTCCATTTCATCTTTCGTAGCAGTAGAGAATAAATATATTTAATACTGGAACGTTTGTTAATGTTTTAGTAAATATATATATTTGCAATACATGCATACGGTCAAAGCGCCTTATATACGTGTACATACGTGTGTTTGTGCATTCCTTTTTTCTGTGTACGCACCTTCCATGTTCTTCACTTACGGAGTTTATTTCTGCTTTTGGCTTCATTAGATGAAAGAGAAAACTGTAATAGTCGTCTATTTTTGAGGGGGTACTGCCATCAGTGTACCTCATGCAGTGCACTGTAGGCGTTACCACTAGCGCATCTATGGGGTGGGGTGACCTGGCCCCGTGCACCAATCCCTGCCCCAATGAAAAATAATTGCAAAAATAATAATAATAATAAAGATTTAGATAATAACAATATGCATAAGAAGTATAAAAAATGGGGAAAAATAAAGAATCTCTTATAGAAATAACTAATTTGAGAAAAAAATAACAGTAATGATAATAACAATAATCTTAATCATAATAATAATGGATTTGGTATTTCCTGATAGAACAGGCGATAGCTGTCCATTTCATAATTTATACTTAAATACTGAATTATATGCTGATATGATATGAATACTTCATGTAAAGCTACCGTAGTTATTTTCCAGTAGCATTTACAAAAGTCATCTATCTTATGCATATATATATACATATATATATATATATATATATATATATATATATATATATATATATATATATAATATAGATACATACATATATATATGTGTGTGTGTGTGTGTGTGTGTGTGTGTAAATTCTTCTGTTAAAACACGATACGTCTCAAGTATAAAAGGCCCTTTAAAAAACACTTTAGTTTAAAGCTAGGGCTATATTTCGGTGGACTGACTTCCACCCCTTATCAAGAAGTGAATGCCAGGAGAAGTTACATTGGCAAAATATGTAGTGGGAGATATGCCCTTAGGTGATGCCTGGAGTTGCATCTTAGCCGTCGTTGGTTCTGCTAATTGTCTTAATCCGCTGCATCGTTGCCTTAAGGAAGATACTGTCAATGTGGTCAGAGTCCCAGGTTCCGTTGGAAAGGTTGATCATATTATCTTGTTGTTTTATCAGTGAAGATTCCACCGTCTGACATTTTGATCGACAGCTGCTCTTGTCTAAAATTCGGGATGAGTTCCAATCCATGGTATGGTTAGGGTTTTGTGTCTGATGGAAAATATGCATGAGTCTCCCGTGATAATAAAAAAACTTTTCATTCATCACAGTGCTCCATGAGCATCAAAATTAATAGAATCTTTTACTTGACCTGAATTCTAATATCGATTAATACCAAGAGTTTTGTTCCATTCCTTGAGTAAGTGTTTGTGTTTATGGGGAATGTGTGGAAACACATTGGTTCAGATGCCTTTAATAGCAGTCAGCTCTCAAACTCTGACGAGAGCATTACAAAGAGCCAAAGTAAAGATGTCCATGTTGGGCACATGCTAATTAGCCCGCGAGACCTTTATTGAGACCGTTTAGCGAATTCAGTGAGGAAGTGTATTGTACATTTAACGATTTGCTGTAAAGGATCTCTATTCAGCCATCTGACCAAATGTATCGCCGAGACATCAGCTGCAGTTTATTATTGCATGTGATGCTCTCGTCAGAGTTTGAGAGTTGCCTGCTATTAAAGGCTATCTGAACGAATGTGTTTCCACACATTCCCGATAAACACAAACACTTACTCAAGGAATGGAACAAAACTCTCGGTATTGATCGATATAAGAATTTAGATCGAGAAAAGATTCAATAAAATTTGATGCTCATGGTAAGTTATGATGAATAAGAAAAGTATTTTTATTATCACGGAAGACTGATACAAATGAGGAATGCATTGGCATTATCGTAGTGGAAGGTAAGAGAACGACTTTGTAGAAATTAAGATTAAAGAATGATTATGAAAGTTGAAAAATAGCTGTCAAATCGGTAATGATGTGAGTCACTCCATCTGTCATTAATATTTTAAACCATCAACAATATTTCACCACGATCAGTTTTTATGTGGTTAGTTTTCATTCTTGGATATTCATATGGCTGTAATGGCTTAATGAAAAAGGTCAAAACGATGTGTTGAAGTTAGCCAAAAACAAACATTTTCATCCTTTGTTGCAGAGAAGTATTTGCAGAGAATGCAATATTAAAGATATTAATTATTTGCGCCGCTGCCTTCGCATTAGCACAGAATGTATTGTTGTTTATGGCAGTTATTGCGCAGTAAAACATATTACTGTCACGCATGACGGTGTGGGTACGTCGTAAGTATATATCAAAGCATGTTAAATCCACTCTACAGAGAATTATTTTATTTGATTTTATAAGATCAAGACAAAAATAGTTTTTACCTTCATCAAATTTTTTTTCATCAACATAACTGATGCACCGAACGTACATAATATGCCTAACGATGTAATAGCGCACTTATTCAACTATATAAGATGTAATTATGTGCAAGACATGAAATGGTAATAAATTCGGCTCCTAGCTCAAGCTTCTTTCATTCCTTGTTCTGTACCTCCGTTCATATTCTCTTTCTTCTATCTGGGTTACGAACCTCTTCTAACAGTTGTTTTACGGTGCAACTGCGAGGTTTTCCTCCTGTCACACTTTTCAAGCCTTCTTACGGTCTGTCTCCCTTTCAGCGCTGAACAACCTCTTAGGTTACAGCGCTTGGCCTTGGGTTTTAGCCTAAATTCTATAACCCAGTTCAATCCGCCAACCTGAGACCAGGTTCTCTCACGCCGATTCGTATATATATATATATATATATATATATATATATATATATATATATATATATATATATATATAGAATGGGGTCCTGCTTCATGGTAAGTTACCAACCATATCGAAGCTCAGACAATATCATCTTCATTTTGAATGCATACATACATATGATATATATAATATATATTATATATTATTATAGTATAATATATATATATATTATATATATATATATATATATTATATCATAGAATATATATATTATATATATATATATATATATTGCATATATATATATATATATAAATATATATATATAGATAAAAAATATATAGGATATATGTATTATACAGTTTATATGCATTATATATATATATTTTATATATATAATATATATATTATATATATATATATATATATATATATATTATATATTGTATGTAAGTATGTATACAAAAAGATGATGATATTGTCCGAGCTTCGATATGGTGGGTAATTTACCAGGAACCAGGACCCCTTTCTATATTCTATATTACCTGTTCTATTTCACGTTATGGGTGCACATGTCTTGATGATAATGAAATGGAGGAGGAGAATAGTGTAGGTTTTAGACGCATGTTCTAACTCCAAACTACGCTATTCAGACAAATGAAATAAAAGCACGAAAATGATTTTAGTTGAATGCATCGTGTATTTAT
>NC_061087.1:33823415-33840915 GCF_015104395.2 Macrobrachium nipponense | reverse complement strand
CACTTGTACCCGAACCCTAAGTCCTCGAATTACCAGTTTAGTCTAAGATAGTAACACGAAATTAAGATATCCACTGTCAGTTTTTTTTTAAAGTCTGTTCAATAACATATTTCATTCCAAGAAAATAAGTAAAAGTTATTCTACAAGAACTGAAAGTAAAAACTATAAAAATAAAAGTAATTCTACTTTAAACAGAACCTTGCATTATCATATTCTGTTGCAAAACAGTATTTTCAGTTCCCATTTAAGAATATTACAAGGTCTACCATCGGTTGCTCAAGAATATCAGTCATTATCATCACTCCAGAATCCGGGCGTTATTCCGGAACTAACTTTCTGTTAAAATCACCCGTACCTTTGCTAAACTAAGCAGTGAACGAGGAACCCCCCAGACAGGTGACTGTGGTGGGCTCAGCCGGGATGGGAAAATGAACATTAAACCAGCACTCGTATCCCAAAATGTGGTTTTAAAAATGGAAAGTTAACATTTGGAGGCACCCCTTGTATATAACTTTGGAAATGCCTTAGAATATAGGCGAAAGACTTGTACTTCGATTTCCCCTTTCATTTGTTACTATACACACAAACACATACATACACATACACACATATATATATATATATATATATATATATATATATATAGATATATATATATATTATATATATATATATATATATTCTTACGTTTTACCTGGGAAAATGCTAGTTTCTGTACATGTTCGGACTCCGAAAAACAATTACTTACTTACCAGATGAAGTCCTAGGATCTAACTGCTATTTGAGCAGGAAAACGCAAAAAAAGAGGAGGGATTTTGATTATGAGCTGAGAGCTCTACTCATCAAGGAGTTGTTGTAGATAAACAATTTAGGGTAACTTTAAATTACTTGTATTTACTTTAAGAAATATCATAAGATTAAAACGGAATTTTAACAGGTAGCAGATCCTGTGTAATAATCAAGGTACAAGGACAAATGGAGAAGACTGCTGTATCCTTGTGAATGCAGCCACAATCAAGGCGAAAATCCACAGCGAGGCTCCCTCTGTAACGGAGAGGTTTAAGAATTAAGGCCAGAAAGGTACAGGTTATCGAGTAAAGACAAAGTAGTGCAAGGAAAGTGCCAAGAGATGCCTTAAACATAAATCTGTAAACAGTAAAAGCATTTAATAAATGTTAACACTGCACTGGCAAAGCAAGGCTGGTATGAAAACTGGCGCTTTGAAACAAAGCCAGAAGTTTTAGTGAAAGACTTACGAAATTTACGTGACTGATTTAAGAACATCTGTATACAGAACACATTACCTTGTAAAAGATGTTGGCTTCGGTGTAGAATGGGGTTGGAGGAAAGCTTAGTAACTGGCACACTGCAAAGTAGACTTGGGGTCCAACAATGGACCATGCGGTAGTGAAAAATAGAGCCTCGAGGAGGCAGGTTGAAAAGGGGGAGGTGCGTCTTCCAACCGCTTCCAGGTGTCTCTGAGAGTATGCGTGTGATTGAGGCTGCCTCTGTGAGACCAGGTATCTTGTGTCGGCTCCTTTTATGCCTGCGATGGCCTAAGTTTTCCTCATTTTCTAAACCGTTGTGCATCCCGACGCATTTTTGTTTGAGTCCTCGCACCTGATGGGATCCAGAAAAGGTCATGTGATGTGTCTTGGTCCCGTCTCCACTTTCTCCAACGGATGCTTTTCACTTTTTCAAGGCCATGGCTGTGTTTCCTGGAACATTTCATTCTTAAGGCAGATCACGTGGTCAAGGAGAAGGAGAGAGAGAGAGAGAGAGAGAGAGAGAGAGAGAGAGAGAGAGAGAGAGAGAGAGAGAGAGAGAGAGAGACCTTACCTTACCTTACAGACCTTACATCTTGTTCGGGTTGCCCCAGGTCCCTCAGTGTGAGGCACCTCTAATGTCTACCAGAGAGTTGCTAGTACATCTTCCGGTATATTTTGCATCTTCCAATCTTGGATGGTCTGGGATGCAGTTTAGATATTTGTCGAGCTTATTCTTAAACACATCTACGCTCACTCCTGATATATTCCTCAGATGAGCTGGCAACGCATTGAATAGACGCTGCATTATCGATGCTGGTGCGTAGTGGATTAATGTCCTGTGTGCTTTCTTTATTTTTCCTGGTATAGTTTTGGGCACTATTAATCTACCTCTGGCTTGCTTCTTTCTGATATTTTTAGTTCCATGATATTTTCTGCTATTCCTTCTATCTGTTTCCATGCCTGAATTATCATGTAGCGTTCTCTTCTCCTTTCTAGACTATATAATTTTAAGAATTGTAGTCTTTCCCAGTAGTCAAGGTCTTTTAACTTCTTCTATTCTAGCTGTAAAGGACCTTTTTTGTACACTCTCTATTTGTGCCAATATCCTTTTGATAGTGTGGGTACCATATCATATTGCAATATTCAAGTGGACTACGAACATATGTTTTATAAAGCATAATCATGTGTTCAGCTTTTCTTGTTTTGAAGTGCCGTAACAACATTCCCATTTTTGCTTTACATTTTGCCAACAGAGTTGCTATTTGATCATTGCATAACATGTTCCTATTCATCATCACACCAAGGTCTTTAACTGCTTTCTTATTTGTGATTGTCTCATTATTAGGTCCCTTATATGCATATAGCTTTCTTTTCTCTGTCTCCATAATTTATTGATTCAAATTTATCAGAGTTAAATACCATCCTATTTACCTCTGCCCAATCATATACTTTGTTAAGGTCTCTTTGTAGAGCGTTCCTATCTTCATCACAAGTAATTTCTCTACTTATTCTTGTGTCATCTGCGAAACTACTCACTACCGAATCCTTAACATTATTGTCTAGTCTTCAATCATAATAACAAACAGTATTGCAGCTAACACCGTACCTTGCGGCACACCGGATATTACCTTGGCTTCATCCGATTTCTCGTCGTTTGCAATAACTATCTGTTTTCTGTTGTGTAAAAATTCTTTTAACCATCTTCCTACTTTATCCACGATATTTGTGTTTTCTAATTTCTTCGCTAATATATTATGGTCTACTTTATCAAAAGCTTTTGCCAAAGTCTAAATAAACCACATCTGTTTCATTTTTCCCGCTTTTCATATTTTTGAATATGTTCTCACGGTGGACTAACAGTTGGGTTTGTGTACTTTTTCCGGGTACGAAACCATGTTGTCCTTTATTAAACAAATTATTTTTTATTAAATGTTTCATAATATTTTTCTTCATTACCCTTTCATACACTTTCATAATATGTGATGTTAGACTCACAGGCCTATAATTACTTCGCCTCTAGTCTTGATCCACTTTGAAAGTAGGGGTAATATATGCTAATTTGTGCTCATCATAAATCTTGCCTGTATCTACACTTTGTCTTAATAATATTGCAAGTGGCTTTGCGATAGAATGAACTACTTTCTTTAACAAAATAGCAGGAATTCCATCAGGCCCTGCAGCAGCTCCATTTTTAATTTCATTAATAGCCTGCACAATATCAGCTTCATTAATATCTAGTCAGCTAAATATTCACTATTTTCATCCCTTACTTCTATATCATTATCTTCATTATCTATTCTAGGGGTGAATTCTCTCTTATATCGTTCTGCCAGTATGTTGCAAATTTCCTTTTTTTTCATTCGTTAATCTCCCTTCAATTCTTAGAGGGCCTATTTCTATTCTTCTTTTATTCATCTTCTTCGCATATGAGTATAATAGTTTATGGGATTTTGGCTTGAAATAATAGGGTTTTTCTTCCAAGTCCCGTTTTCATTTTCTTTTATTGATTTATTAATCTTTTGTTCTGCATTTTCTATCTACTTTTTAGTTCTATAACTTTCCCATGCATTTTTTTTTTTTTGCTAGAACCTTTTTTCCACTTTCTGATTTTCTGGAACAAGATCCTTCTGTCTCTTGGTATGCATGACTGATGTTTACTTTTCTTCTTCGGTATATATTTATCCACTATTTTCTCTAATATTTTATATAATATCTCCGTATTTTCCTTTATGTCTTCACTTACGAAAATATTATCCCAATCTTTGTTTAATTCTTCATTTATTTCTGACCATTTTATATTTTTACTGTAGAAGTTGTATTTTCCATATCCTTCCCACTTTTTCATTTCTTGCTTATCTCTGTTTTCACTTGCTTTGGAATGGACTGTTAATTCTATGACATTATGGTCTGAAATACTCGCATTATAAACTATTATTTCTTTAACATAATTCATCTCGTTCACAAATACTATGTCTAAAGTATTTTCCTTTCTTGTTGGCAGGTGATTTATTTGTTGAATGTTGTATTCTAGTAGCATATCTAATAGCTTTTCGAATTGCCTCTTATCTTCTGCACTACTATTACTCTCTTTTTTATATGTATAAGTACATCCACAATCTCCTATTCGTTCTTTCCAGTCTACGAAAGGAAAGTTGAAGTCTCCAGATAGGAGAATAGTCCAGTCCTTGTGATTTGTACATATATCATCCAATTTTTCTATTATTAAGTCAAACTCTTTAGTATTAGGAGGTCTATATATTACTATGTTCATTAATTTTTCAGATTCAAATTCTACCGCTATTAGTTCACATTCTGAGTTACTATATTTCTCATATATTGTTCCTTGTTTTTGTCTTTCCCATATATTGCGGTTCCCCCTTGATTCCTATTTTTCTATCTGATCTATAAGTTTGAAAACCCTTTATTTGATCATCATTCCCAGTCTCTTGGGAATACCAGGTTTCACTTATATTCATTATATCTATTTTCTTTTCAATTTGGGTTAGTTCTTCTAAGTACTCTATTTTTCTTTTGAGTTACTCGTAACTAAACCCTGCGCATTTCATCACTATGATGGTTTGCGTGTTTTCTCCTTCATTTAATATTGGTAATAATAAGGATTTCCATGTCTCTTTCCTGTTCTGGTATGTTGTTCTTTTTTCATTTCCAGAAATTCTGACATTAAAAAATCCAACTTTTCCATAATATTTGTTCTTCCTTCATCATAATTATTCATTTTGTGTCTGAATCTGCAATTTTCTCCATATCTGCAATATCCCCTTGCATAATAAAAACAGTTATTATCTCTTGAGTAGAATCTTGGAGCTGATGCATTGAAATTTTTTGCTGGCACCTCTGCATATCTCGTTGATGGCTTGCTTTTTTTCTTTTACCTGATATTCTTCAGAGAGAGAGAGAGAGAGAGAAAGAAGAGAGAGAGAAAGAGAGAGAGAGAGCGAGAGAGACGGAAGGAGGAGAGAGAGGAGAGGAAACGAAATGAAAGAGAGAGAGAGAGAGATGATGAGCGAGAGAAAAGAAGTAGAGAAGAGAGAGAGAGAGAGAGGAGAGAAAGAAACCTTACCTTACCTTACAGACCTTACATTTCGTTCGGGTTGCCCCAGGTCCCTCAGTGTGAGGCGCCTCTAATGTCTACCAGAGAGTTGCTAGTACATCTTCCGGTATATTTTGCATCTTCCAATCTTTGGATGGTCTGGGATGCAGTTAGATATTTGTTCGAGCTTATTCTTAAACACATCTACGCTCACTCCTGATATATTCCTCAGATGAGCTGGCAACGCATTGAATAGACGCTGCATTATCGATGCTGGTGCGTAGTGGATTAATGTCCTGTGTGCTTTCCTTATTTTTCCTGGTATAGTTTTGGGCACTATTAATCTACATCTGCTTGCTCTTTCTGATATTTTTAGTTCCATGATATTTTCTGTTATCCTTCATCTGTTTCCATGCCTGAATTATCATGTAGCGTTCTCTTCTCCTTTCTAGACTATATAATTTAAGGATTGTAGTCTTTCCCAGTAGTCTAGGTCCTTAAACTTCTTCTATTCTAGCTGTAAAGGACCTTTGTACACTCTCTATTTGTGCAATATCCTTTTGATAGTGTGGGTACCATATCATATTGCAATATTCAAGTGACTACGAACATATGTTTTATAAAAGCATAATCATGTGTTCAGCTTTTCTTGTTTTGAAGTGCCGTAACAAACATTCCCATTTTTGCTTTACATTTTGCCAACAGAATTGCTATTGATCATTGCATAACATGTTCCTATTCATCATCAACACCGAGGTCTTTAACTGCTTCCTTATTTGTGATTTGTATCATTATTAGGTCCCCTATATGCATATAGCTTTCTTTCTCTGTCTCCATAATTATTGATTCAAATTTATCAGAGTTAAATACCATCCTATTTACCTCTGCCCAATCATATACTTTGTTAAGGTCTATTGTAGAGCGTTCCTATCTTCATCACAAGTAATTTCTCTACTTATTCTTGTGTCATCAGCGAAACTACTCACTACCGAATCCTTAACATTACTGTCTATGTCTTCAATCATAATAACAAACAATATTGCAGCTAGCACCGTACCTTGTGGCACACCGGATATTACCTTGGTTTCATCCGATTCTCATCGTTTGCAATAACTATCTGTTTTCTGTGTGTAAAAATTCTTTTAACCATCTTCCTACTTTATCTACGATATTGTGTTTTCTAATTTTCTTTGCTAATATATTATGGTCTACTTTGTCAAAAGCTTTTGCAAAGTCTAGATAAACCACATCTGTTTCATTTCCGCTTTTCATATTTTTGAATATGTTCTCACGGTGGACTAACAGTTGGGTTTGTGTACTTTTTTCCGGGTACGAAACCGTGTTGTCCTATATTAAACAAATTATTTTTTATTGAATGTTTCATAATATTTTTCTTCATTACCCTTTCATACACTTTCATAATATGTGATGTTAGACTCACAGGCCTATAATTACTTGCCTCTAGTCTTGATCCACTTTTGAAAGTAGGGGTGATATATGCTAATTTGTGCTCATCATAAATCTTGCCTGTATCTACACTTTGTCTTAATAATATTGCAAGTGGCTTTGCGATAGAATGAACTACTTTCTTAACAAAAATAGCAGGGACTCCATCCGGCCCTGCAGCAGCTCCATTTTTAATTTCATTAATTGCCTGCACAATATCAGCTTCATTAATTTCTATGTCAGCTAAATATTCACTCATTTTCTTCCCTTACTTCTATATCATTATCTTCATTATCTATTCTAGGGGGTGTTGGGAATTCTCTTCTTATATCGTTCTGCCAGTATGTTGCAAATTTCCTTTTTTTTCATTCGTTAATCTCCCTTCAATTCTCAGAGGGCCTATTTCTATTCTTCTTTTATTCATCTTCTTCGCATATGAGTATAATAGTTTGGGGTTTTGCTTGATATTTATTAGGGTTTTTTCTTCCAAGTCCCGTTTTTCATTTTCTTTTGATTGTATAATCTTTGTTCTGCATTTTTTCTAACTTACTTTTAGTTCTATAACTTTCCATGCATTTTTTCTTTTGCAAGACCTTTTTTCCACTTTCTGATTTTCTGGAACAAGATCCTTTGTCTCTTGGTATGCATGAAGATGTTTACTTTTCTTTCTTGCGGTATATATTTTTCCACTATTTCTCCAATTATTTTATATAATATCTCCGTTATTTACCCTTATGTCATCACTTACGAAAATGTTATCCCAATCATTGTTTAATTCTTCATTGAATTTTCTGACCATTTTATATTTTTTTTACTGTAGAAGTTGTATTTTCCATATCCTTCCCACTTTTCATTTCTTGCTTATCTCTATTTTCACTTGCTTTGGAATGAAACTGTTAATTCTATGACATTATGGTCTGAAATACTCGCATTATAAACTATTATTTCTTTAACATAATTCATCTCGTTCACAAATACTAGGTCTAAAGTATTTCTTTCTTTCTTGTTGGCAGGTGATTTATTTGTTGAATGTTGTATTCTAGTAGCATATCTAATAGCTTTTCAAATTGCCTCTTATCTTCTGCACTACTATTACTCTCTTTTTTATATGTATAAGTACAACCACAATCTCCATAATTCGTTCTTTCCATTATACGAAAGGAAAAGTTCTGAACAGTCAACCAGATAGGGAAGAATACGTCCAGTCCTTGCATGATGTTCTAATATATCATCCAATTTTTCAATTATTAAGTCAAAACTCTTTAGTATTAGTTGGAGGTCTATATTTACTATGTTCATCAATTTTTCAGATTCAAATTCTACCGCTATTAGTTCACATTCTGAGTTACTATATTTCTCATATATTTTTCCTTGTTTTTTGTCTTTCCCATATATTGCGGTTCCCCCTTGATTCCTATTTTTTCTATCTGATCTATAAGTTTGGAAACCTTTTATTTGATCATCATTCCCAGTCTCTTGGGAATACCAGGTTTCACTTATATTCATTATATCTATTTTCTTTTCGGTTTTGGGTTAGTTCTTCTTAAGTACTCTATTTTTCTTTTTGAGTTACTCGTAACTAAACCCTGCGCATTCATCACTATGATGGTTTGCGTGTTTTCTCCTTCATTTAATACTTGGTAGTAATAAGGATTTTCCCATGTCTCTTTCCTGTTCTGGTATGTTGTTCTTTTTTTCATTTCCAGAAATTCTGACATTAAAAAATCCAACTTTTCCATAATATTTGATCTTCCTTCATCATAATTATTCATTTTGTGTCTGAATCTGCAATTTTCTCCGTTTCTGCAATATCCTCTTGCATAATAAATACAGTTATTATCTCTTGAGTCGAATTTCGGAGCTGATGCTTTGAAATTTTTTGCTGACACCTCTGCATATCTCATTGGTGGTTTGCTTTCTCTTTACCTGATATTCTTGATTTCTCTCTTTATTTGTTTCTTTCTTATTTTGGATTTTATTACTTGGTTGGTTATTTATTTGATTATGATTCATGGCTACAGGGTGCATATATTTGCATTTTTTGTCGACTTACATCCTTTTCCTTCTTTTAGGTTTTTACATATTTTTTGGGATGCAGATCTCTGCAAATCATCCCCCATATCCATCTAAGTATGCACATTTACCATATATTTCATAGTTTTGAACATATCTTAGGATGTTTGTAGTAACATCTTTCTCCAAATCTGCAATTCCCTCTTTTCAAAAGGTTGCAGATTTTGTTCTTTCTTGTCTATTTTTCCTCTTTCCCGTCATTGTGTAGATCTGGGTAGAGCCTCTTCGGGATTGCTTTTCTGTTGTCATATCGTAATTTATTTCTTCGTAGGTATGCTGCTTTATGCCTCATATGTAGTATCAATGAGTATCTCTGCATCCATACTTTTATCTTGTTCTTTGTTTTCCTTATTTTTTCTGTCATTTCATTTTTGTTTACTTCTCTTCCGTTTTCCTCTTCTTCTTTTCTCTTCTTCTTCCTCTTCCTCTTCTTCTTCATCCTCAACTATTTGTACATTCAATCTTTGGATTTGAATAAACTGTCTATCCATGATAGACATGTTGAACAAAAAATTCTTGTATCTTTTCTCAAATCTTGATTACCTCAGCACACTGTGGATGGGTCGGAATGTTGCATGCAGCACATTTTCTGATTAGGTTTTTGTGGATTGACTATGCTATACCAAACCTTACACATTTTGTTTGCATGCTTTTGGCATTCTTTTTCCTAATGCATCAATTAGGATATTCACAAGATTCACCTTATTCATTTTCTTTGTCGGAATATGTTGGTTTATGTATATTTTCTTTATGAGTCTCTTGACCACTTGGATTTTATTTGGAAGAGAGAGAGAGAGAGAGAGAGAGAGAGAAGAGGAGAGAGAGAGAGAGAGAGAGAGAAAGAGAGAAAGAGGAGAATGAGAGAGAGAGAGAGAAAGAGAAGAGAGAGAGAGAAGAGAGAAGAGAGAAGGACGAGAGAGAGAGAGAGAGAAATTGAGAGAGAGAGAGAGAGAGAGAGAGACCTTACCTTACCTTACCTTACTGACCTTACAGTTCGTTCGGGTTGCCCCAGTCCCTCAGGTGAGGCGCCTCTAATGTCTACCAGAGAGTTGCTAGTACATCTTCCGGTATATTTTGCATCTTCCAATCTTGGATGGTCTGGGATGCAGTTTAGATATTTGTCGAGCTTATTCTTAAACTCATCTACGCTCACTCCTGATATATTCCTCAGATGAGCTGGCAACGCATTGAATAGACGCTGCATTATCGATGCTGGTGCGTAGTGGATTAATGTCCTGTGTGCTTTCCTTATTTTTCCTGGTATAGTTTTGGGCACTATTAATCTACCTCTGCTTGCTCTTTTCTGATATTTTTAGTTCATGATATTTTCTGTTATTCTTCTATCTGTTTGCCATGCCTTGAATTATCATGTAGCGTTCTCTTCTCCTTTCTAGACTATATACTTTTAAGAATTGTAGTCTTTCCCAGTAGTCTAGGTCCTTAACTTCTTCTATTCTAGCTGTAAAGGACCTTTGTACACTCTCTATTTGTGCAATATCCTTTTGTTTGATGTGTGGGTACCATATCATATTGCAATATTCAAGTGGGGACTACGAACATATGTTTATAAAGCATAATCATGTGTTCAGCTTTTTCTTGTTTTTGAAGTGCCGTAACAACATTCCCATTTTTGCTTTATTTACATTTTGCCAACAGAATTGCTATTTGATCATTGCATAACATGTTCCTATTCATCATCACACCAAGGTCTTTAACTGCTTCCTTATTTGTGATTGTACTCATTATTAGGTACCCTATATGCATATAGCTTTCCTTCTCGTCTCCATAATTTATTGATTCAAATTTATCAGAGTTAAATACCATCCTATTTACCTCTGCCCAAATCATATACTTTGTTAAGGTCTCTTTGTAGAGCGTTCCTATCTTCATCACAAGTAATTTCTCTACATTCTTGTGTCATCAGCGAAACTACTCACTACCGAATCCTTAACATTACTGTCTATGTCTTCAATCTAATAATCAACAATATTGCAGCTAGCACCGTACCTTGTGGCCACCTCACCGGATATTACCTTGGTTTCATCCGATTCTCATCGTTTGCAATAACTATCTGTTTCTGTTGTGTAAAAATTCTTTTAAACCTATCTTCCTACTTTATCTACGATATTGTGTTTTCTAAGTTTTCTTTGCTAATATATTATGGTCTACTTTGTCAAAAGCTTTTGCAAAAGTCTAAATAAACCACATCTGTTTCATTTCCGCTTTTCATATTTTTGAATATGTTCTCTACGGTGTGGACTAACAGTTGGGTTTGTGTACTTTTTCGGGGTACGAAACCGTGTTGTCCTATATTAAAACAAATTATTTTTGATTAAATGTTTCATAATATTTTTCTTCATTACCCTTTCATACACTTTCATAAATATGTGATGTTAGACTCACAGGCCTATAAATTACTTGCCTCTAGTCTTGATCACTTTTGAAAGTAGGGGTGTATATATGCTAATTTGTGCCTCATCATAAATCTTGCCTGTATCTACACTTTGTCTTAATAATATTGCAAGTGGCTTTGCGATAGAATGAACTACTTTCTTTAACAAAATAGCAGGGACTCCATCCGGCCCTGCAGCAGCTCCATTTTTAATTTCATTAATTGCCTGCACAATATCAGCTTCATAATTTCTGTGTCAGCTAAATATTCACTATTTTCTTCCCTACTTCTATATCATTATCTTCATTATCTATTCTAGGGGTGAATTCTCTCTTATATCGTTCTGCCAGTATGTTGCAAATTTCCTTTTTTTCATTCGTTAATCTCCCTTCAATTCTCAGAGGGCCTATTTCTATTCTTCTTTTATTCATCTTCTTCGCATATGAGTATAATAGTTTGGGGTTTTGCTTGATATTTAATAGGGTTTTTTCTTCCAGTCCCACCCGTTTTTCATTTTCTTTTGATTGTATAATCTTTTGTTCTGCATTTTCTATCTTACTTTTTAGTTCTATAACTTTCCATGCATTTTTTTCTTTTGCAAGACCTTTTTTCCACTTTCTGATTTTCTGGAACAAGATCCTTCTGTCTCTTGGTATGCATGAATGATGTTTACTTTTCTTCTTCGGTATATATTTTTCACTATTTTCTCCAATATTTTTTATATATATCTCCGTATTTACCTTATGTCATCACTTACGAAAATGTTATCCCAATCTTTGTTTAATTCTTCATTAATTTCTGACCATTTTATATTTTTACTGTAGAAGTGTATTTCCATATCCTTCCCACTTTTTCATTTCTTGCCTTTATCTCTATTTCACTTGCTTTGGAATGAACTGTTAATTCTATGACATTATGGTCTGAAATACTCGCATTATAAACTATTATTCTTTAACAATTTAATTCATCTGTTCACAAATATAGGTCTAAAGTATTTTCCTTTCTTGTTGGCAGGTGATTTATTTGTCGAATGTTGATCTAGTAGCATATCTAATAGCTTTCAAATTGCCTCTTGTCTTCTGCACTACTATTACTCTCTTTTTTATATGTATAAGTACAACCACAATCTCCCTATTCGTTCTTCCATTCTACGAAAGGAAAGTTGAAGTCACCAGATAGGAGAATAGTCCAGTCCTTGTGATTTCTACATATATCATCCAATTTTTCAATTATTAAGTCAAAACTCTTTAGTATTAGGAGGTCTATATATTACTATGTTCATCAATTTTTCAGATTCAAATTCTAACGCTATTAGTTCACATTTCTGAGTTACTATATTTCTCATATATTTTTCCTTGTTTTTTGTCTTTCCCATATATTGCGGTTCCCCCTTGCTTCCTATTTTTCTATCTGATCTATAAGTTGGAACCCTTATTTGATCATCATTCCCAGTCTCTTGGGAATACCAGGTTTCACTTATATTCATTATATCTATTTCTTTTCATTTTGGGTTAGTTCTTCTAAGTACTCTATTTTTCTTTTTGAGTTACTCGTAACTAAACCTGCGCATTCATCACTATGATGGTTTGCGTGTTTTCTCCTTCAATTAATACTGGTAGTAATAAGGATTTTCCCATGTCTCTTTCCTGTTCTGGTATGTTGTTCTTTTTAATTTACCAGAAATTCTGACATTAAAAAATCCAACTTTTCCATAATATTTGATCTTCCTTCATCATATTATTCATTTTGTGTCTGAATCTGCAATTTTCTCCGTTTCTGACAATATCCTCTTGCATAATAAATACAGTTATTATCTCTTGAGTAGAATTCGGAGCTGATGCTTTGAAAATTTTTTGCTGACACCTCTGCATATCTCATTGGTGGTTTGCTTTTCTCTTTTACCTGATATTCTTGATTTCTCTCTTTATTTGTTTCTTTCTTATTTTGGATTTTATTACTTGGTTGGTTATTTATTTGATTATGATTCATGGCTACAGGGTGCATATATTTGCATTTTTTGTCGAACTTACATCCTTTTCCTTCTTTTAGGTTTTTACATATTTTTGGATGCAGATCTCTGCAATCATCCCCATATCCATCTAAGTATGCACATTTACCATATATTTCATAGTTTTGACATATCTTAGGATGTTTGTAGTAACATCTTTCTCCAAATCTGCAATTCCCTCTTTCAAAAGGTTGCGATTTTGTCTTTCTTGTCTATTTTTTCCTCTTTCCGTCATTGTGTAGATCTGGGTAGAGCCTCTTCGGGATTTGCTTTTCTGTTGTCATATCGTAATTTATTTCTTCGTAGGTATGCTGCTTATTGCCTCATATGTAGTATCAATGAGTATCTCTGCATCCATTACTTTTATCTTGTTCTTTGTTTTCCTTATTTTTTTCTGTCATTTCATTTTTGTTTACTTCTCTTCCGTTTTCCTCTTCTTCTTTTTCTTCTTCTTCTTCCTCTTCCTCTTCTTCTTCATCCTCAACTATTTGTACATTCAATCTTGATTTAATAACATTGTCTATCCATGATAGACATGTTGAACAAAAAATTCTTGTATCTTTTCTCAAATCTTGTATTACCTCAGCACACTGTGGATGGGTCGGAATGTTGCATGCAGCACATTTTCTGATTAGGTTTTGTGGATTGACTATGCTTTATACCAAACCTTACACAGTTTGCATGCTTTGGCATTCTTTTCCTAATGCATCAACTTAGGATATTCACAAGATTCACCTTATTCATTTTCTTTGTCGGAATATGTTGGTTTATGTATATTTTCTTTATGAGTCTCTTGACCACTTGGATTTTATTTGGAAGAGAGAGAGAGAGAGAGAGAGAGAGAGAGAGAGAGAGAGAGAGAGAGAGAGAAAAGAGAAAGAGAAAGAGAGAGAGAGAGAGAGAGAGAGAGAGAGAGAGAGAGAGAGAGAGAGAGAGAGAGAGAGACCTTACCTTACCTTACCTTACAGACCTTACAGTTCGTTCGGGTTGCCCAGGTCCCTCAGTGTGAGGCGCCTCTAATGTCTACCAGAGAGTTGCTAGTACATCTTCCGGTATATTTTGCATCTTCCAATCTTGGATGGTCTGGGATGCAGTTTAGATATTTGTCGAGCTTATTCTTAAACACATCTACGCTCACTCCTGATATATTCCTCAGATGAGCTGGCAACGCATTGAATAGACGCTGCATTATCGATGCTGGTGCGTAGTGGATTAATGTCCAGTGTGCTTTCCTTATTTTTCCTGGTATAGTTTTGGGCACTATTAATCTACCTCTGCTTGCTCTTTCTGATATTTTTAGTTCCATGATCTGTTATTCCTTCTATCTGTTTCCATGCCTGAATTATCATGTAGCGTTCTCTTCTCCTTTCTAGACTATATAATTTTAAGGATTGTAGTCTTTCCCAGTAGTCTAGGTCCTTAACTTCTTCTATTCTAGCTGTAAAGGACCTTTGTACACTCTCTATTTGTGCAATATCCTTTTGATAGTGTGGGTACCATATCATATTGCAATATTCAAGTGGACTACGAACATATGTTTTATAAAGCATAATCATGTGTTCAGCTTTTCTTGTTTTGAAGTGCCGTAACAACATTCCCATTTTTGCTTTACATTTTGCCAACAGAATTGCTATTTGATCATTGCATAACATGTTCCTATTCATCATCACACCAAGGTCTTTAACTGCTTCCTTATTTGTGATTGTCTCATTATTAGGCTCCCCTATATGCATATAGCTTTCCTTCTCTGTCTCCATAATTTATTGATTCAAATTTATCAGAGTTAAATACCATCCTATTTACCTCTGCCCAATCATATACTTTGTTAAGGTCTCTTTGTAGAGCGTTCCTATCTTCATCACAAGTAATTTCTCTACTTATTCTTGTGTCATCAGCGAAACTACTCACTACCGAATCCTTAACATTACTGGTCTATTGTCTTCAATCCTAATAACAAACAATATTGCAGCTAGCACCGTACCTTGTGGCACACGGATATTACCTTGGTTTCATCCGATTTCTCATCGTTTGCAATAACTATCTGTTTTCTGTTGTGTAAAAATCTTTTAACATCTTCCTACTTTATCTACGATATTGTGTTTTCTAATTTTCTTTGCTAATATATTATGGTCTACTTTGTTCAAAAGCTTTTGCAAAGTCTAAATAAACCACATCTGTTTCATTTCCGCTTTTCATATTTTTGAATATGTTCTCACGGTGGACTAACAGTTGGGTTTGTGTACTTTTTCCGGGTACGAACCGTGTTGTCCTATATTAAACAAATTATTTTTTATTAAATGTTTCATAATATTTTTCTTCATTACCCTTTCATACACTTTCATAATATGTGATGTTAGACTCACAGGCCTATAATTACTTGCCTCTAGTCTTGATCCACTTTTGAAAGTAGGGGTGATATATGCTAATTTTTGTGCTATCATAATCTTGCCTGTATCTACACTTGTGTTCAATAATATTGCAAGTGGCTTTGCGATAGAATGAACTACTTGCTTTAACAAAATAGCAGGGACTCCATCCGGCCCTGCAGCAGCTCCATTTTAATTTCATTAATTGCCTGCACAATATCAGCTTCATTAATTTCTATGTCAGCTAAATATTCAACTATTTTCTTCCCTTATTCTTCTATATCATTATCTTCATTATCTATTCTAGGGGTGAATTCTCTCTTATATCGTTCTGCCAGTATGTTGCAAATTCCTTTTTTTCATTCGTTAATCTCCCTTCAATTCTCAGAGGGCCTATTTCTATTCTTCTTTTATTCATCTTCTTCGCATTAGAGTATAATAGTTTGGGGTTTTGCTTGATATTTAATAGGGTTTTTCTTCCAAGTCCCGTTTTTCATTTTCTTTTGATTGTATAATCTTTTGTTCTGCATTTTCTATCTTACTTTTTTAGTTCTATAACTTTCCATGCATTTTTTTCTTTTGCAAGACCTTTTTTCCACTTTCTGATTTTCTGGAACAAGATCCTTCTGTCTCTTGGTATGCATGAATGATGTTTACTTTTCTTCTTCGGTATATATTTTTCCACTATTTTCTCCAATATTTTATATAATATCTCCGTATTTACCCTTATGTCATCACTTACGAAAATGTTATCCCAATCTTTGTTTAATTCTTCATTAATTTCTGACCATTTTATATTTTTACTGTAGAAGTTGTATTTTCCATATCCTTCCCACTTTTTCATTTCTTGCTTATCTCTATTTTCACTTGCTTTGGAATGAACTGTTAATTCTATGACATTATGGTCTGAAATACTCGCATTATAAACTATTATTTCTTTAACATAATTCATCTCGTTCAACAAATACTAGGTCTAAAGTATTTTCCTTTCTTGTTGGCAGGTGATTTATTGTTGAATGTTGTATTCTAGTAGCATATCTAATAGCTTTTCAAATTGCCTCTTATCTTCTGCACTACTATTACTCTCTTTTTTATATGTATAAGTACAACCACAATCTCCTATTCGTTCTTTCCATTCTACGAAAGGAAAGTTGAAGTCACCAGATAGGAGAATAGTCCAGTCCTTGTGATTTCTACATATATCATCCAATTTTCAATTATTAAGTCAAACTCTTAAGTATTAGGAGGTCTATATATTACTATGTTCATAAAATTTTTCAGATTCAAATTCTACCGCTATTAGTTCACATTCTGAGTTACTATATTCATATATTTTTCCTTGTTTTTTGTCTTTCCCATATATTGCGGTTCCCCCTTGATTCCTATTTTTTCTATCTGATCTATAAGTTTGGAACCCTTTTATTTGATCATCATTCCCAGTCTCTTGGGAATACCAGGTTTCACTTATATTCATTATATCTATTTTCTTTTCATTTTGGGTTAGTTCTTCTAAGTACTCTATTTTTCTTTTTGAGTTACTCGTAACTAAACCCTGCGCATTCATCACTATGATGGTTTGCGTGTTTTCTCCTTCATTTAATACTGGTAGTAATAATGGATTTTCCCACCCTGTCTCTTTCCTGTTTGGTATGTTGTTCTTTTTTTCATTTCCAGAAATTCTGACATTAAAAATTCCAACTTTCCATAATATTTGATCTTCCTTCATCATAATTATTCATTTTGTGTCTGAATCTGCAATTTTCTCCGTTTCTGCAATATCCTCTTGCATAATAAATACATTTAGTTTTATCTCTTGAGTAGAATTCGGAGCTGATGCTTTGAAATTTTTTGCTGACACCTCTGCATATCTCATTGGTGGTTTGCTTTTCTCTTTTA
>NC_061087.1:33814241-33821741 GCF_015104395.2 Macrobrachium nipponense | reverse complement strand
CTTTAACTGCTTCCTTATTTGTGATGGTCTCATTATTAGGTCCCTTATATGCATATAGCTTTCTTTCTCGTCTCCATAATTTATTGATTCAAATTTATCAGAGTTAAATACCATCCTATTTACCTCTGCCCAATCATATACTTTGTTAAGGTCTCTTTGTAAGAGCGTTCCTATCTTCATCACAAGTAATTTCTCTCTACTTATTCTTGTGTCATCTGCGAAACTACTCACTACCGAATCCTTCACATTATTGTCTATGTCTTCAATCATAATAACAAACAGTATTGCAGCTAACACCGTACCTTGCGGCACACCGGATATTACCTTGACTTCATCCGATTTCTCGTCGTTTGCAATAACTATCTGTTTTCTGTTGTGTAAAAATTCTTTTAACCATCTTCCTACTTTGTATCCACGATATTGTGTTTTCTAATTTTCTTCGCTAATATATTATGGTCTACTTTATCAAAAGCTTTTGCAAAGTCTAAATAAACCACATCTGTTTCATTTCGCTTTTCATATTTTTGAATATGTTCTCACGGTGGACTAACAGTTGGGTTTGTGTACTTTTTCCGGGTACGAAACCATGTTGTCCTTTATTAAACAAATTATTTTTTATTAAACTGTTTCATAAATATTTTTCTTCATTACCCTTTCATACACTTTCATAATAGTGATGTTAGACTCACAGGCCTATATAATTACTTGCCTCTAGTCTTGATCCACTTTTGAAAGTAGGGGTAATATATGCTAATTTGTGCTCATATAAATCTTGCCTGTATCTACACTTTGTCTTAATAATATTGCAAGTGGCTTTGCGATAGAATGAACTACTTTCTTTAACAAAATAGCAGGAATTCCATCAGGCCCTGCAGCAGCTCCATTTTTAATTTCATTAATAGCCTTGCAAAATTATCAAGGCTTCATAATAATCTATGTCAGCTAAATATTCACTATTTTTTTTTCATCCCTTACTTCTATATCATTATCTTCATTATCTATTCTAGGGGTGAATTCTCTCTTATATCGTTCTGCCAGTATGTTGCAAATTTCCTTTTTTTCATTCGTTAATCTCCCTTCAATTCTCAGAGGGCCTATTTCTATTCTTCTTTTTTATTCATCTTCTTCGCATATGAGTATAATAGCTTGGGGTTTTGCTTGATATTTAATAGGGTTTTTTCTTCCAAGTCCCGTTTTTCATTTTCTTTTGATTGTATAATCGTTTGTTCTGCATTTTCTATCTTACTTTTTAGTTCTATAACTTTCCATGCATTTTTTCTTTTGCAAGACCTTTTTTGTTCCACTTTCTGATTTTCTGGAACAAGATCCTTCTGTCTCTTGTATGCATGAATGTGTTTACTTTTCTTCTTCGGTATATATTTTTCCACTATTTTCTCCAATATTTTATATAATATCTCCGTATTTACCCTTATGTCATCACTTACGAAAATGTTATCCCAATCTTTGTTTAATTCTTCATTAATCTGACCATTTTATATTTTTACTGTAGAAGTTGTATTTTCCATATCCTTCCCACTTTTCATTTCTTGCTTATCTCTATTTTTCACTTGCTTTGGAATGAACTGTTAATTCTATGACATTATGGTCTGAAATATTCGCATTATAAACATTAGTTCTTTAACATAATTCATCTCGTTCACAAATACTAGGTCTAAAGTATTTTCCTTTCTTGTTGGCAGGTGATTTATTTGTTGAATGGTTGTATTCTAGTAGCATATCTAATAGCTTTTCAAATTGCCTCTTATCTTCTGCACTACTATTACTCTCTTTTTTTATATGTATAAGTACAACCACAATCTCCTATTCGTTCTTTCCATTCTACGAAAGGAAAGTTGAAGTCACCAGATAGGAGAATAGTCCCAGTCCTTGTGATTTCTACATATATCATCCAATTTTTCAATTATTAAGTCAAACTCTTTAGTATTAGGAGGTCTATATCTTACTAAGTTCATCAATTTTACAGATTCAAATTCTAACCGCTATTAGTTCACATTCTGAGTTACTATATTTCTCATATATTTTTCCTTGTTTTTTGTCTTTCCCATATATTGCGGTTTCCCCCTTGATTCCTATTTTTTCTATCTGATCTATAAGTTTGGAACCCTTTTATTTGATCATCATTCCCAGTCTCTTGGGAATACCAGGTTTCACTTATATTCATTATATCTATTTTCTTTTCATTTTGGGTTAGTTCTTCTAAGTACTCTATTTTTCTTTTTGAGTTACTCGTAACTAAACCCTGCGCATTCATCACTATGATGGTTTGCGTGTTTTCTCCTTCATTTAATACTGGTAGTAATAAGGATTTTCCCATGTCTCTTTCCTGTTCTGGTATGTTGTTCTTTTTTTCATTTCCAGAAATTCTGACATTAAAAAATCCAACTTTTCCATAATATTTGATCTTCCTTCATCATAATTATTCATTTTGTGTCTGAATCTGCAATTTTCTCCGTTTTCTGCAATATCCTCTTGCATAATAAATACAGTAATTATCTCGTGAGTAGAATTTCGGAGCTGATTCTTTGAAATTTTTTGCTGCCACTCTGCATATCTCATGGTGGTTTGCTTTTCTCTTTTACCGGATATTCTTGATTTCTCTCTTATTTGTTTCTTTGCTTTATTTTGGGATTTTATTACTTGGTTGGTTATTTATTTGATTATGATTCATGGCTACAGGGTGCATATATTTGCATTTTTTGTCGAACTTACATCCTTTTCCTTCTTTTAGGTTTTTACATATTTTTGGATGCAGATCTCTGCAATATCCCCATATCCATCTAAGTATGCACATTTACCATATATTTCATAGTTTTGACTATCTTAGGATGTTTGTAGTAACATCTTTCTCCAAATCTGCAATTCCTCTTTTCAAAAGGTTGCAGATTTTGTCTTTCTTGTCTATATTTTCCTCTTTCCCGTCATTGTATAGATCTGGGTAGAGCCTCTTCGGGATTTGCTTTTCTGTTGTCATATCGTAATTTATTTCTTCGTAGGTATGCTGCTTTATTGCCTCATATGTAGTATCAATGATATCTCTGCATCCATACTTTTTTTATCTTTGTTCTTTGTTTTCCTTATTTTTTTTTCTGTCATTTCATTTTTGTTTACTTCTCTTCCGTTTTCCTCTTCTTCTTTTTCTTCTTCTTCTTCCTCCTTTTCCTCTTCTTCTTCATCCTCAACTATTTGTACATTCAATCTTGATTTAATAACATTGTCTATCCATGATAGACATGTTGAACAAAAATTCTTGTATCTTTTCTCAAATCTTGTATTACCTCAGCACACTGTGGATGGGTCGGAATGTTTGCATGCAGCACATTTTCTGATTAGGTTTTGTGGATTGACTATGCTATACCAAACCTTACACAGTTTGCATGCTTTTGGCATTCTTTTTCCTAATGCATCAATTAGGATATTCACAAGATTCACCTTATCATTTTCTTTGTCGGAATATGTTGGTTTATGTATATTTTTTTCTTTATGAGTCTCTTGACCACTTGGATTTTATTTGGAACTTCTTCAATTATTTTCAAGATATTTTCATTAGATTTGTTCCAGTTTGAAGGATTATATCCTTCTAATATATCTATGAATGCGTTTGTATCTTTTTGGTTAGGACTGTTGCTGATTTCATAGATGAGAAAATGCCAGTTCCCTTCCTGCTACCTCATCGTATTGCGAATCTGCTAGACACGCCAAATTACGCCACCTCTTCCGCAGTTGGAACTTACTGCCATCTTGTTCTGATTTATAGTATTACACTTGATAAACTAACTTAGAAGACGCTTTATCCTACTATTTTCACACTAATCTTATCACCGATAGTTCACGAACACTTCTAGATATTTCTCAAATTCTAGTCGTATGTTAAACTTGTGATATCTGTTGATTAATCTGACTTCACGCGGGTACGACTCACCAAGCAAGATGGCTACTTACGAGAGGAGAGAGAGAGAGAGAGTGAGACAGAGAGAAAGAGAAAGAGAAGAGAGAGAGAGAGAGAGAGAGAGAGAGAAAGAGAAAGAGAGAGAAAGAGAAGAGAAAGAGAAGAGAGAAGAGAGAAGGAGAGAGAGAGAGAGAGAGAGAGAGAGAGAGAGAGAGAGAGAGAGACCTTACAGACGCTTACACCTTACAGTTCGTTCGGGTTGCCCCAGGTCCCTCAGTGTGAGGCGCCTCTAATGTCTACCAGAGAGTGCTAGTACATCTTCCGGTATATTTGCATCT
The DNA here is from genome assembly GCF_015104395.2 of Macrobrachium nipponense. NCBI lineage: Eukaryota > Metazoa > Arthropoda > Malacostraca > Decapoda > Palaemonidae > Macrobrachium > Macrobrachium nipponense. Next base: position 33,817,496 of record NC_061087.1, on the reverse strand, counting down.
TCCAATCTTGGATGGTCTGGGATGCAGTTTAGATATTTGTCGAGCTTATTCTTAAACACATCTACGCTCACTCCTGATATATTCCTCAGATGAGCTGGCAACGCATTGAATAGACGCTGCATTATCGATGCTGGTGCGTAGTGGATTAAGTCCTGTGTGCTTTCCTTATTTTTCCTGGTATAGTTTTGGGCACTATTAATCTACCTCTGCTTGCTCTTTCTGATATTTTTAGTTCCATGATATTTTCTGTTATTCCTTCTATCTGTTTCCATGCCTGAATTATCATGTAGCGTTCTCTTCTCCTTTCTAGACTATATAATTTTAAGGATTGTAGTCTTTCTCCGTAGTCTAGGTCCTTAACTTCTTCTATTCTAGCTGTAAAGGACCTTTGTACACTCTCTATTTGTGCAATATCCTTTTGATAGTGTGGGTACCATATCATATTGCAATATTCAAGTTGGGACTACGAACATATGTTTTATAAAGCATAATCATGTGTTCACTTTTCTTGTTTTGAAGTGCCGTAACAACATTCCCATTTTTGCTTTACATTTTGCCAACAGAATTGCTATTTTGATCATTGCATAACATGTTCCTATTCATCATCACACCAAGGTCTTTAACTGCTTCCTTATTTGTGATTGTCTCATTATTAGGTCCCCTATATGCATATAGTTTTCCTTCTCTGTCTCCATAATTTATTGATTCAAATTTATCAGAGTTAAATACCATCCTATTTACCTCTGCCCAATCATATACTTTGTTAAGGTCTCTTTGTAGAGCGTTCCTATCTTCATCACAAGTAATTTCTCTACTTATTCTTGTGTCATCAGCGAAACTACTCACTACCGAATCCTTAACATTACTGTCTATGTCTTCAATCATAATAATACAAACAATATTGCAGCTAGCACCGTACCTTGTGGCACACCGGATGTTACCTTGGTTTCATCCGATTTCTCATCGTTTGCAATAACTATCTGTTTTCTGTTGTGTAAAAATTCTTTTAACCATCTTCCTACTTTATCTACGATATTGTGTTTTCTAATTTTCTTTGCTAATATATTATGGTCTACTTTGTCAAAAGCTTTTGCAAAGTCTAAATAAACCACATCTGTTTCATTTCCGCTTTTCATATTTTTGAATATGTTCTCACGGTGGACTAACAGTTGGGTTTGTGTACTTTTTCCGGGTACGAAACCGTTGTTGTCCTATATTAAACAAATTATTTTTTATTAAATGTTTCATAATATTTTTCTTCATTACCCTTTCATACACTTTCATAATATGTGATGTTAGACTCACAGGCCTATAATTACTTGCCTCTAGTCTTGATCCACTTTTGAAAGTAGGGGGTGATATATGCTAATTTGTGCTCATCATAAAATCTTGCCTGTATCTACACTTTGTCTTAATAATATTGCAAGTGGCTTTGCGATAGGATGAACTACTTTCTTTAACAAAATAGCAGGGACTCCATCCGGCCCTGCAGCAGCTCCATTTTTAATTTCATTAATTGCCTGCACAATATCAGCTTCATTAATTTCTTATGTCAGCTAAATATTCACTATTTCTTCCCTACTTCTATATCATTATCTTCATTATCTATTCTAGGGGTGAATTCTCTCTTATATCGTTCTGCCAGTATGTTTTGCAAATTTCCTTTTTTTCATTCGTTAATCTCCCTTCAATTCTCAGAGGGCCTATTTCTATTCTTCTTTTATTCATCTTCTTCGCATATGAGTATAATAGTTTGGGGTTTTGCTTGATATTTAAATAGGGTTTTTTTTCTTCCAAGTCCCGTTTTTCATTTTCTTTTGATTGTATAATCTTTTGTTCTGCATTTTCTATCTTACTTTTTAGTTCTATAACTTTCCATGCATTTTTTTCTTTTGCAAGACCTTTTTTCCACTTTCTGATTTTCTGGAACAAGATCCTTCTGTCTCTTGGTATGCATGAATGATGTTTACTTTTCTTCTTCGGTATATATTTTTCCACTATTTTCTCCAATATTTTATATAATATCTCCGTATTTACCCTTATGTCATCACTTACGAAAATGTTATCCCAATCTTTGTTTAATTCTTCATTAATTTCTGACCATTTTATATTTTTACTGTAGAAGTTGTATTTTCCATATCCTTCCCACTTTTTCATTTCTTGCTTATCTCTATTTTCACTTGCTTTGGAATGAACTGTTAATTCTATGACATTATGGTCTGAAATACTCGCATTATAAACTATTATTTCTTTAACATAATTCATCTCGTTCACAAATACTAGGTCTAAAGTATTTTCCTTTCTTGTTGGCAGGTGATTTATTTGTTGAATGTTGTATTCTAGTAGCATATCTAATAGCTTTTCAAATGCCTCTTATCTTCTGCACTACTATTACTCTCTTTTTTATATGTATAAGTACAACCACAATCTCCTATTCGTTCTTTCCATTCTACGAAAGGAAAGTTGAAGTCACCAGATAGGAGAATAGTCCAGTCCTTGTGATTTCTACATATATCATCCAATTTTTCAATTATTAAGTCAAACTCTTTAGTATTAGAGGTCTATATATTACTATGTTCATCAATTTTTCAGATTCAAATTCTACCGCTATTAGTTCACATTCTGAGTTACTATATTTCTCATATATTTTTCCTTGTTTTTTGTCTTTCCCATATATTGCGGTTCCCCCTTGATTCCTATTTTTTCTATCTGATCTATAAGTTTGGAACCCTTTTATTTGATCATCATTCCCAGTCTCTTGGGAATACCAGGTTTTCACTTATATTCATTATATCTATTTTCTTTTCATTTTGGGTTAGTTCTTCTAAGTACTCTATTTTTCTTTTTGAGTTACTCGTAACTAAACCCTGCGCATTCATCAACTATGATGGTTTGCGTGTTTTGTTTTCTCCTTCATTTAATACTGGTAGTAATAAGGATTTTTCCCCATGTCTCTTTCCTGTTCTGGTATGTTGTTCTTTTTTTCATTTCCGAGTTCTGACATTAAAAAAAATCCAACTTTTCCATAATATTTGATCTTCCTTCATCATAATTATTCATTTTGTGTCTGAATCTGCTATTTTCTCCGTTTCTGCAATATCCTCTTGCATAATAAATACAGTTATTATCTCTTGAGTAGAATTTCGGAGCTGATCTTTGAAATTTTTTGCTGACACCTCTGCATATCTCATTGGTGGTTTGCTTTTCTCTTTTACCTGATATTCTTGATTTCTCTCTTTATTTGTTTCTTTCTTA
>NC_061087.1:33794241-33809241 GCF_015104395.2 Macrobrachium nipponense | reverse complement strand
AATTAATTAATTCAAACAAACTCGTACCTGCAGCAGCTGGAGGCTATCACACAATGCATCTACACTACAAACAACATTGATTGTCATTGCAAAAGCCGTAGATAAATCCCGGCATAAACAAGATGCAACAATACACACCAATTCCAGAGGCGCGATTCAGTCATTGCTTACCAGAGTGCGGATTAAAATTAACAAATCACTGACATAAGAACAATAGCCTCTCTGCACCTGAAGAAAGCGTATATATTCTCAATTGGATTTCAAGTCACAGTGGAATGCACGGAAGTGAAGAAGCACGTGTCATTTAATAAACGATTTGCAATATAATATAAACATTTCTTTGGATTTCTGTTGAACCCAATTGAAGCAAAAAGCTGCTAAGATTGTCAACAACACGTATAGGCAGGCCTTATTGAAAGGCTCAAGGACTGTAACGTGGCATATTGAAACCACCAAGTTCCAGATGTATAACATTTCCTAGGACACAAAAAGAAATTATGGTTTGGAAAACTGCGTTTGACAAATAATAATTGACAATCCAACACCGTACAAACGCAGTTCCCTGTAGCGGGATAGTGCCATCAGTGCACCTCATACGGTGTACTGTTGTCACTACTTAAGGTTCTTCGCAGCGTCCCTTCGGCCCCTAGCTGCAACCCTTTTCGTTCCGTTTAATGTTCCTTCATTCATATTCTCTTTCTTCCCCTCTTACTTGCACCCTCTCCTAACAGTTGTTGCAGAGTGCAACTGCGAGGTTTTCCTCGTGTTACACCTTTAGAAAACTTTCCGTCTTTCGGCGTTGGATGACGTCACAGGCCCCAGCGCTTGGCCTTTGACCGAAATTCTACATTCTATTGTATTATATAAACACTGATAAGTTTTTGAAAACCACTTGACCACTGCCTTTTTAATGGCTCAGAAACAACCTTCTTAAGAAGAATCTCCACACAAGGTCCGCTTTTCTATTAGGCAAAATATCAAAGCACATTTTTGGAAAATTCAAAGATTTCCAAATTTCCTCTGTTCCTGCCTTCTCTTAGGTAGGGTAATAAATTCTCCATCTGCGAGACACTGTTTATGAGAATATTTCTCGTTCACAATCATTGATCAGTACCTGCTGATAAGTAACATCTCAGAGAAGCTCTGGCCTCACTGAAGTTAGAGTAACTCAAATCTAGAGAATATTCTACCAGATTTTTCTGACGTTTCCTCCTGCGAAAAATCTCTTTCTCTCCATCTTTTTTTTCTTCTTATCAGTGCATTTAATTAATCAAATAATATTAATTTCATTCTTTTAACTTCGCTTATTCGTTTTTTTTCACATCTCACTTATTATCTGTTCATTCCCGCTCTCTTTTCAGTCAGACGACTCAAGGGAGATGCACAAACAATAAACCGCTGTACACCGAAGTCTATGATCATCCTACGCAAAGTAGACAGAAAGCATGAGCCATTCAAATATACTAGCAGTCTATAGTTCTTTTCGAAATACTCAGATGTAAAAACATGTGTTTCCTCGGTTACAGGAAACAACCTCACTTTTTCTTCTGCTTCAAATCTTTTCTTTTCCTCCACCGATCTCAACCAATTTAATATGACGTTTTTTACTATCATAACTTTCTCGAGTAAATTAAATACGGTATGGTGGCTCCGTAGGCTTTTGTAATCTTACGACTTTTCTCATACGTTCAACTTTTTAGTTTTCTGTAAAACAAAATTATTGAGATGGCTAGTTGTCTGTCCGTCCGCACTTTTTCTATCCGCCCTCAGATCTTAAAAAATGCTGCGGCTAAAAGGCTGCAAATTGGTATGTTTATCATCCAACACCCCCAACCCCTCCCCCCTCCCCCCCTCCACACACACACACACCTTCCCAAATTGTAGCCCTCTAGCCTCTGTAATTTGTTTTTATTTAAAGGTAAAGTTAGTCATGACCGTGCGTCTGGCACCGCTGTAGGTATCAATAACACAGGCCACCACCGCCCCGTGGCGTAAAGTTTTATGGGCCACGGCTGAGAGTTTCATGGCCCGCGGCTGAGACTTTCATGGTTTGTAGCTGAGAGTTTCCCCGCACAATACGCTGTAAGATCCTTCGGTGCGTGGCTGTCTCCAACGCGCCAGGACTCACTACCATATCGTATTCTTTATCGCCTACCGATGGATAACTTCAACTTCCCATCATGAACATCTAATATCATTCGCATCATTATCATGACTATAAAGTATTCGATAAGCAACAACCCTGCGCTGCCATAAGACCAGCCGACCAAAAATAACACAACCTTTTTGAATCATCAGCTGCAGGTGAGTAGAAGTACACCGTGCATGACACGTTCTTGTAAAGCAAATGAATGAACTTTGAACGAATAATAGTGATAAAAATTTGGGGGCCAATGAAAAATAGATTCGTTTAGTGTTCAGAGCTGGCTTCTGATTGGTTGGTTATTGACTCCGTTTGGGAGTCGATGAAAAATAGGATTTAGTGTTCAGAATGCTGGCCTCCGATTGGCTGATTCGCCTGAGAGGCCAGAGAAGCTCTGTTCAAGCGGCGTTGGTATTGATATATAATAATGATAATCCCTGAAGTTAAGAATTCTCCCACCCATCAAAGACGTCTTTTACTTCTAGGTATTAACGTACAAGGTTCAGAACAAAACAATTGTCTGTGATCATTTCATCGTGATTTTTTCTCACTAATTAGAGGAACTTGGTCGTTTGGAGGATAGAATTAGTGTTTCATTGTATACTAATGAGACGAAGTGGGAAGTCGAAGCAACTCAATAACTTTTATAGGAATTTGTTAGGAAATATGTTTGCAGGAATATTTTGTTACAAAATTATTTCTCTCTCTCTCTCTCTCTCTCTCTCTCTCTCTCTCTCTCTCTCTCTCTCTCTCTCTCTCATGCACAAAAAAACATTTTTCTCCTGTTAAGTGCGAGTTCACCCTGTTCACGTTTGAAAAGTGAAGAAATAAATCATTCTTAGCCGATTTCTTTTATATGGTATTAAATCATCAATCATACAAATATTTTAGGAGTCTTGTTAATTTTTAAGCATATACCAACAAAAATAAATGAAAAGGCGGAATTCCCGAAAGTGTCGGACAAGCAGCAATCCATAAACACGAGAGAACTCTAATTAGTCCTTCCTTTCATCTTGTTGATGACGTCGTTTACTACATAGCTGCACACATCATGATATCGGAGCCATATGTATAGGCAAGAAATATACACAGCATTCTGACTGCAACTCGAATTATGGTTGAATGTCTCCAAGACGTTAACTTGGCAACATGATGGTTACACAAGGTGCTAAAATGAAATCTTTAATTTTCAAAAAAAAAAAAAAACAAAAAAAAAACAGAACAAACTCCCTATTATACAATCGTAAAGCCATGATAAAGATTCATGTGTATATCAGTAGATTAGAAGAGCTTTTTTGAATACAATCATTACAATATTTCTTCAGCTTTTTTTTTTTTGACGACATTGTTACGAGGCGTCTGTTTTCCTTGAGCTTTGAAAACAATGGCTCCCTCTTGCTGTCTTGTAAATAAACTGACTTTAATGTCTCTCCGTGTGTGCTAAGGAAATGATTACTCTGATACCGTTATATTTGAAGGTATTTCGAAGGTTTTCCTAATTAATATGTAGATAAATAAATTTTTATGTAAAAATAATCGCGGAGGTAAGTGGCGTGATAGTGACATTTGGCACTTATTTCGTACGAGTAGTAAAATGCCACTAGTTCTTTGAATAACTACTCACAACAACATGGGACATAAAGGGACCTAACGTGCTTAACATAAACGTAACAAGAAATTACACATACCTGCCAATAAAATGTATGTCTCTCTCTCTCTCTCTCTCTCTCTCTCTCTCTCTCTCTCTCTCTTCTCCTCGTCTCTCTCTCTCATCTCTCTCTCTCTCTCTCTCTCTCACTACACACACACACACACACACACCACACACGAGGGTTGTGCTATTATAAATTTTAAAAAAGAAGAACGTTATGGAGGGGAATGTGAATAATGCCTCCATCAATTTTCATTCTCAAACAGTTTCCATGACAAGAGACTGATAAACTCTCTTCATTGTTGAAAGATAATTCGGTTTGGATTAAAACAACGATCCCATTGATGCAATGTCGGTTGACTGTAAATATCGGGAATCTTTTTTATTAAAATATAACTTAAATCATGACTTTTTTTTACTGAAATTAACAGTATTTTTGCTTATGTTACCGTAATCAGTATTAATAGTATGCTGATGTTCTTGTTAGACTCTTGTTATTGAGAAAATTTTTTAAAATAAAATTTATCTTTCCCGTTCTTCCATTGGAAATGGGTTATGCAGGACTGGAATATCATTCGTGATCATTTAGGCATTTTTTAGTCATAACTTTGTTATCGAGATGCATTTTTTCGTTTGTCTGGAAATATAAAGAAGTCAATTGCCTCTAATTCTTAAAATGAAAATTCGGTAATGCCATAGATTATGATAACATTATAAATCATTTATGAAAATAATCCAGCTCTCCAATTTTCATGACCAATAAATTATTTCTGTCAGCTGCTGTTTTATTTGCAATTTGTAGTCAATTTTCTAATTATTACCTTGTCTAATTTTTGTCGTAAGAAATTGTCAGTGGTATCCGTAACTTGTTCCCTCATATCAGGCCATCGTCGTAGTTTAAGTGTTTACTAAAGAAATGACAAAATCAAGTGAACTTTGCAACATAAACAAACTGTTTCGCTGCTGTTTTCGGTAAAAATCATATGATATCGTTTTCGTAAAAACACAAAACGATAATAAAAAAGTGGAGATATAAGTAAAACCTCTCTTTTTCTATTAACTTAAAATCTTCAAAATATGTTAAACAAGGGATTTTTATCTGTAAACGTGAACGAGGCATAAACCCTTTCGCTTTCTCCCGTTTCTGGAGCTATTGCTTAGCGACGAGAGCACTTCGCAGAACATAAGGGCAAAATGATGACTTCCAGGTTTGATGGAACGAGTTCTTGTAAAATATTGCCATCTTATCTCTGCCATGTAATAAGCTTCCTGCTGAAGATGGCCACATTTTCCACTCCCACTTGTTTGGCAAAGACCTTCCCCATAGTACATTCCCTTTTATAGTCCTCTTATCTGCCGCTCAGCTGTTCCTTGTCTCGCTTATTACTGAACCATCTGCCGTAAGTGTCTGGATATTTCAGGTTTCATGGGATTCTCAACAACCGGCTGCCCAGAGCATTTCGAGAAACAAGAGGGAAGTCGATGTTGTGTTTAATTATTCATATCACAGGCAAAACTTCATTTCATGGAGACAAATAGTAAATTATATACGACATCAGCCTATAATAACTTGCTTGTGTACATGATGGTCTTGCATTTACATATAAGATAAATTAATGGTGGGCACGGCGGTTCGGCAAGCAAAATTATTTTTATATGAATGATAATTTTTTCTAATCAATTTACAGGAACAGCAACAGTAAATTACAGTAACACATGGTTTACAGTCAAACATTTGAAGATAAAAGAAATTGCCACCATAAAATAAAAAGAATTATTAATTTTTATCGTCAACATGACTTCTTTTTCCTTATGTGAGATTCAGGGTAAAATTTTGTTTACAGTACAGGTTATTTTTTTATAATTCAGATTATCCTTTACTTACAAAGAATTTGGTAAATTGTAGCTGGCCAGACTTTAGATAGTGGAATACGTTGTTTAAAAGATATAGAGCTATGAAATATATAAGGTTTTTACATGTTTACAAAAGTTAGTTTATACAGTTATTAAAGTTTTCCCAGTCTCTCTCTCTCTCTCTCTCTCTCTCTCTATATATATATATATATATATATATATATATATATATATATATATATATATATATATATATCTATATATCTATATATATATATATATATATATATATATATATATATATATATATATATATATATATATATATCTCTATATATCTATATATATATATAGATATATTATATATATATATATATATAATATATATATATATATATCTATATATATATATATATATAGATATATAGATATATATATATATATATATATATATATATATAGATATATAGATATATATATATATATATATATATATATATATATAGAGAGAGAGAGAGAGAGAGAGAGAGAGGTGAAAGAGGGGGGGGGGGGAATGGCTAATAATATGTTTAAAGTGTTTTATATAATAATAAAGTCACATAGCTCTGCTCGCCTAGAGACAAGGGGTGGTACACTGCAAAGTTCACAGAGAGCATGGTATTTGCTGAACAAGCAACCTGTCTCAGAGGTCGTTCCCCGTTTGCGAGGCATGTGCATTCGTTTGTACGCGTATTACAGGCCTACTGGTTCAGGGTACTTGTGGAAGACGCATTCTTTGTGCAAAGGAGAGAACAAGCGGTTGCCCTAAGTGTCGGGAGAAAACGCCCATCGAAAAGATGGGTCCGATTCCATGGTTGATTAGGAATGGGATTCTCTAACTGACTAATACTAGACAATGTGACTTGTTTGGGGTTTGAGAGTGTAACCTTAGTCCGGAAGGTAGAATGTTATCTTATTGGTTTTCTTTATGGGCAGAATTTGGGCGGTATTTGTGCCATTATGACTTGTTAATCATTTTGTTCTTTGTTATAACCAATTGCTTTGGGAAATAAATGATATTTTTTGTATATTTACGCAGTCTTAATAAGCCTCGTGACATCCTACAGACAGGGCACCGTTGGCAACAGGTAAGAGTTCCCAGTTTGTGTAGTTTAGGGAATAAAGGGGGTGTAATAGTGGTGGCAGCGGTAAAGGCTTTTTATATATTTTTCAAGCTGTAGGTACGCTCCGAAGGGACTGGTGACCAGTTAGAAATAGGGGGTTTCGGTTTTTATTTTGATAGGAGAAGGGGTTATTAATCATGTCACAGGCAACTCAGGGTCATTACTGCTGATTCGACAGAGAGAAGCTGTTTCCTCCAGGACAGTCTTCCTCTCCCAAGCCAAGTCAGTTGATTTCTTGAGATTACGGAATAAGGGTGTTTAAAAAGAGAGATAAAGGGGGGGGGGGGGAGAAAAGTTTAGTTTTCGACATATTAAAGTGTTTCGCAGTTCGCGCATGTTTGCGGTGTATGTGAATTCGGTTTACGGTCATATGAAGACGTAAGTGTATTTTCGAGTTTTTTTTTTTTTTTTTTTTTTTTCCTCTTTTTGTTTTGTGGATTTTCTTTAACTTTTTGTTCTGTTCATGTTCCTTGTGTTTGTGTGTGGCGAACTTGCCTGAGTGGGATTTTTGCGGCAAGTCGTGCCAGAGAGAGAGAGAGAGAGAGAGAGACGAGAGACGAGAGAGAGAGAGAGAGGCGAGTTAGCTCGGAAACACCTTACGTTCTTACTTTTCCTATCCCTTTCTTATTATTATTATTTTTTTTATTGTCATTTTCGTGGGGTTGATTTTGTGATTGGGGACGGGGCACGCTTACCTTTTGTTATCTGTTGTTGGGAAAAATTTTGTTTTCTCCTTGATTGGGTTTAGTGTATATAAGTACATTGATGTTATTGAGATCGGGGAACAGCCTTTTGAAACAAGATAAAATGGCAGATACCAAACCGACGACGCTACTACATCACGTGACGAACATTTCTGCGGGGGTCAGCCCGTTCAAAGGGATCGTGGATGGCGCTTTGTCACAACCTGTGAATATTTTCATAGAGGGAGTTAATAACTATTTAGCGGGAAAGAATATAGTAGACGATGTAGAGGCATTCAGAGAGGCGAAAGCTTTGCTAGATTTCAATAAGGGAGACCTCAGTCATAGGTCAAGGAGTTTCCAATTTACGAAATGTCGTACCTTGACAGACTTGCAAGCATTTTTGAAAACAGCATATGGCTCAAAGGAACACGGAGATATGGTGAGAGACCTTCGAGGTCTTTATAAACTACGGAAAGGCACTAATAGCCTTGTAGAACATAGTTCAAAGCTGTTTGACGCAGTGGCAGATTGGGTAGGAAAATTGAAAACATCTAAATGGGTTACAGGGGATAATCTCCCTCTAAATAATGTTCATAAACTGATCTATTTTTCCCTGCTCTTACACGAGGTACCCGATGCAATAGTGGATAGCTTTGATGAAAAGGTTGAACATTCGTTTGTACGCGTATTACAGGCCTACTGGTTCAGGGTACTTGTGGAAGACGCATTCTTTGTGCAAAGGAGAGAACAAGCGGTTGCCCTAAGTGTCGGGAGAAAACGCCCATCGAAAAGATGGGTCCGATTCCATGGTTGATTAGGAATGGGATTCTCTAACTGACTAATACTAGACAATGTGACTTGTTTGGGGTTTGAGAGTGTAACCTTAGTCCGGAAGGTAGAATGTTATCTTATTGGTTTTCTTTATGGGCAGATTTGGGTATTTGTGCCATTATGACTTGTTAATCATTTTGTTCTTTGTTATAACCAATTGCTTTGGGAAATAAATGATATTTTTGTATATTTACGCAGTCTTAATAAGCCTCGTGACATCTTACAGACAGGGCACCGTTGGCAACAGGTAAGAGTTCCCAGTTTGTGTAGTTTAGGGAATAAAGGGGGTGTAATATATATATATATATATATAATATATATATATATATATATATATATGGTATATATATATATATATATATATAAAAATAATATGATATATAATATAGATAGATATAGATATATATATATATATCTATATATATATATAGGATAGATATATATATAGATATAGATAATATATATATATATATATATATAATATAGATATATGATAATATATATATATTCTATATAGATACTAATATATATATATATATATAGAATATATACTATTATAATATATATATATAATATATAGATATATATATTATATATATATATATATAATATATATCATATTATATATATATAATATTAATTAATATATTTATTCTATATATATATATATATATATATATATATATATATATATTTATATATGTATATATATATATAGATATTTAATAGATATATATATCGGATATATATATAGAATATATATTATAATATATATTATATAATATATATAATTATATAAATGTATATATATATATATATAATAATATATATTATATATATATATATATAATCATAATATATATATATATATATATATATATTCGTGCAACTAAAATTCCATGGTTTGTTTCGGTCAATGCTTAGCCACTTTACAAGATCCCGATTTCCACAAGGTCACAGAACACTTCATAGTCATAGAATTGAGTCTTGTGCTTTTGGGATTTTTGATGTCACATAAAGCTTGACCCTTTCATTCACTTCGGTTTAGGTTTCTCCAAATTATGGAACTTGACCTTACCAAAATGTTTGAGCCTGGACATTCCAGAATTCCTCTGAATACTCTTATACCTTGGCTTATGTATTTTGTCCCAACAAACCCCCTAATATTACATCGTAGTTGAAGACTGCTGACACCTGACCATGCATGAGGTATTTGTTGTTCAACAGTTTCTGCTGCCTAATGCAAACCGTATCTGAGATTTTGAGAGCGGTTGTGTACTCTGAAGGATTGTGTTTCAGCATTTTTTTTTCGAAAAGTATATTGTTTGACAGAATTTGACAAGCAGCAGCAGAACATCAAACGTACTATTTATAACGGTAACATATATTTTTTATAGTTTCAACTTGATCTCTTCTTTCAAAAAATGTAAACGTGGGTCATCATGAAATTATGGGCTATCAGTCATATTTCTAGCTGTTTGCGTAAACTAGCTGCTGTTTCAAAGCCTCAGTAACTGAGAGAAAGAAATTATTTAATGAGATGAAGAATAAAATCGTATTTGACTAAAAAAAAGAAAATCGGTCAAGCATTTTAAAGTATGTTTTAAAAGCAAAGGTATATAACAAGGGCATACTCAGTGCGGAGTTTTTTTTTTTTTTTTTTTTTTTTTTTTTTTTTTTTTTTTTTTTTTTTTGCATAAATTATGGGGCAATAATTCGGAAAATATTGTCGATGATTTCCGTGGAATATTTATGTGCTACTGAAATTAGCTACACTCTTACTGCACATTTTAGCGGACGTGGATCACTCAGATAGTGGTAATATATTATGCATGTTAATCACTATTAATCAAGGTGCCAAGCTTGCAAATTATGCAAATTCTAGTAATACTTGACTTTTTCCTTGCTTTTGCAGTTTTAGAGCTACTAATAACCATTTTTTCATTACATAAAGTACACGCGTAATAACTGGCGACAGCTGATTACTCATATATGTGGAAACCAACAGATTTTTGGGTCTAGTTCTCGGTGATTATCTAACAAAACTGGATGTAACCATACCAGTACCAGTCATTTTAGAAACTATAAATGTAATTCCCATCGTATATTTACAGGATCCTTAATATGAGAGATAACATGAGTGAAATACTTTCAATTCCATTATATTTAAGACCCACCAATTGGAGTAGTGTCCCAAAAAATTAATCAGGCACCTAGCTTATCATGAGATTTGCCTAGATTTCAGGGAGCGTCTCTCTCTCTCTCTGCTCTCTCTCTCAATCTCTATCTATCTCTCTCTCTCTATCTCTCACTCTCTCTCTCTCTCTCTCTCTCTCTCTGTATATATATATATATATATATATATATATATATATATATATATATATATATATATATATATATATATATATATATATATATTATATATATATATGTGTGTGTGTGTGTGTGTGTATATACTATATGATACATATGTATACTTCATATATAACATATGTGTAAGTATGTATGCACGGGCGCTGGTGCGTATATATATATATATATATATATATATATATATATATATATATATATATAATATATATATATATATTATATGTGCGTATGTGTGTGTGCGTTATATATGTATGTATAATCTACTGTATTATGAAATAACATTTAATTTCTATTAAAAAATATCTCAAAGTGCCTCTGTGGAGAATGGCCAGATATACAAGAGAATATATTACAAATATATAGAAAAATTTAACTACGATTTTGCATACATAAATAAACACACAGCCATGTAAGCCATTTAGTCCAGGGAATTATGGAAATGTTCTCATATGCGAGATAATACGAGGTTCTGTTGCAGCATATGCAAATAAGCAGAGCAATTGCGTAACTCTTTGCATGGCGGTGGATCGTGGTTTTACAAAGGCGGTCTGGGAAAATCACATTTCATATTTGCTGCAGATGCTTTGCCAACTTTATAGAGAAACGGAAAACAACTGAAATGTTGCTGATTTTTTTTTTCTGTCTGCTCTTGCTTGCTTTTATCGTCTCATGGGATTAACAATATTTTACTTATTTTTAATCGTCTCATGGGATTAACAATATTTTGCTTATTTTTAATCGTCTCATGGGATTAACAATATTTTGCTTATTTTTAATCGTCTCATGGATTAACAATGTTTTGCTTATTTTTAATCGTCTCATGGGATTAACAATAAATTTGCTTATTTTTAATCGTTTCATGGGATTAACAATAAATATGCTTATTTTTAATCGTCTCATGGGATTAACAATATTTTGCTTATTTTTAATCGTCTCATGGGATTAACAATATTTTGATTATTTTTAATCGTCTCATGATATTAACAATATTTTGCTTATTTTTATCGGCTCATTGGATTAACAATAAATTTGCTTATTTTTATCGCCTCGTGGGATTTACAATAATTTTTCTTATTTTTATCAGCTCGTGAGATTAATAATAATTTTGCTTATCATTTTTATCAGCTCATGGGATCAACAATAATTTTCCCGTTGCTGAATAACACCTCGTTCCATGCAACGTAAAAACACCATACAAAAACAAAAAAACAAAAACAATAATTTTGCTTATTTTTATCAACTCATGGGAGATTAACATTAATTTTGTTGGCTTTATCGGCTTGTGGGATTAACCATAATTTTGCTTATTTTTATCGGCTTGTGCTATTAACAATAATATTGATTATTTTTATCAACTCATGGGATTAACAATAATTTTGCTTATTTCTACCGACTCAGTGATTAACAATAATTTTGCTCATTATTATCGACTCGTGATTAACAATAATTTTGCTTATTTTTATCGACTTATGTGGTTAACAATATTTTTGTTTGTTTTTATCGGCTTGTGGGATTAACAATAATTTTGCTTATTTTTATCGACTCTTGATTAACAATAATTTTGCTTATTTTTATCGAATCATGTGATTAGCAATAATTTTGCTTATTTTTATCAGTTCATGGGATTAACAGTAATTTTGCTTATTTTTGTCGACTCACTGATTAGCAATAATTTTGCTTATTTTTGTCAACTCATGGGATTAATAATTTTGTTTGTGTTTATCGGCTTGTGGGATTAACAATAATTTTGCTTATTTTTATCGACTCATGTGATTAACTTTAATTTTGCATATTTTTTATCGACTCGTGAGTAACAATAATTTTGCTTATTTTTATCAACTCATGGGATTAATAATTTTGCTTGTTTCTATCGTTTGTGGGATTAACAATAATTTTGCTTATTTTTATCGGAGCGTGCGATTAACAATAATTGTTTTGCCCTTATATTAAAGAAAATACAAAGATGTTATGTTGCCTAAGCCGTTTGATAGGGATTGAAAAAATGTTGAAAAGAGATTTCGTTGTCAAGCTGAAGTTACTGTCAGGCACTTTAATGGAGGGTCTGTTAACAGTAAGTGGCTCGTTAGCAATATTTTGTACTTTCCTCTGCATATATTACGTTATTTATTGATGCACAATCGCTTGCAACTGTCTTGTTTATGCATGGTAAATTTTTAATTTCCTAAATTATACGACAAAAAGACTTACCTATGTGGTAGGTGACACTTGCAATTTATAATAATTGTTTTATATCCAGGGAAAGGACTTTCATAATTGCCGTCAATATAATTCTATTTTAAGCCTTTTCTTCCTATCAGAAGAAGAGTTATGTCTTCAAGAAATAGTACTCATATAAAACAAATTCACTGAAGTTCGCACGTCTGGTTCGTACATCTGAACCCGAATAAATAACATAAATGGGAGTCATTATCTGATAGGGCTTAATTGACCAAAACAAAAAGTGGAGCACTTTTTGTACTTGCTTAAGAACATTGGAACAGCCTCCCTGAGGATGTTGCGCAATTGGAACTCCCGTTCAAGCGAGATGCAACGCATTACCATAGCGCCTCAGCGGCGTGGTTGGTATGGTATTAGCGTGCCACCTCGGTGGTCGCGGGTTCGATTCTCGGCCATTCCATTGAGGAGTGAGAGATGTGTATTTTTGGTGATAGAAGTTCACTCTCGACGTGGTTCGGAAGTCACGTAAAGCTGCTGGTCCCGTTGCTGAATAACCACTGGTTCCATGCAACGTAAAAGCACCATACAAACAAACAAGCAACTCATTACTACCTAAAGCAATCCACCTTGTATTTTAAGCATTTACTTACATGCTTTACTTATTTGTATTTATTAATTTCCTACTATATTTTTTCTCTTCTTTTTGTATTTTCTATTACCTTATGTTCCTTTCAAATGAGCACCGTATTCTATGGAAGCTTGAATTTCAAGGAAATGACCCCTTTTGGCTTTTTTTCCATATGAATATGGTTTATCTTTTGAGTAATAATAATAATAATAATAATAATAATAATAATAATAATAATAATAATATATTATTATTATTATTATTATTATTATTATTATTATTATTATTATTATTATTATTATTATTATTATTATTATTATTATTATTATTATTATTATTATTATTATTATTATTATTATTATTATTATTATTATTATTATTATTATCATCCCACTCAAGCTAAATGAGATATGACTAGAATTTTTCTGTAACCGACATGATGTAAATCAGTAAATATTATAATTTCGTGCTGTATTGAGCCCCAAAAGGATATATCGCCTCGAGGTAATATTGGATTCCGTATGAGAAGATTTCGTATGAAAATTAAAGCACAGTAATTTGGAATATGTAATTGCACAAGAGAAAATTACATTTCGAACAAAGTAGATTGCGCAATAGCGAAATGAGAATTTCCCGTAGTGAATGTGATTGTATTTTGTGTTATGCCAGGTTGAGATTTGTGTGCTTATAACTCGTTTTGAATATGGAGGATGTTAATCCATTTGCGCTGAAAAGCGGTAGGTATTGCGCCTGGGTTGGCAGAGTAACTGTTATAAAAGGAACAGGTAATGTTCATACACAGATTGTTTCCTTTATGCAGAACTAAAGACATATATATTGGCTGTGACTGCGTTCTGCATATATATGGTTGTAGGACAAAATGCCGATGGACATATGTCGACGGATATGATGTCGATGGACAAAATGTCGACGGACAAAATGGCGACATTTGTTCAGTTAGGACAAAATGTCGACGACGACTTTTATTTAGTTATTTATTCTTCTTACCCTTTCATTCATTCATAATTATACAGGTTGAAATGATAGTTCCGAAATAAACAAACTTAACAGTCAATCGCATGTTAATGAATCACAAGATGGCTCAATTGTAGAGCTACAAATTTATTAAAAGCAATATAATCAATTAAAAAGTGTTACAAAAGATATAATGAATACAAAATTTATCTATTAAAAACACCATAAAAATAAAAAGTGTTATAAATTATGAGCTACTGCTCTTAAAAACTGGATCCCTTGGTCTGGATTAAAATTTGTGACCAGGTTCTTCAATCTTTCGTTGATTCTAACATATTTTAGATTCTGCCTTCCAATATTTCTCCCATTGCTTAGTTGTGCTAACAACATTTCTGTGTTTGCTTGATCTTTTTTCCAGATTGCTAACCAGTTTTTCTAAAGATGCATGCCTAATCGCTATTCTTCTATTGAAAGCATTATGCCACCCTTCAAGTGCATTATTCGTGCATGGCAAG
>NC_061087.1:33616741-33789241 GCF_015104395.2 Macrobrachium nipponense | reverse complement strand
TGAGTACATTTAATAAATTAGAAATTTCTTTTTATTTATTCTGTTCATAAATAAATCACTGTTTGATTGTGGGTATAGTTGTAGATGTATTTTATATTTTTTCATTGACTCATAGTATTTATATCTGGAAATTTCAGGAATTTTGAAAGGTTTATCTCTTCCGTTAAACTTTAGAGAAAAGTATGTTATCTTCATGTCACCCTCTGCGTCTAGGAAACAAAGCCTTTTGTCATGGCTTATGAAAAAACAAAAAGAATTGTACGAGGGCTATTATCGGTGAATTTTTTCCTCATGATTAAATTACTTTTTGAGAAGAGATACTCATTATGGATAATAGTATCCGCGAAATATTAACGTTCTCATCTACACTGAACCTTCCCAGCATTACATTGTCTCCTGCAATCTCGTTTTTGCAAGCTGTCGAAAATTTTCTCCTTAATAGTTTTTTTTTTTTTTACCCCCAAATGACCACTACTCTTTATTCATTTTATTTTTTTGTGTTCGTTTTTGAAAAAAAAAAAAAAAAAGTGCTTCTGATAATTGGAATACTTTTGAGGTTTGGCATGGATATGATTGTCCTTTCGAAATATATTTCCATTAGATTCATCTTTTATGCTAAAGAACTTATCATTAATTTATTTTCATATATTTTCTTTCCACTAGAACAAAGCAAAGTTGATTTTGGATGCGGATTGAACACTATAAAAATTTCCTCTTGGTTATGACACAAATAATTTTTTTAATTAAGCGATGTATTTATTGCATTTCTATTTTGTATTTACTTTTCTTTTATTATAAATAAGCTCAGTTGAAAGACAGATATAGATAGGAACTGTATTTCCTGTCTTTTGAAGGTTTATTGCAAAGCAAACAAGTTAAAGCCGTTGTGCCTCAAAGGCTTCCAACATCTAAGTCAAATCCATTGTTACCCTTGACAGTATCTTCTTTCTGAATGGAATGCACTCGAACATTTTGCAAAGATTTTTTTTTATTTCATTTGGTTCATGAATGGAGTTACTGCTACAGATCTCTCTCTCTCTCTCTCTCTCTCTCTCTCTCTCTCTCTCTCTCTCTCTCTCATATGAGCTATACAGCAAATTGGTTGGCTGTTTTTTTTGGTGGGAGGGGGGGGGGGGGTTGTGGGCGGGGACATGGGATTGATTCAAATGGGACTCGACTAAAGTGAGGGCACATACCCTTAAAGTTTAGACATGGAAAACTGGTTGCTTGTAGAGTAGTATTTCAAAGTGAATATAATTGCCATTTAATTGGTATTTTTACAATACCTTGATGTTAACTTGTATAACCTTGGATGATGGTCCTTTCACAGATTTTTAATGGAAAAATTAGTTGGAGATAGTAGAGAAGGATTAGATCAGAGTAACGACAAAAACTTGATCGGCTTAGATTACTATGCGCATGATACTGTTTTAATCTGCAGTATTATAGTACTTGCTTAACAGGATGCATCATATGTATGTAGAGATGGAACTCAGTTTGAATCTAAGACACAATAGAAATGGAAAAGGGGGTAGAAATTGCACAAATTGACGAAATGACAGTAGATTGAAAGGATCAGTCAGTGAGTTGAATTTTTCAAGTGTTTAGGAACAAAGATTTTCAAAAGAGTTTCTTTTTAGTCCAAATTTAGTGAAAGACTAAAGAGGGCAAATCAAAAACAGGAAAACAAATCAGATACACGGATCAAATGAAGTGATATTGCACACTAAAGACTGTACATGTGTCGGGTAAGATTTGTATTTTTATACAGACATCTATCTTGGCACGAAGATGAAACTGCATGTAAATGATTTTGTAGATTTGAGGCTAAAGCTCTAAAAACACTATTAGGAGTCAGGTGGCTGAATAGAATTAGAAATATACTATGAGGAAAATCATGGAAGTTCCATATGTAGATGAGGGATTGGGGAAATTCACGACTATTTGCTTCTAATTAACGGAGTTTGATTAAAAATGCCATGAAATCTTACTCCACAAACTCATACACAGATCTTTTCGAACAGTTATTATTATTCATTAAATACTAATTATTGGTGTAATAGGTTTTCAGCTTTAGAATACTTCTTTGTTAAATCAGACTTCTTTATCACAAAAACGTAGTATACAAAAGTAGAATACAGACCATTAGAGCTTATGAAATGTTAGTATGAACTGAGAATCACCATAAAGATTTTGCCAAATATGACAAACCTCCAATGAGAATTCACGGAACAGCACAACCGTGCTACGACGTATGACATTATTGTTTCAAACTTTCATTTTTATGTTTGCATAGAAGAGGATTTACAAAATCCTTTCCTCTGCAAATATAAAAGTGTTCGCTGGCTAATTAATTCGAACTTCCAAAGGACAATAGTCCTGGGATATTGGATAGATTTAATTGCAAACCGTAATCAAATCGTGCACAAGAAGCAGGATATCACTGGTAGACTCTGAAGTATTTCGTTGAAAAAATGGATACGAGACAAGTAGTGTAATTTTTAAATTACAAAATGGGAAGGGGTACTAATGTCTTGGAACTTTAAAGATAAAGACCCTTTAGTACGGTAAAAACGTTAATAACCAAATTTTAAAAATTAAGTTAAGGATTCATAAAAATTTACCTTAGTAATGTAATTGACAATCAAAATAATGAAAAATGATGATATAACTATCTGACCAACCTGGCACTGCCCGAGAAAACTCTGAATGATATTCTAGGTGTAGTTGGAGGGAATAGGGTTAGAGGAACAGGAGTTAAGAGGGAAGGGGGAGGTGGAAGGGGAAAGGGAAGGAGAAGTTACTGACAGTTCTGCTTCTTTTCATGCAAACTACAACCTATGAACAGTCATGTGAAAACTGAGAGGGATTACTGCAGTTACATTGCCCAGTATTTTTGACATTTTATATTTCACCACTTCTCACCCCGATTCTTATTGGAGCTGAACTTGGACTTGAACGGCTTTGGAAACGTGTCTATTCATCCAAGTGACCTCTAAAACTATGGATTAGACACTATTATCCATATTTTTTTACATTCAATTCTTCATCTCAACCTAGTTCATATTGGGGCTGAACTTGGACTTGAAGGGCATCGGGATTGTCACTACTCATCTCACCGACCTGGAAAACTGTGGAGTAGACACTACTAATATCTGTAGATTTCAATAATTTTTTTCATGTCACCACCTTCCCCAACCCCTTGTTATTGGGGCTAAACTTAGACTTAAAGGACATCAGGAGTGTCACTATCATCTCTTCTCACCTCCCCCCTCTCTATCGGGGCTGAACTTATACTTAAAGGATATCAGGAGTGTCACTATTCATCTCTATGACCATGAAAACTATAAATTAGGCACTAATATATGTTGTTTTTGGTTATTTTTACATGTCGCCCTATCCTCGCCCGCCTTCCTATCAGGCTGAACTTGGACTTGAAGGGCATCGGGTGTGTCACCATTCATCTCAGCGACTTTGAAAACTATTGATTAGACACTAATATGCGTAGTTTTCAGTTATTTTTACATCTCCATCTTCCTGCCCCTCCCTTCCTATCTGGGCTGAAGGTAGACCCATTAGTGTCACTGTTACCTTGAAATATGTAGAATAGATACTAATATCTATTGTTTTTGGTTATTTTTGCATGTCATCTCCTTCTCACCCCCCTCCCATCAGGGCTGAACTTGACTTAACCGGCATCAGGAGTGTCACTGAAGTCACTCCCTTTTCCACCCCTTCTCACCCAACTTCCTATTAAGTTGAACTAGTTCTTAAAGGGCATCGGGAGTGTCACTACTCATCTCGGTGGCCTCGAAAACTGTGGATTGGAGGCTAATATCTGTCGTTTTCAGTCTTATTTACGTTTCACCCCTTTCCCTCCCCCTTCCTACACCCAGTGGTGCCAGTGTTATCTTAGCCCCATAGTAAGTCATATGTACTCCAAGTTTGGTTGCAATTGCTCACTGTGGTTCAAAGTATTATGTAGCATATACATACATCCATTTTTAGATCGGTGACCATCCATTTTATCCAGGTATTACTTTGGTGATTGACCATTTTGTCCAGATATTAATGTGGTGACTGTCCTTTTTATCTAGATATTACTGTAGAGAGTGTCCCTTTCATCCAGGTATTACTGTGTTGTGTCTTCAATTTATCCAGATATTATTGTAGAGACTTCAAAGCATATTCAATATATTGCTATGGTCTCAAGTGCATGAAATGAGTTATGATAAATCTGTGGAGTTTTATACTCTCAGAAGTTACAAAGGGAAAGGGGAAGGAGAAGGGAAAAGGTTTGAAACGTACCATATTATGTAAGTTGGGTCAAATGGCTATATGTCTAGATCTGTCAAGCGGTTCGGATTTCTATAGTGCATAGTTACAAATATACGTACTTACAAACATGGAATATTCTCTTTTATATATAAGATGAATATGATAATATAATTTTTAAAAAAAAGCGTGGACTATTGATACTTTGGGAATGTATGTCCATTGCAAGCTGTCCAGGGTAATGTTTGTCGCCTTATAGTAGGTACCACGAAGACCTGTTAATTGAGTTTCCAAACAATATTGAGCAAAGATAATAATTAAGTTTGTTGGCGTTGACCTTGGTTCAGAATGAGAGACCTGTCAGCTTTGCTTACAGTGAGAACATCATCTATAGCAACAATCAGTTTTACATGCTATTTAACTCTTCATGTTACGGATACTAATATTCACCTTTATTTGAGCATGGTCGGGAAAATCCATAACCAGTTCCAAGAGACAGCAAAGCAGATCAGTGCCGAATTTTACTGCATGCTTTATTTCCTTGACAAAACTCTTAGTTCAGAGTGTTAAGTGTCTAATATTAAAACGATTTGATTATTATGTTAAACCAGTAAATGACAAAAAGTTCATTGTCAAATAATATCTGGTAAAATGGTTTTGCTTTTGGTTTTTGTTAAGGTTTGAAATCCTGTTCTGCTTTCCACCGGCTTTGCTACTTAGCTATCCGTTTTGTTGAAGCCGGAATGATGGCCGTGCTTTTATGATTTTTCCCGGCATTAACGAAGAGCTCTTTTCATAGGTTACTGGTTTTTCATCAAATGAAGGATTATTCGTAAATTATGTTTACATAAAAAAAAGAGAATCTCACATACAGAAAGTCTTGCAGTAAAATAATAGCAAGCCACCAATAAGAGTGAGCTACTTGAAACTATATTGAGGATTTTCGATTGTAAGTTAATACAAAGATACATTTCTGATAAATACCGTTGGAACTTTGGTTAAGGTTTTCAATTTATCTTTTACTATGCCAGAAGCAATCATTTAAATCATATTTATAGTGAAGGACTTAATAGTTAAAAGTAAACCAAATCTATTTTTGTGAAAATTAGACATAATGTAAATATTCTACACTTATATTTAGAAAGGTTAATGAGAGCGGTATATTCGCTCCATGCACATTTTTCAGGAAAATGAAAATAATACCAAGAGAAATGCACATACCGTTGGTTTTAGATGTAAGTGATAATCATTATTTTCATACTTTTCAAAATAAGTTTAACGGGAGTCAAATTTTCATTTAAAGAATAAAAGGGCTTATGTCACAAATACTTAGGTCAACTAAATTACCGTAGATCATATAAAGATAACTTTAACTTGTAAGTGACTGGTATAGAACAATGAGGATAGCTTTACTCTTTGACCCATGTAACGGAAAATACTCTTTCCTTCCTCCCAACTGCTAAGAATTTCTCAGGAGACATTAAAAAAATATATCCATCATTGTTTTGAAACACCTTTACTCATATGAGACTTGGTTTCCGTTTCGAACAGGTATTTTGGAATATTGGATACATTCAAAACGTTATTAAAGCGAAACAGTTTCTGGATATATGGAAACGTGTTGATAAAGAGAACACCATTTCCGGTTTTGCCATTAGTTTATGTGAATTAAAAAGCTTTTCATTTCCAGGAAAATGGAGCCAATCGGAAAGTGTATTTGCAACGCTCAGTCATCCAGATCGGTGCTGGAATTAATGTTCCAATCGGCAATCTCGATGGAGGAAGGAAACGATTTTGTTCGTATCCGATTTCAATATTAATTCGTTCAATGTTCATTTCCCTTTTGACTTTTTTTCCGGTCGATTTAAAAACTCATTTCCAATAATGTTAGTGAATGACATGTTCAGTAGTTTGTTTTGCGAACACGATATTATGATAAGAGTGGAAAGTCCCGAATGATTTCGTTCATTTTTTGTAGAGGATAGGGTGCATTGCTCTTGACTGAGTATTGTTGGTTCAGTGAATTAAGCGTTTTCATAAGTAGTATACATTCATTTGAGCACATTCATGTAATATTCATTTAACTCGTAGATGTTAACACACAGAGATGCATAATAAGCATAATAGTAATGCTTTCAAATCTGCTGAACCACTTTTAGATCAGAAATTCGCTTCTATTTTTAGACGGCAAGATAACCACAAAAAAAATGGGTTTTATTAAAGAAAGACAGCTTTCAGTGTTTTCCACGTCTTGTATTTAGTTTCTTTCAAACATCTTTTTTTTTCATATATGTTTGCTTGTGATTACTATGGTGAGATTACTGCGTTTTAGTAATTATAATTATCTTTAACATAATCATCGCAACTTGTTCCCATTCACCTATTACCAAGTTCTATTAAAAATGATGGAAATATAGTTAAATTATTGACATGTATGGGACTGATAAGGCTGTTAATTTAAATGTGTTTCTATTTCACAGTTTTTATCATTACCTATACAATATCGTTTGTAAAAGTAAGATAGCTTCATTAAAATGGTTCAAACATAAAATGTACTAAAGAGGCAAAGATGTTGGTAGCTCTAACATTTATAAACGGAAAACAAATCATTTTAAGTTAGACTGGGCTGATCACTTACAGCTTTGTAGCCCTCCATAACAAAGCCATCTTAAAAGCAGTGTCTGCATTTGGGGTTTTATACGTTCCGTATTTACAGGGTAATGATAAGCAAGAAAAAGAAATGGGCGTGGGCAGGACATATAATGAGAATGTCAGATAATAGATGGCCGAAAAGAATAACAGAATGGGTCCCTAGAGATTGCAAACGAAGCAGGGAAAGGAAGAGGAGACGATGGATTGACGAGCTAAGAAAATTTGCGAGTATTGAATGGCACAGAAACACCATAAACAGAAGGGAGTGGAAGGACATGTCTGAGGCCTTTGTCCTGCAGTGGACTCTATAGAAACGGCTGATGATGATGATGATGATAATGATATGCTGAAAGGTAACCCCGAAGAATAGTTTCCATGTGATTAAAAGTAACGAGGTGAGACCCAGCATTGGAAAAAAAAACAATACCACGATGGAAGTAATGCCAAGTGTATGATACACTTCATAAGGCTTTCTGTTCATTCTATTTATCAATGGTGGGAGTGTCTCCCCACTTATGGACAAACATTATATCAGTGTGATATGAAATTAATTTATTCTGTAGGTGTAGCAGAAACAGCAAAAGGAATAGTCTTTATCTTTAGTGCCAAAGGAAACACTGCCATATGGCTACAGGTTCTTATTCACATTCACTGTTTTTGGTATAGCACAAAAGTTCAAACCTTCAGTATACTCAAATAACGTATTCCAGTACGTTTCACTGGCAGATTTAATAAAAGCAATGTCTTGACGCATTTTTATAGCATTTTTATAGCAAACTTATCACGCCCTTTTTGTAAACATAGGAATGGGAATATTAGTCCCGTAGGTTGGTCGTAACATTGTATGTACAAAGTTCCTTGTTCAAAGAGGACTCGCTGTTGCGTGCAATATGCCATTCCATAGTCAAAAGTACAAACGAGACGAGAAGACAACACTTGAACATCAAGTTATATTGCTTTACTAGAGTGAGCTTTTGAAGCCGGTCCCCACCATTATATAATTTTCCATCGTGATCAGCATTGCCTCTTTTGTAAATATAAATGGAGCCATTAACAACTCCGATGATTTTTCAGGATTAAGAAATGCAGAGGGTAGAAAATAATATGTAGAACAGGAAACGAAAATAGCAGATATATTTCTTGATTTATTCTTCTAAATATAACATTTAGATAAGAATATTAATCAAAATGAGAACCATAATGCAACTTGGCGAAAATATTAATATTTTATACAATATAAAATATAACTACAGCTGTCGCACACTATACCAGGGAAAATTGAACACGTGCCATGAACTAGAACTCCTCCATCTAATAGCGCTTTGGATCAAATTTTAGCTAAACTCCTAAATAAACCAACACAGGAAGGGAGATAAAGAGTTTTAACCAAAGGAAGGAAAGTGCGTCATTCTTTTGATATAATGTTAGGGGAATTTTGCTCTTTGCTCAGATACACATGAGATTTGTTTGCCGCATTCGGCTTTTAGTTAAAGCAGCAGCTGTGAAACTTAAGAATTTTATCGCTGCTTAGAATTAGCGTTGCTTTGACAGATTCTTTTTTATCAAAGAGAAAGAGAGCTCATGTCATTTTATATATATTTTATAAATATTCTCGTACTGAAGTCGATAATCTTTGTTAAATAATTTGCCTTAGAATTTCTGTTACCTTTCCCTATCGAACATGATAGAGTACGGGATTATTGGCATGAAGATTTTTAAAATTTTACATTTAATTTGTATTATTTACGTATTTCTTCCTTTTAATTTCACCTAGTTCCCCCAAATGCCGTCTCTCCTCGCTAGTAATGAGTATACTTGGGAAATCACTTTTCATATAAAGGAAACGTTAATTGTAGGACTCACAAGAGAGATTATGTAGGAAAGTATATCGTAATCTTTGTATGTATAGGGGTGTCAGAGCCACGACTTGCTCTGATGGTGCCAACGAGGCATTAGCCAAGGCATCAAGGAGGGTAGACACGCTCAGGATAACGTTAACGCATTCAGCCACGTCGTTGTTGACACAATCAAGTGCAAGGACATGCAGGCAGATGCAAGTAAAGACCCAACAAACGCAAGATGATGCTCGAATCAGCTTGCAGAGGAAGTACGGAAAAGAGAAAATTCTCTCTCTCTCTCTCTCTCTCTCTCTCTCTCTCTCTCTCTCTCTCTCTCTCTCTCTCTCTCTCTCTCTCTCCTAATAAGTTAAAAAGTTAAAAGCGAAATATAGGTGGATATGCATGATGCGTTGTCTGTTTAGAAATATCTTTTAAAATCCCTGGGGTTTTCCCGACTTTAAGAATCGGTACTAGTAATAGTTTTGGGTTCTCGTACTTTTCTATCCAAGATAATAGGTTTTCAAACAGTGTTCAGAAAACAATTAATAGCAGCCAGTGTCGACGGACGATATTATTATATAATTTTTTTAGCTAACGTTTGATGTTATGAGTGTCTTGTAATCATTTGTGAAATAAACTTGCAACGGTTTCCTAACCCTAAGAAATATTTCATTTTAAACGATAATTTCGCATAAATAATAAAGTTAACAGCCCAGATGTTAACTGCGTACTACCTCTGCTTCAAGTCATAAGCCGATATTTAACGCGCTGAATTACCGATGATAAACAGGAGGGATAAGTTTTTTTTTTTTTTTTTTTTATTGTTGGATTGAGGCAAATGAGAACGTATTTTGAGTTTTGAAGCAGTTTTGACTGAAGACTAATTACACTCGACATCTGTGCGATGCATGTCTTTCCAGCAGAACTCTATGGATGACAGATTTTAAACTTTAAACTCTTTTCCATTTTGTCGGTATGGAAATTCAGAAGATGAGAGAGAGAATTTAAGCTCAGTCAGGCTAGTCTAACTATTCCACCATGAGCGGTTAACATGAATATGTTAGAAATACAAAATGAAGAAGTTTGTATCTGCATGTTCAAGGCCCCGTCGGTAATGCAGGCTATACAAGTAGGGTGCCGTAACATTACTTCACCCCATGCAGAAGAAAAATTATAAAAGGTCTATGAAAATAAGTTAAAATTTGAGCTATGGAATACGAGGTAGATTGCGTGACAGTGGAGGTGCCTTTTAAATGCTGTTGGAAAACCCAGACGTAACATTAATACTAGAATTTACTACATCACAGAACTACCTATCCAGATTATTAACATCAATTCATCTTCTATCAATCATCATAAAAGATTTACACCCAGCGTACAGAGTTGCGTTGAGCTTCAAACTATATTTTTCCCTTTCGTATATAAAGTCCCAGGCTCCAGCGTGGAAAAAGAGCCGCCGTCTCTATTGGCAACATGAATTCAGAGCTCGAGCCTAAAAAGATTATCCGTCCTCGTGGAACACAATCCACACAAGTTTATTTGTTTTAACCCATTGGCCGTCGGCAAACTATACCCTTAATTAAAGCACGCCGCCGCTCTACTCTCGTCCATTTCTTTATCTTCATGGTGTTACATGCCTTCTTTATCTTTATGATGTTGCATACCATCCACTTCATTATGTATTCCAATTTAGCAGCTTTCTTTAGTATCTATGCGGGTCTTGAAAGCTTCCATGACCTCTTGCCTCGTTATTTGAATTGTTTTATTTAACTTTTGCACTAGGCAAGTCAACAGAAACATTTCCTTCAGTTTTAGTTAACAACATCCTAGATTCCATTCGGCCCATGAAACTCTCGGGAACTGAAGATAAATGGCCAGCGGGAATACTGCACAGGAACATCACCGACGTCAGTTGGATTCTCTCATGCTCTCTCTCTCCTCTCCAGCAGATTCCTCGTCTTCGATCCTCTCTCTCTCTCTCTCTCTCTCTCTCTCTCTCTCTCTCTCTCTCTCTCTCTCTCTCTCTCTCTCTAAGTGAACACTAACAGTGTCTAAAACTGTAAAAACAGTAATTGCCTTTATTTCCAGGATGACTTGTTTTCCAAGGATTACTTTACAGATTTCAGTAACTGGGAACTCAACAGATAATCATTACTGATTTATGGTTTAATGTCTTTACAAATAAAATGCAAACAACTACATTCAAATGCCATTAAATGAAGAACAAAACCCAATACAAAAGTGAATTGCAAGGGTAAAATCTGTTTGTATTTGATTCCAGTTATTTCTTTACAACTGTCTAGTCATTGAAAGTGATCCTTTGTTCATTTTTTATATTTCATGTTCCAATATTTCCAGCTGGGGGTCATGGGTGGGATCTGTGATTTTACTCGACATTTTCAAGGTTACTGGTACTGTCAGCAGACTGGATTATAAATGTTCTATCTGATCTCTTCATTCACCCATTTCTTCACTCATAGTGCTTTCTATCTCAGTCACCAAAATCGACTGAGTGGTATTAACGGTGTGGGGTTCCGGGTTGCATCCTGCCTCCTTATAGGAGTCCATCACGTATCTCACTGTGCACTGTCTCTAATAGCACGCATTTCTGCATGAGTCCTGGAGCTACTTCAGCATCTATTTTTTTTCACATTCCTTTTCAGGGATCTTGGGATCGTACCTAGTGTTTCTATAGTTATGGGTACAATTTCCACTAGCATATCCCATATCCTTCTTCTACTCTGGTGTCCCATGGTACTGCAACATCAGTGAGTGATACTTTCTTTTTGATTTTGTCAATCAGCGTCAAGTCTGGTCTATTGGCACCTATCACCCGATCTGTTCTGATACCATAGTCCCAGAGGATCTTTGCCTTATCGTTTTCTATCATTGCCTCAGGTTGGTGTTCGTACCACTTATTACTGCAAGCTAGCTGGTTTTTCTTGCACAGGCTCCAGTGGAGGCTTTTGCTACTGATTCATGCCTTTTTTTGATCTGGTTCCTTGCAATCGCCCGACATTCGCTAGCTGTGTGGTTTATTGTCTCGTCTTTCATATTGCTCTTCCTATATATGTTCTGTGGACTTATCTGGTTCATATGGCCTGATCTTGTGCCTTTGTTAGCATTACTTCTTTTTCCTTCTTAAGTTCTTTCATCTGTAGCCATTGCCATGTTTTGCTGCTGGCCAGTTCTTTGTTATGTCTCATGTACTGTCCGCACATTGGTTTACTGTGCCATTCCTGTTCTGTTTTTCATTCTTCTGCCTCTGCATATTTCTGGATCTTCGTCTTATTTTATTAGTCCTTCTTCCCATGCACTCCTGAGCCACTCGTCTTCACTGTTTTTCAGGCATTGCCCCATGTACTCTGCTTTCGATGTTGACGCAGTCCTCTATGCATTGTAGCCCTCTCCCTCCTTCGTTTCGTGTTATGTATAGTCTTTCTGTATTTGCTCTTTGGTGTAGTGCTTTATCTATTGTCATATGTTTCCTAATTTTCTGGTCTATGCTACTGTGTTCAACCTTGTCCACTCCACTACTCCCGTGCTGTATCTGATTACTGGGACTGCCCACTTATTTATGGCTTTCTTGATCGTCATCTTCATCATCAATCATCCATCATCTCATCATCATCATCATCCATCATCAAATCATTCATTCAATTCCATTCATTATTATTATTTTTATTTATTTATTTTATTATTATTATTATTATTATTATTATTATTATATTTATTCCAGAAGATGAACTCATATTCATATGAAACAAGTCCACAAGGGCCATTGAATTGAAATTCAAACTCCCAAGAATATGGCGTTTATTTTAAAGAAATTGTAAAAAATGAAAAGAAACAGTGTTCGCTCTTTTCCATTCAATGGCTGCAGAGACTATCTTGTTGAGCGGAGGATTGTTCTTTATTAACTACGTTTTCTTTGTCCGACGGTCATTTTTAGTAAAGTTAAGTTTTCAATGACAGTTCGAGAGTTTCAGATGAAATTTTAAATGGTACTTCTGAGTGGGACAAATGGAATTTAATTTGTTTTAGTGATCTCAAGACTGGTTTTCTTTAGCCATATTTCCTGAAATAGATGAAAAACATTTGGGAACTTCGAATTCCAATGTTTTTAAAACTAAATACCAATAGATCCTGGGACAATCACGCAAATGTTCTTTGCTGTGAAAAGAGCTAAAACTATGATTTATAAAACTGCTTTATCGTATATGAAATTCTTTCATATATGATTCACAGCTGCTAGTAATGATAAATTGTTCATCTAACTAAAGAACACCTCTTACTACAATTCTTTTCTATAGGCTTGTACAGAAAGCTCTGCATTTTACCAATAACATGGAGTCGTGATCGTTTCAAGCCTGATGTCACGTTTGCATGCTATATACTGCTTCATCACTGCTTTCATTTACAACTTGATTAAAAAGTCGCGGCATCTCCTCTGTCAGGTGGTATTGGAAGCCTTGACATTCTCATGGGTATTGCCAAGGATATTGTGAACTCTAGGGTCCAGTGATTTCATTTGCCGTTTATGACTCAAACATTTTCCAGTTTGTTTGATCTTATCTTAATTTTACAGAAAGGGTTGTCGTAACGTAAAGAAATGTATCAGTCAGTATTTTCAGTCTTTTTGGTGCTTTCGTATAATGGCCAGACTGTCGTTTCTGCTGTTCTATTGGCATAAACAACCATCGCGTCCATAATTCATGTTGTTGTATTCTTTATTCTATGGTCTGTTAAAAAAACTTTATTCTATGATCATTTAGCTACATCTCTTCAAAAACCCATTTCATGTGGACGATAGCGTCGTAATCCAGCAACCTAAAACAGATTAATACTTGTTTTCTGAGAGCATGTTGAGTGCGTTAATGTAATAATATACAAATGAAATCAATACTGTTAAGATTTTCTACATTAACCAGCATTTTTTTTTTTTAGCTGGTCCGCTGGTATAGTGCTTAGTGTCGTGAAATACTATTCAGATGTCGTGGCTTCGCATCTCCCTTAGGGCGATGAAGAATCAGTGGCTCTCTAACGTAATCAGTTACTGCTGCAGTGTGGGGTCTGCGGTGGGAGGTTGAAACCAACATTCTGTGGAAGCATGAATTTCAAGTCAATGACCCCTCTGTGCTTGTTCCACCAGAATAGGTTTCATTTTTTTATGAAATAATAATAATAATAATAATAATAATAATAATAATAATAATAATATGAAGGTAGGAGACCCTCTCTTAAACATGTTTTGTTAAAGAGGATGGCAGCATCAGTAGAATTGATTTTTATATGGTCTTTTCAATTCTTCTTATTATTCTCTTCTCATCAGGGGCGATATTCGCTAATAGCTGGCCGATGTTCATATTTTGGTTAAGGAAATGTCTTATAAAAATACTAATTTATTGATAAGACAACAGAAGTGGCGTATGGTCGCCGTAGAGTTTACAAATTCCAATGTTGAAAATGAACCGATGATACGGTTGGACACGTTGGAATTTGTAAACTTTACGGCGACCATACGCCACTTCTGTTGTCTTATCAATAAATTAGTATTTTTATAAGACATTTCCTTAACCAAAATATGAACATCGGCCAGCTATTAGCGAATATCAGCGCTGATGAGAAGAGAATAATAAGAAGAATTGAAAAAACCATATATAAAATCAATTCCACTGATGCTGCCATCCTCTTTTAACAAAATAATAATAATAATAATAATACTTTATTAAAAGTAATGGCTACTTCAGCAGCGGTACACTTGTAGAGATTCTTCTCTGTTTTCCGAATAGCGGCTTTTTCCGCTACTTAGACCGGCTAGTAGAGCGCCTATGGAGGTCATGATCAAATACAGAGTCAAAATTGGTGTATATATTTGAATTTTACAGATAAACTATGATACCATAGTTATCAAAGTCATTAACGATATATATAATATATATATATATATATATACATATATATATATATATATATATATATATATATTATATATATATATATATATATCTCTCTCTCTCTCTCTCTCCTCTCTCTTTCTTGAAGAAAGCGAGCTTTCGTCTGGAGCTGCCAGACATCCTCGGGCTGGGAAGCTGAGAGAGGGTCTCTGCTTCCTAAGTACAATAATTATAAAATAATAATAATAATAATAATAATAATAATAATAATAATAATAATAATAATAATAATAATCTTTTGGGATTTATTTCCTTTTACCTCAGATTACCGCAGAAGAAAAACTCATACATTTCTTTTCCTTTTTTACTTTTATTGGGTTGATTTTCACAAGAGAATTTTTATCAGCATTACTGATTATCATCATAACCAACTTTGTCTTTTTTCGAAGTATTATTATCTTTTCATTCAGTTGTGAGTTTCATACATATCCAACTCTGAAACCCTAACATATCGACACTAACGAATCCCCTCATCAGTCATAATTACCTTTGCTTCGCCGACAAAGGATCCCGAGTGAGAACACGTATTATACGCTCAGGTGCTCAGGAAGCCTACGTCTCTGTCACGCCTCTCGATTAGACTGATGGATTTATCAGCGAATCCCCTCTTTCCCCTTGTCGGTCTCGCTCCTGAAGAGATTACGCCCATAATGACTAGGGAACTAATGCGGCGCTCAGTTCTTTTGGGCGAGCGCAGTTCATCCTGTTACTATAATTTCTCAGATATCGTTTCTGCTGAAGGTGAATCTTCTCACACGAAAGGCTCTTTCCCCATGAAGGTTTTACGAGTACGTGGAAGTAGCATATTATTGAAATCATTAGCTTCGATTCAAGTGACTGGAAAATCCGAGAATTGAAGGAGAGTCTAAAAAAGATTTTTAGAGCTATAGTCCCTACCTTTTTCTTATGTAAAAGAACACTACTGAGATGGCTAATTGTCTGTCCGTCCGAATTTTTTCCCGCCCTTAGGTCTTAGGGCTGAAAATTGGTATGTTGATTATCCACCGTCCAATCATCAAACATACCATATTGCAGTCCTCTGGTCGCAATAGTTTTCATTTTATTAAGGTTAAAGTTAGTTATGGTCGTGCGTCTGGCACCGCTACAGGTGCCACCAACGGGCCGTGGCTGTAAGTTTCATGAGCTGCGGTTGAGAGTTTCATGGGCCGTTGGCTGAGAGTTTCATACGCTGTACAGAAAACTTAATTGCACCGAAGAGACTTCGGCTTATTTTATATATACTCGAAGATTATTTAACAGCAATTAAACATCTTCCATCTATGTTGCATAACAAGTTAGAGAGTGTGTCTTCAATTCTTGGGATTTTCCAATCTGGTACAACCGTCCGTAGATCCTCCAAAGTCGTTCCTCGACCTTTCCCAAATCCACAGTAATTCCTCCAACGACTGCAATCGGGAACTACATCTGCGGATCACGATTTTAAACTCCCAGGACTCCGTCGTCGTCACGAAAGTGATTTTGCTTAGAGTAAATCAATCTTTGTCTCCCGTTCTGAATCCACCTGCCTCTAACTCTCATTTTATCGCATAGTTTTAAACCTTGATATATTAATCCATATTTGCTAGACACTTTTCATTAGACTTTTTTTTTTTCCCTACTCATCTTTTTTTTTTTTTTTTTGTTCTCTACTCATCTCTGTATTGCAACTGAAATTCTCCTCTCCGTCAGAAAACCTTTATTTTCAGAAATCCTCCGTTCATTTGTTTTTAATTTTGTAATCATACATCGACCTTCCTTGCACTTACAATAACACCAGACAATAACCATGAATACAACTTCATTGTATTCAATTTGCAAAACCCATTCTTATGTGACATTATCCAAGTACGCTTATACTTCTATTTTGTCTTGACCAAATGGGAGTTGATAAATAATACATTTATTTATCAGGACTACTAAATAAATGTTATACATTGGCGTTCTTCTTCGGCCTCAGATGCAACTTTCTATTCATCAGCTAACAGTCAAGAAAGACTTCAGAAATTCACTTCTAGTACAAAAAAATTAGGTAAAGAAATAAAAGAACATCTACTTGAGTGTGTATCACGTGCATTTGAAAATTGAAATGCTGAGAATACATAAAGGGCAAGGAATGGATAAACTGTAAGAAAAGCGATTTCAAGAGGTAGAGACAAAATCAGTTCTTTGGGGAGAGAGAGGTTGTATATCTGGTCTCAGTGGCCGAGTAGTCGATTTGGCCCGCAAATTGTAGTGTGCAAAAAAGGAAACCAGCAAGAGAGTCATTCGCTTTAAGGCTTAGTTCTTTACAAGGATCATTTACTTTACCGGGATTTTTCACGTTGAGTAATCATTATTATTTGTTTTATTCGGAAGGAGCAGATACTACAGTTAAAAAAAAAAACCTATTACGTCATTAATATTTAACTAAGGAGAAGGATAAAGATTCAAGAATATAACGTAAAGATTAAATCCGTACCCAAGAGATATATATTCTTGAATAAATAAAACCGTAGTGAAAACTAAGCCAAAACGTGGATGTTAATACTCTGCTGCTGTAGCTCTTAGCTCTTCGTGTGCAGGCAGTAAGGGCGTGAAAGGAAGTTCCCTACTGAAATTGCGCTTATGGAATGCAAATATACGTTCTCGAGGTGAAGAGATTGCATTTGGTCTTGAGGAGAGAGAAATTCCAGAGAGAAAAGGAGGGAATTTAATGGAGAGATCGTAGGTTACCAGATGAACAACAATCAACAATAAAGTGGAGTATTAGGATTTTGTTGTAGAAATGTAACAACATTGACAAATACATCGAAAGATAATGCAAATACCTGTATTACCTGTGCTTTAGCATAAGGGCAGTACTGGGTTGTTTATAGTTTGAGTTTACTTTTTATGTGGAATAGTAATAGTGTTTTATTGCAGGCGTGACTCATCAAATTGCAACCTCCCACTTAGCTCGTAATAGCTTTTTTTTTTTCACTTGAAACGTATTAATTATATTTATATAATTTGCTTATGAATTTGAATCAGTTGTAGTACAACTTTGTAACCACAATACGGAAGGTTTCTACATAATATATACACATAATATATAATACATATATGTTATATATATAATATATATATATATATATATATATATATATATATATATTATATTTGTGTGTGTGTGTAATATATGTATAATTATATATCTATATATATATATATATATGATATATATATATTACATATAATATATAATATATGTATAATCATAAATATTATGTAGAAACGATTTCTAGGGTGAGTTCATCAACTTGAACATTTAAGTGGCTAACAATTTAATGTGGGATAATGTCTGCAAATTGCGTATATATCTATATCTATATATATACATATATGTATGTATATATATACATATATATATACACACATATATATATACATATATATATATATGTGTATATATATATATATATATATATATATATATATATACATACATGTGTGTATATATATATATATACACATATATGTATATGTATGTATATATATATTATTATATATAGTATATATGATATATATATCTTATATTTATACATATGTGTGGTAGTATAGTACTACATATATAATATAATATAATATATATTATATATATATATATATATATACAGAAGTAGTATATAAATATATTATATATATATATATATATACAATAGTATGTATCTATATAATATAGGCCGTATGGGTGTGTCTATAATATATATATATATATATATATATATATATTATATATGTATTATATATATATTATATATCATATATTATGTATATTATATATATGATGTGGTTGTGTCCTATATATATATATATAATATATATATTATATATATTATGTATATACATATTATATATATATATATTAGTATATATATACAATATGTATATATATATATACATATGTTGTTGTGTATTATATATTATATATATAATTATATATCATATATGTGTATATATATATATATGTATATATATATATGTATATATATATATATGTATATATATATATATATATATATATATATATATATATATATAAATGTTTAAGTTGATGAACTCACCCTAGAAATCGTCCCTTCTTTAAGTTGATGAACTCAACTTAACTTAATGTGGGATAATGTCTGCAAATTGCGTATATATCTATCTATATATATATATATATATATATATATATATATATATATATATATATAGATAGATATATACGCAATTTGCAGAAATTATCCCACATTAGATTGTTAGTCACTTAAATGTTTAAGTTGATGAACTCACTCTAGAAATCGTCCCTTCTTGGCGTAGGGTCTATCTTTTTAAACGTCCTAAATACCAATCCAGACAAAACACAGGTATGTGCTTCCCATCCTAAAAACTTGAAGTCAAAAAGGGATTTGAACATCTGATGAAATGATAAGATACTGAAGAATGATAGCTTTCCGGCTATTTCGGCGTTACAATAGACCGAACACTATCTTTTAGGGAGCATGTAAGGAAAGTAAATGAGAAGGTAGCTACCAGGAATAACCTCCTTAGCAAACTTTCCAATTCAAATTGGGAAACAAATCCTGAAACCCTAAGACAAACAGCTCTGGCACTCAACTACTCCACTGCCGAATACAGCTCACCTGTCTGGGAAAGGTTGTGTCATTCCCATAAAGTTGACGCCGAACTCAATCAAGCATGTCGCATAATTACTGGTGCCTTGAAAGCAACACCCCTTCCATTACTCTATAGATTGACAGAATTGCACCACCGAACATCAGCCGATGATGGAAGGCATCAGCTCTATGTTCATCAGGTGGTTAGACTGATTGAAATCCCACAAGAGCTTCATAACCACCACCAGCCTCGACCCCAGGGAGTCAGCAACTGACCACTGCCCACTTGGTGAGGCCACCCACAGCCCATGTGAGTCTCTCCCCCATGGAACAAACCTTTGTAGAAAGGATTCTGTAACTCTTAATGGAGCAAGAGCTACAGTTGGAAGGACTGGAGACAATCTTCATAAGTGGGGTCTTGCCCCCTCAGCTGAGTGTCCATGTGGTCATCCCATCCAGACAATGGCTCACATACTTCTTGGTTGTGAACATGGACCAATCTGTACAGATTTGGACCTCTACGAATGCAATTAGGCCGCTGTGCAGTGGATACAATGTTGGCGCGGTAAGATATGATGATGATGATGCGCAGGGTTTATACCTTGAAATATATATAGAAATCTATTGAACTCTGAAATAATAAAAATCAGAAGGTAGGTCTCACTAACATTATATCTGTTTTAACTGTCTAAAAGAAATAAGTGGGAAAATCAATTTCTAGAAGGCATTCCTAATGGAAATGTTCCAAATTACATCTCGGAAATAAAACAAGTAATCCTGGAAACAAGCTGACATCACCCCGTAGGTGGATAGTGACGTCAGTGCATCTCATGTGGTGGACTGTAGCATTACTTAAAGTCTTGGTAGTGTTCCTTCGGCCCCTAGCTGCAACCTCTTTCGTTCCTACTGTACCTCCGTTTATATTTTCGTGCTTCAATTTGAATTTCCACCCTATCTAACAGTTATTTCATAGTGCAACTGCGAGGCTTTCCTCTTGTTACACCTGTCAAACCTTCTTAACTATCAGTTAACCTTTCAGCGCTGAATGACCTCATAGGTCCCAGCGCTTGGCCTTTGGCCCAGACTCTATATTCAATTCTATTCAAGCTGACATCAATAGGTTTGTGACGTCACTGTTTCCATGGTAATTAATTACCGAGAATCGGAACCATAAAAGGTTCTTTAATAAGTAATTTATTAATCGTAAAAAAAAGGAATATCAATGAGTTCTGAAATTTCGGAAGGGATCCTGTGCCTGGAAACTTTGAGAGAATCTTCCAAACGTTAACTTTTGAAATGCATTTTTCACGAAAAGAAGTTTAAAACTCCTCCATGTCTGAGATACTCGCAGAGAAATAAAGAGAGAAGTTAGGCATCAGTGCTAGACTTAAATTCCTTTTCATCTGAAATGCTAAGGATCATTCAAGAGTGAGGGACAGGAATACTTTCGATCCATTTATTTCGAGTTTCCGAAACAACGAAGGTCTTGTTCAACATTGCTCGAACTTAACTAGCATAGATGCTATTCCGTAGTTACCTTGAATATTTATGGAATATATTTGTTGAAGTTTGACATTTTTACAGAAATTTGTTGACGTTTGACACATTTGTACAGAATTTGTTGAGGTTTTCTGCATTTATACAGAAATTTGTTGAATTTTGACACATTTATATAGAAGTAAAAGAAACTGTTGACATTCGCCAATAATAATGTAAAAAAGAATGACTGCCTAAATCCGTGCTTAATTTTTTATGCATTTTCATGTAATCAAATAGATCTCGCTGATTGCATCATTATTCGCATATCGAAAAGTTACACAGAAAGGATTTGGATCCGCCGTTTGTTCCCAAAATCATTAAGGTCTGTCTTTTATATTAAAGTAACAATTTTGATTTAAGAATAAAATTCCCTTACCTTGAAATGGATAGTGCTGAAAATGCTGCCAAAACTTAACTTGCAACACATGTTGAAATTAATTTTGAGGTATTAATCACTTTTCCTGCTGTAGTCTTCTAATGTTAACTAATTTCATGACAGTATTAATAGGAAAAATGGATATTTCACATATGCACAGGTTGATACTAGAGGTAATTAAGACACTCCGGCATTGACACAACTTTCTTAGATATCTCAAACTTTGTTTAATCTGTTTTTTCTTCTCAATACGGCTTTAGTGATTGCTTATTAACAGACTAATTGGAAAGGAAATATAAAGATTATATAAAAGCATTATTAAAGATCAAAGCGTTATATTTTTGTTGGAGAAGGAACTCCAAAACTTTATCACTTTATTTCACTTTTTTAAACAACAGATTTTGTTTATCAGGATGGGATTCATCTCCAAGCCTATTTGTGATTTAACCGAATGCTTTCAAATTACCATAACCATAAGCTTAATAGCTTTCATAGTCAATCCTTGCTAGTCTGGTCGATTTCTTTCTATTTTTCTGATTATCTTGTAGCGAAAATCCACGAAAAATGGGAAAAAATACAAACAAGTGGAAGGGAAAATAACTGTGCAGAAATTAAAATTTTCTCCAAAAATTACTGAAAGACTCAGTGAAAAACAAACCGAACAGCACCCAAAAGCGAAAATTAGCAAATGAAAAGAAGTGTCAGCCAAAAGGGACAGAACAGGTATCGATCGACTCGACGGACCTGCAAATCCCGTTATTCAGAGCGCGAAAGTGGAATCCAAGAGGAATCCTTCAATGGCACCTGATGGCAGCTGGAATCGACAGACTAGACTGCATTTGTAAATTGAGAGAATGAGATTGATGGATTGAATGTTAACTGGGATTGCGGCGTCGTTCAGAGCAGACAGACAGACAACTGATACCCCAAGGTATAGATTTATATAGGAAGGAATAGTAGACAATGGCAAGATGATGATCTTCATAAGGCAGTGGGGGAAGATTTGCAGGCGTCTTGTAAATAAAACTGATATTGTGAATTCGTTTTAAACACGTATATTTACTCCCTATTTTCGCTGTTGTCCTATAGATACATTTCTGAGATTAAAATGTACTCTGAATTATTTCCGCTTTATTTTCACGTTGAATTTTTTTTCAGCGTTATCAAAGATAACAAGCTATGGACTTTCTTTATTATTAAACAATAGTCATTAATACAACACTATTTCTACATCCTTGAACTGCACAACTGCAATACTCTTTCATATTAATATGTATAAGTGTATAGTTTTTGTTGAGTACTTGTATAGTGTGGGGTTCCGGGTTACATCCTGCTTCCTTAGGAGTCCATACCTTTCCTTACTATGTGCGCTGTTGCTAGTAGCACACTCTTCTGCATGAGTCCTGGAGCTACTTCAGCATGTAGTTTTTCCAGGTTCCTTTTCACGGATCTTTGGATCATCCCTAGTGTTCCTATGATTATGGGTACAATTTCCACTGGCATATCCCATATCATTCTTATTTCTATTTTCAGATCTTGATATGATCAATTTTTTTCTCTTTCTTTCTCATCTACTCTGTTGCCCCATGGTATTGTGACATCAGTGAGTGGTACTTTCTTCTTGATTTTGTCAATCAACGTCACATCTGGTATGTTAGCATGTGTCACCCTATATGTTCTACCATAGTCTCAGAGGGTCTTTACCTGATCTTTTTTTATCACTCCTTCAGGTTGGTGCTCATACCACCTAATACTGCAGGCTAGCTGGTGCGTTTTGTATATTTCTGGGACGATGTCTACTTTAATCACTCCTTCCCATGCACTCCTCAGCCACTCGTCTCCACTGGTTTTTAGATATTACCCCAGTACTCTGCTCTCAATGTTAACACAGTCCTCTATGCGTAGTAGTCCTCCCCCTAGTTCCTTTTGTGTTATTTATAGTCTTTTTTTGCATTTGCTCTTGGGCGTAGTGTTTTGTGTATTTTCATGTTTCCTAGTTTTCTGGTCTATGCTACAGAGTTCAGCCTTCGTCCACTCCAGTACTCCTGTGCTGTATCTGGTTACTGGCACTGCCCATGTGTTTATGTCTTTCATCATATTTCTGACATTAAGTTTTGCCTTGAGTATCGCCTCAAGTCTTTGCATATCCCAGATATTTGTATCCTGTCTCATCTATGTGTTTGATGCTATTCCTATCTGGTAGCTTTATCCCTTCAGTCCTTGTCACTTTGACATTTTGTATGCTGACCAAGGCACATTTTTCTATTCCCAACTCCATTCTGATGTCCCCAGATACAGTCCTTATAGTCTGGATTAGGTATGTAATTCTTTGATACTTTTACCATACAGCTTAATGTCATCCATGAACATCAGATGGTTAATTCTAGTGCCTCTTTCTTTGAGTTGATACCCAGCATCCATTTTCTGTAGTACTTTTGTCATGGGAATCATGGCTATTATTATTATTATTATTATTATTATTATTATTATTATTATTATTATTATTATTATTAAAAGTGATTGCTGCATCAGCTGCATTAATCTTGTAGAGTCCTCTATATATTGATTACTGCTTTTTTCTCGTGCTGCATCTGGTGAGTGACATGCCGATGTGATTCATCTTCCAAATGGAGAAACCAGTATATGGTAATTTCGTCAATAATTATGTATTTACAAAGCAAGGCAAATAAGGTCATGATCCATAGAGTAATAAATCTTATATAATATAGACAATTTTAGGTATTAGTCAAATCAACAATTTGCACAATGTTTGATTTTTTCGTGGGTGATGGCTTCATCGTGTGAATTTCTTGTATGATTCCTGACTGCACCTTCTTGCACATGACATGAGATCCTCTTCAACAGCTTTATGGTGGCCATTCCAATGTAAGTGCCAGGACATTCATGGACGGAGTTAGAAAACTGTTAGATAATGTTTGTCTGCTTCAGCGGGTCTTGTCGACAGGGTTAGGTTATTCTTCATAATTAGGTCTCTGGTGCGTCGATTCTGGTAGTACATGATAAGTTTGAGTTCGATGCAAATTTTAGTAGAAGCTACATTTTCCATAATGATCCTCTTCATTATGTTCTCGCCCTCTCAGTCGCGAGTGCATTTCTCCTTGTAGAACAGCTTGATCTTGATCTAGGGGTGAGGCTGCTGTCTCTCTGTAGGTACCTCCCTGGATATTTGCGTATTTGAGTATTCATTATCGACAAGCATCTTGGTGAAATGTTTGAGTTTTTGGTGAGTGTCCTGCCAGGAAGAACAGTGGGTGAGGGACCTCTTAACGTAGGCCTTGCTGGTGGTTTTCTCAAACCTCACAGGGCATTCACTATACCCACTCAGGCACTGGCGTAAGTTCTTCTGCTTTGTATAGACAGAGGTTCTTAGGCTATCTTTGGTTTTGCAGACAAGGACGTCGTGAAAGGGGATCTGGGTGTTGTTGCTGAATTCAACTACACTGCTGGAACATACAATGGACTGCCTCAACCTCATCCTCGTCATTTGACTGTAGAAGATGTCGTTTATATAGGTGGTATATTTGCAGGGACTTCTTACATGAGAGAAGACCCTTTCCTCCCCTGTGCCCATGTTGAAGTTTGGAAAAAGGACACCCAAAGGCAAACCCATCGCCACACCATCGTTTTGCCGGAACATCTGGCCATTGTGGGTGTAGAAGGGAGCCTTCTTTGTACATATCGAGGAGGGCCCACAGAGATGGTTCCGTGATGTTCAATTGCAATGTAGTGGGGTCCCTGTAGACTTGGTCCATGATGATTTCAATGGTCTCATTCACAAGCCCGTTCTTAAATAAAGATTCTATGTCCAAAGAGGCGATGGGTCATATCCCTGGGGAGTCTTAAATCTCTTCTACAAACTCTATTGATAGGGTGTCCAGATCTGATTGAGGTGCTTGGCCAGTCCAAATGGTGGGGGCAGGCGTCTGGGTAATGATAGGATGGAGGGGATTTCCGTTCATGTGAATGTTTGCTTCCATACAGATATCCCAAGTTGTAGTCTCTGATGATGGGTAGGTGTTCTGCATTGGTTGCTGTATTGACACTGCTGATGATGTCTTTGGCTTTTTTCTATATGTTGTCGGTAGGGTTTTGGAAGAGGGACTCGAACTTGGTGTGTTAGACAAGATTGCATCCAGCTTCTGATGGTAGTGCGCTGTGTTGATGAGGACTAAGGTTGCTGGCTTGTCTGCAAGGCTCACGGTGATGTC
Source organism: Macrobrachium nipponense (assembly GCF_015104395.2). Lineage (NCBI taxonomy): Eukaryota > Metazoa > Arthropoda > Malacostraca > Decapoda > Palaemonidae > Macrobrachium > Macrobrachium nipponense. Next base: position 33,763,759 of record NC_061087.1, on the reverse strand, counting down.
CTCTCTTTGTCGTAGTTTCATGGCAGCCTCCTTCATTCCATGGGAAAGGATACCGATGTTATAGGTAGCACACTCCATGAGGGCACAGTGGAGGAGAGGGTCTTCTCTCATATAAAGCAACCCTGCAAATACAGGCAGATGACGAGGATGATGTTGAAGCAGTCCATCACGTGTTCCAGCAGTGTAATTCCTTCAACGACACCATCAAATTCAGCAACAATGGCCAGCTCCCCTTTCTCCACTCTGTCTGCAAAACTGGAGATGGCCTAAGACCCTCTGCCTATACAAAGCAGACAAACTTAGGCCTGTGCCTGAATGGAGACAGCGAGTCCATGCTATGTTTAAGAACACCACCATCAATGCATACATTAAGAGGGCCTTACCCACTGTTCTTCCTGGCAGGAAACTTGGGATGAACTTGACCATGTCACCCAGATGCTTGTCAGTCATCGATACTCAAATAAAGTAAATATCCAGAGAGGTACACACAGCGCTGGATCAGTGGTACAGCAAGAGAGAGAGACCGCAACCCCCAGAACAAGCTGTTCTACAAGACTAAAAGGCACTCGCGATACCAAGAGGATGAGGACTTAATGAATAGGATCATCATGGAAGCGTAACTCCTACTAAAGTTCACAGCGAACATAGTATTTACTACCAGAATCAACGCACCAAGGACCTAATTATGAAAAATAACCTAACCCTGCCGACAAGAGACCCTCAGAAGCAGACAAACGTGGTCTACCAGTTTTCATACCCAATCCCTGAATATCCCATCACTTACATCGGAATGACCACCATGAAGCTGTTGAAGAGGATCTCATGCCATGTGCAAGAAGGTGAATAAGGAATCATACAAGAAATTCACACCTTGAAACCATCTCCTGCGCAGGATTGCCCTGGACCAGCTAAGTCTGTGCTTGCTTGAAGTGCTATTCATCCAGCAGGAGAAACCACTACTGAACACGGCGTAGGGAGTGCTCTTGCTCCCCCCAATTTAAGCAGAATAGTACCAGAACAAGAAAGCAATACCAGAACAAGTGACACCCTCAGCCCTGAGATACCCAATGAGACCAGTAGCTCTGCAGCCAATGAGAATTCGAGCAACAGTGATGTCACGCAATGTCAGGCACCACCCCATGACATCATGCTCCAGCCTCATTTGTCTTACAGGTAACTTTCTCTAGCCAATAGGAGACCAGCATCACACCACCAAACAATGAAAATTCTGCATGTGACCTGACCCCTGCTGACCCATTGTGATGGTAATTGCTTCATAGCAAAAGAAGTTAAAGGAAAGGAGAACACATTTTCGAGAAGTTCGGCAGTAAGGAGGCTTTCGCGCCCGTATTGGAGGCGCCTGTCTTCGTGGTTGCTCTAGAATCGTCGGGCGAGTTGTGGAGTGCAAAAACGCGCCAACGTTACGTGAGAAACGCCGCGATTTTCTGATGCAATACCTCGTCTGGATTCATCTAAGAATGTCTAGAAACCTCGGGAGTCGGTGACGTTTGCCGTAGGCTCCGCCCCCAGAGTGCCGTATAAATACGACGAACGAACTTTGGAGAGCAGTGATCGTAGAAGAGAGAGATCGTAAAAGAGAGATCACCAGTCAGATTATCAGTGAGAGATCAGCTGCAGCAGAGATCTTCCGTGAGATACGAGAAAAAAGGAACCGACGAAGGATCAATCAAAAGAAGAGTTGGTTGGATATTGGTCTAGTCGTCTTCAGAAGTGGTCTACCGTGTTATCTCGACGTCGAGCAGACTTCAGAGAAGAAAAGGTCCTGTTACAGGTGTTGGGGAATTCCTGCCTTACAAGAAGACTAGTTCCTGCAATACGGAGTCAAGAGGACGTCCGCATTCACCGATCTACATTTATGAAGCCAGCACGTCGAACCGCCAAATCGAGTAGCAAGTATTTGAATTACCGCACTGTTCCCCCAGTTCATGCAGTGTAAGATTCTATCTATTTATGTAAATAGGAGATACCATTCTGCATTTACCTTTGTTAGTAAGCTTGTAAATAAACCTTTGTTGTGTTAGTGTTTCTTTCTATATTCATATCCCCAGTTTCAACTGTTTGTGTTGATAAGTTTTTTTTTATCATTTCATATCGAACCTGAAGCGGACCTCCCTCAGAGGCCGTAACATTGTCTCTTGAGATCTGTGGGTCCGTAACATTTGTGGCGACCTTGCCTAGGCTATCAACACCATAACAGTTTGAAACAGGGAGAATATAGAAAGAATCAGAATGAGTGAGATGGTGAAAGAGTTTGTTGAGTCAGGTAAGCTACTAGGTCTAGAGGGGAATGATCTCCGTGAGTATGTTGAAAGGAAAGAAAGGGAAAAGTATGAGAGAGATGAAAGAGCGGCTGAGATAGAGGAAAGAGCAGCTGAGAGAGAAATGCAGCAACAAGAAAGAGAGAAAGAGTGTATGCATGAGTTGGAAATTGCTCGGTTAAGGGAAAGTACTCGTAACAGTCGGTCAGGCGAGAACGAAAACGAAGCTGATACATTAGGTATGACTCGTATGAGTGCAGTGCTAAAGTTAGTACCAAAGTTTGATGAGGAAGATGTTACGACATATTTCATGTGTTTTGAGAAGTTAATGGAACGAGTAGGTTCTCCTAAAGAAACGTGGACTTTATATTTGCAGTCAGTTTTGAGTGGTAGGGCACTTACTGTGTATAGTTGCATGTCTAAGGAGGAATGTGATAATTACGATATCATGAAAGAAACCGTTCTTAGCACGTATAGGTTAGTACCGGAGGCGTACCGTAAGAAATTTAGAAATTTGAGAAAGGATGAAAATATTACATATGTAGAATGCGGTAAGAAGTTAGATAGGCTGTTTTTTGATTGGTTAACTTCTGCTAAAGTTGATGATTTTGATAGTTTGAAGAACTTAGTGTTGTTAGAAAACTTCAAAGATAACGTATCCCCTGAGATTAAACTTTATATAGAGGATAGGCGAGAAGTATCTTTTGCAGGAGCAACTAGGCTAGCTGACGAATATAGTCTAACTCATAATTTGAGTGTTAGTAGGAAACGAAATGATCCTTCGTCTGGTAGAGTACAAAGCAGTAAAGGTTTCAGTCCTAGTAATAGCAATGCGAGTAAAAGTGACTATTCCTGTTATACATGCGGAAAACCTGGTCATACGTCTAGGGTTTGTAAAAGTAGAATGGCATATAGTGGCTCAGAATTAACTTGTTTCCGATGTAATGGGAAAGGGCATTTAGCGAGGAATTGTGCAGCAGAAAGGAAGGACGGTAAGAAACCAGTATCGCTAGTTAACCTTTCGTCAAGTAGGGATGATGTGATGAGAGAAACTAGGAAAGTTTTTGGAAAATTTCTGTCGGAAGGCGTAGTTTCCTCTCTTGGAGGAGTAGATTTGAGAGAAGTAGTCTTACTTCGAGACACAGGATCTGCTATCTCACTGATTCGAAGAGTGTGTGTGCCGAACAGGGCAGAAATCAATATGGAAGAGAAAGTCATGTTAGGTGGATTTCCTAACACTTGTGTTCTTTGTCCTTTGTTGAAGTTGAATTTAGAAAGTCAGGTAGTGTCAGGAGAAGTGAAACTTGCAGTTGTGGACAGTTTGCCCGTTGAAGGCGTTGACATTATTGTCGGTAATGACTTAACTTTATCCAAGAATGTGAATCCTGTTGTGAGGAATATTCCAGTGCCTGAAATGGTAGTAACTAGGTCGGGTTTAGATACAGACATGCACTACGGTCATAATTTGTTCGTGGATTCGAACGAGTGTAAGTTCGTGGATTCAAACGTGTGTGAGTTCGTGGATTCGAACGAGTGTGAGTTCGTGGATTCGAACGTGAGTGAGTTCGTGGATTCGAACGAGTGTGATAGAGGTAGCGAGGTTCTTAGCATGAGCGTGGCTGAGAGACCGGACTCTATCGAGGTTGACAGTGGTAGCCAAGGGGAAGGCGTAGCTGTCGAGAGTAACGTAGTAAATGTACCTGTATGTAGTCCTAGTTACGGTGATGAATTAGGCTCTAACGTTTTGGATAAGGATGAGGAGCTAGTCAAGTTGCACAGCGAGGATAAGACACTAATCTGAATTTTTGAATGTGAGCTGAATGACGATCTTGATGTGTGTAAGGAAACTTTTAGTGTAAAGGATGAAGTTTCGTGTCATGTTTGTCCTAAGTCAGGTAGTGAAAAATTCGTAGTTTCTAGGAAGCTTCATGAATTAATTTTGAAGTTAGCACATGATGAGCAAGGACATTTGGGAGTAAATAAAACTTTCAGGACTATTAGTAGGGCGTACTTTTGGCCTAAGATGAAGAATGATGTGTGTTTTGAGAGGTTTGCTTTAAACTGTCATGAATATCAAATTGCTGGGAAACCGATTCAAGTAATTCCCAGAGTTCAGTTGTGTAATATTCCTTCAGTAGGCTCATCTTTTGAGAATGTATTTATGAATATTTTCAGAACTTTTTCTAGAAGTAAGGGTAGAGATGATTGCATAACTAATTTTGATTATTATAAAAACAATCTAAGAGATGTTTGGCAACTAGCGGAGGAGAACGGAAGCGCTTGGCAATTAGCGAAAGAAAACCCGAACGGAAGTAAAGGGGAAACTGAAGGAAACCCTTATCTTAGAGCAAAAGAGAGAAGTTTGTGTGTAAGAGATAAACTTTTAGTACTAGTCTCGAGAGAAAGTCCATCTTTACCTTATAAATATGAAGGTCCTTTTCAGTTTTAGAGGAGAGGGGAAATATATATCATAGAATTAATGTGGGTAAGAGTACAGCAAAGGCAATGAATGTAAATTTGCTTCAGAATCATAAACAACGCCCTGTACCTTGGCCTCCGCCCTTGCAACAGTGTTACTGAGTGAGATTAGTTTTGAGAAAAACACAAGAGGTGTTTTAGTATTTATGTAAGTTTTCATCAGAGTTCAGGAAACGGTAAAAGTAAGAGAGAAGGATAATGTTATAGTTAGTAGCCTCTCTGGAGATTTCTCAGAATGAGTAGCCTAATAGCCGTTTTCTGTTATCGCATGAGTGAGTGTGTGAGTGGGGAGTGTTTGACTGGATTAAAGCTTTATGCAGAATTGTTTCCCCGCTGTTTAATTTTTGCTTCTCTTTAGAAAAAAATAAAATAAATTGATTTCATTTTTTTCTCTTTTGGGGGGGCGTGTGATGGTAATTGCTTCATAGCAAAAAAAGTTAAAGGAAAGGAGAACGCATTTTCGAGAAGCTCGGCAGTAAGGAGGCTTTCGCGCCTGTATTGGAGGCGCCTGTCTTCGTGGTTGCTCTAGAATCGTCGGGCGAGTTGTGGAGCGCAAAAACGCGCCAACGTTACGTGAGAAACGCCGCTATTTTCTGATGCAATACTTCGTCTGGATTCATCTAAGAATGTCTAGAAACCTCGGGAGAAGGTGACGTTCGCCGTAGGCTCCGCCCCCAGAGTGCCGTATAAATACGACGAACGAACTTTGGAGAGCAGTGCTCGTAGAAGAGAGAGATCGTAAAAGAGAGATCACCAGTCAGATTATCAGTGAGAGATCAGCTGCAGCAGAGATCTTCCGTGAGATACGATAAAAAAGGAACCGACGAAGGATCAATCAAAAGAAGAGTTGGTTGGATATTGGTCTAGTCGTCTTCAGGTGTGGTCTACCGTGTTATCTCGACGTCGAGCAGACTTCAGAGAAGAAAAGGTCCTGTTACAGGTGTTGGGGAATTCCTGCCTTACAAGAAGATTAGCTTCTGCAATACGGAGTCAAGAGGACGTCCGCATTCGCCGATCTACATTTATGAAGCCAGCGCGTCGAACCGCCAAATCGAGTAGCAAGTATTTGAATTGCCGCACTGTTCCCCCAGTTCATGCAGTGTAAGATTCTATCTATTTATGTAAATAGGAGATACCATTCTGCATTTACCTTTGTTAGTAAGCTTGTAAATAAACCTTTGTTGTGTTAGTGTTTCTTTCTATATTCATATCCCCAGTTTCAACTGTTTGTGTTGATAAGTTTTTTTTTTATTATTTCATATCGAACCTGAAGTGGACCTCGCTCAGAGGCCGTAACATTGTCTCTGAGATCTGTGGGTCCGTAACACCCATCAACTATAAAATGAGTAGACCCCTCCAGCGTTATCATTCTACTCCAAACCATTGCTTTGACCATATTCAGTTGAAGCCGAATGAAACGTTACCCATAGCGTTGATTTGACTAATAACCAAAATTGTCTATATTTTATAACAGATATAACTCTACGGTTCATGTTCTTATTTGACTTACTTTGTCAAGACAGTTATCGACGAAATTCCTGTATATTGACTTCTCCCTTCGGAAGACAAATCACATTGGCACGTTACTTGCCAGATGTAGTGCCTGACAAAAAGCATTAATAAGAAATACAGAGAAAACTCTCTACAAGATTGATGCAGCTGATGCAGCAATCACTTTCAACAGTACTTGTCTAAAAGAGGGTGTCTTGCCAGTATTATTATTACTATTATAGTAAGTTAAGATAATACCCTCTTTATCAAGCATAAATCATCATATATTGTTAAAGATACATTGGATAATAAGCTTTATGAGAAGTACTGTCCTCAGTGTCAGAAGGAATGCGACTAAAATAGAATTTATATATAAACAGAATATTTATATCAGGTTCCTGCTTGACCATCAGACAACTTGACCAATATGGTTTGTTGCGATTATGCTTCCCATTTTCTGATGAAAAGAGGCTCGCTAATCCAGGTTTTGGATCTAAGTGGTAAAGTATTTGGCTTTTCTCTTTACCAGGAATAAATCTGTATTGTCATCTTCCTAAACAAATAAGGAGATCTAAGTTTATGTAAGAAAATGGCTGTTATTTATCTTATCGAAAGTATTAAAAGATGTTTCCAGGCACAATGGTACTAAATTAATGAAGACGTCCTATAATACCCTCAGGGACTGTACTGCGTTGCTTTAGTGTAAAAGCTCGCTATCCTAAAATTCATTCTGTGGCTAAAATCCCAACAATCGGTGACCATTCATTATATATGTTATTGACGTTACTGCCCTTTTGTTCTCCCCGATGCGTTTTACAAGATTTCTTCGTTATATAAATATTCTGTCTGTAGAAATTCTGATCTATTTACATTGTCTTTGAGAACGTGGATGGTATAGTCCTCGTCAGTCATAGGAATTTTAAGCATATCTTTGACCATGTATCAAGATTTCACACAACAAAAACTTTATATTATTATTATTATTATTATTAGTATTATTATTATTATTATTTAAATACAGCTTTTTATCAGATCTTCATGAAATCTGACAGGAAAATACCCTTGGTCCCATTTTAATATACTGGCCCATTCAAGGTCAAAATTACTCGGCAGTGGCAGAAATTGTCAAAAATCCTGTTTATGTTTGTGTGTATGTGTGTGTATTTGTGTCTACACAAGTCCCCCCCCCCCTCTACATATGTGCAAGATGTAAAGGTGAACGCGTGTTCATGACATAATCTAGTTAAAGCATGGAAATGTAATTAGCGTGTCTTACATTGTATTCGGTTTCAAATAGACAGTTCGTGTTAGAAACGGAATGTTTAAGATTCAATAATTTACGGGACTAATTGGCTTTCAAAGATGAAAGAAAGAATACATTGAAGGCTGACTGGTTTGCTTGAAAATGGCCGCCAATGCTGTTATTATTTTTTCCTAAAATCTCAAATAATATACGTCATCTGATGTGCTTAGTAATATATATTTCAACACGAAATTCTCTGAAATTCCTTAACTATATTGAATATGTTCTTCATGCTATTGAATTCCCGTTCAAATTAAAATCAGACCGCTGAGAATGGTTTCCCTAGAAAACTATAGAGCAAGGAAAATAGGGATGAGGGATAAGAAGAATTGAATTTCCTGAGGGAGACTCCCATAATATGACCATAATTTTTGTGGGGATTTGTTAGGCTTTAAAGTCTCATCTGTCGCTGTAATTTTGCCGCAGTTCGATTACTCCGACCTCCTTTCATTTGAAGCCATGATATTGAAAACCCAATAAATTACTTGTAGGAATTCCCGGTAGTAAACGCGTGTGTACCTATAAAACGTAAATTATGTTGTAAAAACGATTGTAAGGTGATTTGCAGAATTTGTTGTTTATATGGCTGCTGTTATTAAATTCAGCTGACCTTGCTCTAACAAGAGTTATTACTTGAGCGAACAGCAGTCTAATTGCCTATTTAAATTTGAAAAATAACCCCAAAAATTGTAAACCATTGCTAGCGAAAAGAAATGATAGAGATGGGTTCGGAGAGCCTTTAAATCTCTCGGTGTCCACGAGTTGAGAAATATGTTTGATACTAATGGTCTAGGTGTAGTTGAGGGAGTTCGTGTCAGGAAATGGAAAATTTTTAGTTCCTTTGAAAATACAAGCCTGCATAACTGCAGTCCATACATGCTTAGCATAAGTAAAATGAACATTGATATAGTTGTGTTGTCAGTTTCAGGCTTATAAGTTGGTAAGAAAGATGTTTTGAATGGTAAGAAAGGCCAGCTCAGTTCATTGGTAAAACTTTGTTGATTGGCTGGGTGGATGAAAGAAATGATTACGTTTGTTTGGATCAAGATTCTTGATCAGGGCAGCAGATATAGGTCTGAAGTGTTGTCCAGTATTTGCTCATGGTGTATAACAACTTAGTGGGCATTGGCTAATACCTACCAGTTACAGAAGTGTACATCCTTAGTCTGGATTATTATTTCCAGTGAAGTGTAGCCAGTTTTGTGGTAACTACATACCATTTGGGAGATCCTGGTCAGTTGTGTGAATTTTGTGCTCAACTTATCTAATGATAGCCTTCTATTGCAATCATATAAGGAAAGCTACAGAAATGTCTTTTTTTGTGATGTGCACTTTGCCAAATGTTCTACTTCTTTGCTTTCTCAGGTCCCGATGTGATATGTGGTTCAGTTTAGAATAATCTATCTTCGACTACTTTCATGAAAAGAGGTTAACACCTGGGTAGATGTAACAAGGTTTATATAATACATTGAAAGTTCGCAGCAGCTGCTGTTGGAATGTTAGTCAAGTGATATAATTGTAAAATAGGTGTTTGAAGTTACAGTTGGCTATACAGTAAGTGATTCGGAGTGCAGGCGGCCTAGCTGTGGGAAGGCTGTGAAAATTATGTTCGAAGAGTACTAGTGTCCCTGGTACTGGCTCTCTGTAAGCATCATGAGGAATGTTTTTACTATGTTTAGTAGCTATCTTCTACATGTCAATTCTCCTTAGTGAAGCTAACAATGTGCCCAGTATGAGTTTTGGAAGATCTAAGTTTTCATGTATTGTTGCATATTGTTTAGAGGCCTGTCTCCTACTTGTAATTTAAGATGTTTTTGGTCTGACCTGATTTTGGTTCTGAGAAAAATACACTGTTCCACACTGATGCTTTTGTGATGGTTGTGGCTGTAGTAGTGATAACTACTGGATTTTTCCTTTCTTGACTGTAGTTCTGCAAGATATTGGCTAATATTAACCAGTAACTTGATTTTTAATACAGGCCTTGAGCATTTGCTACAAAGCTCTTTGATAAAGGGAAGTGACCTATCTTGGATGCATACTGCCTGATTTTAGATATCTCTTTGAGTTTATCTTATTGAATAATAGAAATAAGTTGAGTGTTACTCAAATAACGTTCCCCTACTCATTTAGTGCTTTCAGAAATGAGACGCGAATGATTGCTCAGTGTATGTATTAACAAATTGAGGAATATCTCCGAAATTTCCTGTAAATTTTAAGTTGATGGAGACATCATTGGCATGCATGATAATCTCTTTATATCTTCCTTCATTCCATTTGACGGCATTATGTCAAGGTCTTTGGTATAGCTTCTAATTCACTTTTGCCTAGGCCAGTTATTCCATTGAGCGATTTAGTTCTCTTTCAAACGATTTCAGATTTCAGATTCTGCCAAGGTTTTAGGGATTAATGTTCATATCCAATATAACCTTATCATACACACACAAACACACACACAGTTCGTCATACGTTCGAATTTGTTAACATGATAGAGGGGGTTAGATATCAATTCTAATTACGAATAACCGAGTTCGATGGTGATTTGTAAGGTCGGAATCGGTATAAACTTATAACCTCACTTGTTAGCCGAATCGGTAACATCACTGGCGTCTTGATTTCGTCTCTTCTACTAGATGGTGGTTCGAACCCACGAGAGGACGAAATTATTATCAACTAAAAAAATTCCCCTTCAGTTCACATATATGAAAATATAAGAATTGCGAGGTAGAGTGAATCAGGCATTAAAGGACATTTGTTGCTCGAATAATTTATATGAATCACGGTGAAATGATAATAATTCATACTATGACTACGTTCATCAGAGGTTAGAATTTGTTAACTTGGTAGAAGGGGTTAGATATCGATTCTAATTACAAATAACCGAGTTTGACGGTGATTTGTAAGGTTGGAACCGGTATAAACTTATAACCTCACATGTTAGCTGAATCGATAAAGTCACTGACGTCTTGATTTTGTCTCTGTCCGCTGGACGTTGGTTCAAACCCACGAGAGGACAAAATAATTGTCAAAAAAATAAAATCCCCCTTCAGTTTACATAGGAAAAAATATATCAATTCCGAAGTAGAGCGAATTAGATTTTAAAGGACATTTGAAGCTCGAATCATTTATATGAATCACGGTGATGTGATAATTATTCATAATATGGCTGTGTTCGTCAAACGTTCGAATTTGTTAACATGGTAGAGGGAGTTTGATATCGATTCAAATTACGAATAACAGAGTTCGACGGTGATTTGTAATGTCGGAATCGGTATAAAGTTATAACCTCACTTCTTAGCCGAATCGATAAACACTGACGTCTTGATTTCATCTCTGTCCGCTGGACAGTGGTTCAAACCCACGAGAGGAAGAAATTTTTATCAACTAAAAAAATTCCATTTCAGTTTACATATATGAAAATATATCAATTCCAAGGTAGAGTGAATTAGATATTAAAGGACATTTGTAGTTCAGAGTTCAACGGTAATTTGTAAGGCTGGAATCAGAATAAACTTATAACCTCACTTGTTAGCCGAATAGAAAACGACACTGACGTTTTGATTTCGTCTCTTTCCGCTGGGTTTAGTTACGAGTAACTCAAAAAGAAAAATAGAGTACTTAGAAGAACTAACCCAAAATGAAAAGAAAATAGATATAATGAATATAAGTGAAACCTGGTATTCCCAAGAGACTGGGAATGATGATCAAATAAAAGGGTTCCAAACTTATAGATCAGATAGAAAAAATAGGAATCAAGGGGGAACCGCAATATATGGGAAAGACAAAAAACAAGGAAAAATATATGAGAAATATAGTAACTCAGAATGTGAACTAATAGCGGTAGAATTTGAATCTGAAAAATTGATGAACATAGTAATATATAGACCTCCTAATACTAAAGAGTTTGACTTAATAATTGAAAAATTGGATGATATATGTAGAAATCACAAGGACTGGACTATTCTCCTATCTGGTGACTTCAACTTTCCTTTCGTAGAATGGAAAGAACGAATAGGAGATTGTGGTTGTACTTATACATATAAAAAAGAGAGTAATAGTAGTGCAGAAGATAAGAGGCAATTTGAAAAGCTATTAGATATGCTACTAGAATACAACATTCAACAAATAAATCACCTGCCAACAAGAAAGGAAAATACTTTAGACCTAGTATTTGTGAACGAGATGAATTATGTTAAAGAAATAATAGTTTATAATGCGAGTATTTCAGACCATAATGTCATAGAATTAACAGTTCATTCCAAAGCAAGTGAAAATAGAGATAAGCAAGAAATGAAAAAGTGGGAAGGATATGGAAAATACAACTTCTACAGTAAAAATATAAAATGGTCAGAAAATAATGAAGAATTAAACAAAGATTGGGATAACATTTTCGTAAGTGATGACATAGGGTAAATACGGAGATATTATATAAAATATTGGAGAAAATAGTGGAAAAATATATACCGAAGAAGAAAAGTAAACATCATTCATGCATACCAAGAGACAGAAGGATCTTGTTCCAGAAAATCAGAAAGTGGAAAAAGGTCTTGCAAAAGAAAAAAATGCATGGAAAGTTATAGAACTAAAAAGTAAGATAAAAAAATGCAGAACAAAAGATTATACAATCAAAAGAAAATGAAAAACGGGACTTGGAAGAAAAAACCCTATTAAATATCAAGCAAAAACCCCAAACTATTATACTCATATGCGAAGAAGATGAATAAAAGAAGAATAGAAATAGGCCCTCTGAGAATTGAAGGGAGATTAACGAATGAAAAAAAGGAAATTTGCAACATACTGGCAGAACGATATAAGAGAGAATTCACCCCTAGAATAGATAATGAAGATAATGATATAGAAGTAAGGGATGAAAATAGTGAATATTTAGCTGACATAGATATTAATGAAGCTGATATTGTGCAGGCTATTAATGAAATTAAAAATGGAGCTGCTGCAGGGCCTGATGGAATTCCTGCTATTTTGTTAAAGAAAGTAGTTCATTCTATCGCAAAGCCACTTGCAATATTATTAAGACAAAGTGTAGATACAGGCAAGATTTATGATGAGCACAAATTAGCATATATTACCCCTACTTTCAAAAGTGGATCAAGACTAGAGGCAAGTAATTATAGGCCTGTGAGTCTAACATCACATATTATGAAAGTGTATGAAAGGGTAATGAAGAAAAATATTATGAAACATTTAATAAAAAATAATTTGTTTAATAAAGGACAACATGGTTTCGTACCCGGAAAAAGTACACAAACCCAACTGTTAGTCCACCGTGAGAACATATTCAAAAATATGAAAAGCGGAAATGAAACAGATGTGGTTTATTTAGACTTTGCAAAAGCTTTTGATAAAGTAGACCATAATATATTAGCGAAGAAAATTAGAAAACACAATATCGTGGATAAAGTAGGAAGATGGTTAAAAGAATTTTTACACAACAGAAAACAGATAGTTATTGCAAACGACGAGAAATCGGATGCAGCCAAGGTAATATCCGGTGTGCCGCAAGGTACGGTGTTAGCTGCAATACTGTTTGTTATTATGATTGAAGACATAGACAATAATGTTAAGGATTCGGTAGTGAGTAGTTTCGCAGATGACACAAGAATAAGTAGAGAAATTACTTGTGATGAAGATAGGAACGCTCTACAAAGAGACCTTAACAAAGTATATGATTGGGCAGAGGTAAATAGGATGGTATTTAACTCTGATAAATTTGAATCAATAAATTATGGAGACAGAGAAAGAAAGCTATATGCATATAAGGGACCTAATAATGAGACCATCACAAATAAGGAAGCAGTTAAAGACCTTGGTGTGATGATGAATAGGAACATGTTATGCAATGATCAAATAGCAACTCTGTTGGCAAAATGTAAAGCAAAAATGGGAATGTTGTTACGGCACTTCAAAACAAGAAAATCTGAACACATGATTATGCTTTATAAAACATATGTTCGTAGTCCACTTGAATATTGCAATATGATATGGTACCCACACTATCAAAAGGATATTGCACAAATAGAGAGTGTACAAAGGTCCTTTACAGCTAGAATAGAAGAAGTTAAGGACCTAGACTACTGGGAAAGACTACAATTCTTAAAATTATATAGTCTAGAAAGGAGAAGAGAACGCTACATGATAATTCAGGCATGGAAACAGATAGAAGGAATAGCAGAAAATATCATGGAACTAAAAATATCAGAAAGAGCAAGCAGAGGTAGATTAATAGTGCCCAAAACTATACCAGGAAAAATAAGGAAAGCACACAGGACATTAATCCACTACGCACCAGCATCGATAATGCAGCGTCTATTCAATGCGTTGCCAGCTCATCTGAGGAATATATCAGGAGTGAGCGTAGATGTGTTTAAGAATAAGCTCGACAAATATCTAAACTGCATCCCAGACCATCCAAGATTGGAAGATGCAAAATATACCGGAAGATGTACTAGCAACTCTCTGGTAGACATTAGAGGTGCCTCACACTGAGGGACCTGGGGCAACCCGAACAAGATGTAAGATTTAAGATTAAGATTTTACGGGGGTTGGATCTCTTGAGAGGACGAAATTATTATCAACTAAAAAAATTCCCCTTCGGTTCACATATATGAAAATATATCAATTCCGAAGTAGAGCAAATCAGATATCAAAGGACATTTGTAGCTCGAAGAATTTATATGAAATATGGTGATGTGATAATTATTCATAATATGGCTACGTTCGTCAAACATTTTAACATGGTAGAGGGGGTTGAATATCAATTCTAATTATGAATAACCGAGTTTAACGGTGATTTGTAAGGTCGGAATTGTTATAAACTCATAACCTCACTTGTTAGCCAAATCGATAACATTACTGACATCTTGATTAACTCTGTCCGCTGGACAGTGGTTCGAACCAACGAGAGGAAGAAGTTATTAGCAACTTAAAAAATTCCCCTTCGGTTTACATAAATGAAAGCATATCACTTCCGAAGTAGAGCGAATTAGATATTAAAGGAAATTTGTAGCTCGAATAAGTTATATGAATCAACATTCGAATTTGTTAACATAGTAGAGGGGGTTGGATATCGATTCAAATTACGAATAACAGAGTTTGACGGTGATTTGTAAGGTCGAAATCAGTATAAACTTAAAAACCTCATTTATTAGGTTAATCAATAACATCAGTGACGTCTTGATTTTTTCTCTGTCCGCTGGTCGGTGGTTCGAACCCATGAGAGGACGAAATTATTATCAACTAAAAAAATTCCCTTTCAGTTTACACTATTATCAACTTAAAAAAATCCCCTTCAGTTTACACATATGAATATATATCAATTCTGAGGTAGAGTGAATTGGATATTAAAAGACATTTGTAGCTCGAATAATTTATATGAATAACGGTGATGTGATAAGTGTTCATAATATGGCTACATTTGTCAAACTTTCAAATTTGTTAACATGGTAGGAGGGGGTTAGATATCGATTCTAATTACTAAGGCGCGTCACTGCAGTCTTGAATTCTTGTTCCGTGGTTCGAGCCCATGGGATGGTGAACTTATAATCAACTAAACAATTCCCTTTCAGTTAACACATGAAGATATATTAATTTCTAGGTAGAGCGAATTGGATATTAAAGGACATTTGTAGCTTAATGCATATTTTAACTAGAATACTTCAGTTGGCTCTCTCTCTCTCTCTCTCTCTCTCTCTCTCTCTCTCTCTCTCTCTCTCTCTCTCTCTCTCTCTCTCTCCGGTGGACTTAAATGTTAAAAACTTTCGTTCTTTGCCCAGGTACTTAAACTTGCGAATAAGGGAAGTTTCCAGAAAATTGCTCTGCGGAAAGGGTATGAAGGTTCAACTTCAAAGCAATTTGCTTCACTTAGGAACAATTTTCTATAGAGGCTTATCATTTGTGGCGTTTCCTTTCTTTTGCAGTAAGTTGGCATTACTATCATCATCGTTTGCGGCAAGTGTTCCGGACGTGCCTCTTTTCTTTAAAACTTTCATATCTCACCTTTGCATCTCAAGATGTAAACGGTTAAGATCAAACAAGGCCTATTTTCCAGGGGAGAAGTTGAGAAGGTAACAACAAAAATTTAAGATTAGCCAGTAATTTATGTAGATAAACATACATGTAGCCCCTTTCATTCCTTTTACTGTTCTACCATTCATATTCTCTCTTTCCCATCTTGCTATCCAGCCTCTCCTAACATTGGATTCATGGTGCAACTGCGAGGTTTTCCTCCAATTACACCTTTCAAGCCTTTCTATTCCATTTTCCGTTTCAGCAGTGAATGAGCTCAAAGGTTCTAGACCCTGACCTTTGGCTTAAATGCCATATTCCAGTCCTATTCATAAAATTTGTTTTAGAAAGTTTTGTGCAATTCAGTAACCTGTTAAGGTTTGTCACTCATCAGTTGTCATTGTGTATTTGTGCAAGCAGTTTTCATAAACTAATCAATTATCTAACTTCTGATGTTCATGAGATTTTACTTAACGGTGGCCTTACTTCCTTTTTACCTTGCGTTAACATTAACTTTTCGTATTTACCATTTCTCATTCTACACAATTTTACCATTTCTCATTCTACAAATTGAATTCGGGCTTCCTGAGGTGAGGCCATGCTTAGTACTTATACGTGGCTCCCTTTTGACTCAGATTTTCTATTAATTTTTCTATCCTTAACAGGTTAAAAATCCCATTCATTAATTCTTGGCTGTCATTTTCAGCTTTTCCACCCTAACCAGTAATTGTTTCTCGTGAACTGTTCCCTTCTCCCGAAGGCGTCAATTCCCCTTGTCATCCTCTGGCAGCGGAGACTTCTCACGATTAACCTCGTTAGGAACCCTTTTGCAGTGTACTG
Source organism: Macrobrachium nipponense (assembly GCF_015104395.2). Taxonomy (NCBI): domain Eukaryota; kingdom Metazoa; phylum Arthropoda; class Malacostraca; order Decapoda; family Palaemonidae; genus Macrobrachium; species Macrobrachium nipponense. Next base: position 33,747,349 of record NC_061087.1, on the reverse strand, counting down.
AACCCTTCCGCCTCGGCTAAATTGGACTTAAAAGGGCAAACGCCTCGGTCCACCACCAATGACTTTATTGGATTTCAGAAGGGGAAATGACCGGAGTGAATGTGCCTTGGCGATCATGGAATGGCAGACGCTTCATCTTCACCCGAACGTTTTCTCCTGCTATCAGACTTCATTCCAACTCTGGGATGGCTTTTAGTAAGTTTAGAATGTGCTTTTTATCCCCTTGAAATGACAGTGTTAGAAGTTATATTGTTATAATCATTTTATTGTTGATGATTGAAATGGTTGTACATATATGGCTAGATTTACACCATATAGTTGCTGTATGGCAAAGAATAAGACAGAGATGAAAATGAGAGAAAACTCTGTTATTACATCAGGTCGCAGAATAAGTAAATAATGGAAGTTAGGGAGATAACTAAGTATAAGGAATTTGAGAAGAGCACACTTTACCTCGTACAAGATGACTTGACACTATACGCGACAGAAATGAAACGGCTTGTATTTATCAATTAAATAAGAACTTCGCTAAAAATGTGAATAGTTAATAATACACAGTAATATTTTATCTTGGGACCACCGCCGTGATTTTGGTTTTCAGTTCTGTTAAAGGAACTTGCAAAAATAACGTTTCCTCCAGAGTGGCTAATCTTATTTCTATAGTGTTACCCCAGTTATTATTATTTTGAAGAATATGCATCTGATTCCCAATGAACTTTGCCATTACTGCAAACTGTTGGTAGCTCTCGTCACCAGCCATCCGATTTTCAATTTGCAACTTCTGTTTGCACGGTACATATTTTATGAGAGAGAGAGAGAGAGAGAGAGAGAGAGAGAGAGAGAGAGAGAGAGAGAGAGAGAGAGAGAGAGAGAGAGAGAGAGAGAGAGAGAGAGAGAGAGAGATGAGAAGACAATCCATTTAATTATGACTGGTTGATACATCTCTTGAGAATAAGTTTATCATTAAAATTATTCATTTTTCGACTTATTATTATGCTTTATATTTTCTTCATTTGTTCTTAGTTTTCAGTAAAAGAAAACTTTGTCCGTCCGCACTTTTTTCTGTCTGCCCTCAGATCTTAAGAACTACTGAGGTTACTGACTGCAAATTGGTATGTTGATCATCCACCCTCCAATCGTCAAACATACTCAAAAGCAGCCGTCTCGCCTCGGTGGTTAACATGGCGTAATATACTTAATTAAAATCAACATTTCAGTAACCCAGAAAAATTGTGTAGACTTCAATAGTAATTTTCAATTTAACTAGCTTTATATCTTTTTAAAAGGATACTCCCTTTTAAGACTTTTACTTTGTTAATAGAGCAGTTGCCCTTTTTAATAGCTATTGTCCTCTAAAACGATGGTCGACAATTTTGATGATTTCTTTGCCAGATATTAAAAACTTTTTTTTTTACCTAATGGCCCAGCACTCAAATTAAAACTTTGCTCGTGTATGTTTTGCTGAAAGAGAATCTCTCTCTCTCTCTCTCTCTCTCTCTCTCTTTGCAAGAAAGTCAGTTTGAGATATGAGCTCTTGCCTTTTCATTATTTACCAGGAACACGCCCGTCTTCAGCTTCCCCAAGACACTGTACTGAAATATGTAGAGTAGAATCAGTGATTTCGATCTTCCCTCTTCGTCCTTACTTTTTGTCTTCAGGAAATGGGTCTGTCGTTACCTAATGGGTTTATGCCATAATATCAGTTGGTTTGTCTTGACATTGAAGTTAAGATTGGTAATGACTCTATCCCGGTCACATAATCCTTTCCAAACCAAACATGAGATCAATTCTATTTCTAAAGAATTCATTTTTTTATATTAGAAATACCGTATTTCAGTTGAGGCGGCATATTCTTACTGACCTGCTATTTACTAAAAAGAGGCGCTGCATTGGCATCAAACTGCAGTTTATACTAGTGAAGAGTGTTTTTTTAGTTGTTATTTTTGTTTCGAAAGATATATCACTAAAACCAAATCATTAACGATAAATTTGGTGACTTTCTGGTAGTGTATGAAACTGCAGTTGACATAGGCTTTATTATTGACACCACCAAGTAGCTAACTATGAACCAGAGCAAATAATGATACTCACTAGAACATAGACTTTACCCACACACTGGCAGTGCAGAGCGCTGTTTAGGTAGTATACTATCATTAAATGCATCGCTGAATCAACTAAATATATTTCTGCCTCTGAATTTCAATAAGAACTTACAACTTATACATTGGTAATTTGGCAGTCATTGAAGTGACCTCTGTAACAACATTAGTAAAGGTCTTTCTTAAAAACCTCAATGTGAAATATGCCACTTTACTTCCCTTCACTGTTATGCTTCAAGATGGTGACACTGTTCACACCATGCTCCAGTCAAGTTTAACTAGATAGTTCCTTCATGATACCCTCTTTGTCAGCCAGAGTAAAATGATGGAATTGCCAGTTTCCCAAAATCACGGTAGCTTGAATGATGGTAACCAAGCAGCGAAGTTTTTTTATCGAATTAAGAAGTCTGGGGTTCATCACGTCACCCCTCACCCATTAGAACTCCTTAAAGCATGTTCCTCACGTTTTGTATTTTATTTTAAAAATATCGCCGTTTGGTCAACGGCACGAAATATAAATAAACTGAATATGTTAATTGTGTTTGTCTGTAAAAGACTGACAAGACCTGGCATCTTTCAACGCCCTTTTCTGCAGCTTCTGTGAACATATCACCCCTCCTTCTGAGTGGTAACTGGGATACCAGCATAGGACGTGTGATTGATAGTTTGAACTTAGCTGTAGTCACCTATTACAAGCTGAAATACAGAAAGATTAACAAAGGTGTGCACTCAGTATTCTAGACCTTCAGATATTCATGTCGCATGGTTGGATTTTGGGTTAACATAAGTAACTATGTAAATTTTCTGCAGGAAATTGTGCGTTTTGTAGCTCGATGATTCCCGTCCCGTAGGGACTATACCTGCCACACGCTAAGTTGGCGGTGATGGTCCGCCCACTTAGTTAGTCCGAGTCCTTTCTTGTATATTCACACAAAATAGTATGATATGATAGAATCCTCTTTCTCTTACCTTATTAAGTGTTAATCATTGGTGAACTAGAGTTAGAAATATTTTCATATCATTAAAATGCTATTCGGAGTAGGGAAACCAGAAGTTTTATAAATTACAGGAAATCGAAGCCAAAGATAAAAACCTTTGTCGAATGTAAGCTGTGCTCTATTTCGGAGCATTATGTTATATATGGATTCAATAAATCAAACAATACAATCCAAGTTTCATGAAAACTTATATGCTGTCGACTGCATACCTTTGAATATGCCGTATAATTATATGAAACATAAAACACCACGAAATATGCCTGTTGGAAGTAGGGAGGAGGTGTATAGACAACTCGACTGATTAAGTCAGTGTTGCCATTTCTATAATTTGCTACTTCTGAAAATTAATTTATGAAATCTACGGCAAAATTCGAGCGCAGGAATAATTTGCTATTTCTACAGAAACTCGTAGAAATCGAGAGAGAGAGAGAGAGCACCTGACCCTCATCCTCCTCCCACTATATTTTGCTACTGATACCTTGAAGTTTCACTACGTTATAACCTGGGCTAACAGACTTTTAAGAATGGAAATTTGCTTCAAATATATGTAAACATGCTTAGGTAAAATGAACATATATCTTGATACATTAAACATTTAATTGATTCAACAAAAGAAAATATATTAATCAATCATTGGATAGGATACATCAAACAATAACTTGAAATAACAAAATCATTCATCATCGCTTTCCGACTCCTCACTGTCACTGGTGATGTTTATAATCAATTTCTCAGTTAGATGGTCACGTGCTATATCCCTTTTCCTACCTCCACTTCTCTTGCATGACGCATATTTGACTTCCTGTCCTCTGCTGTTACTCTTTCTATTGCACGTTTAGTTATACGTTCAACATTTGTCAAAGTCTGATTGGGATTTGAATTGCATCTCTTAACCTCATTTTTTACTTCTGCCCAAATCAATTCTATCGGGCTGAACTCGCAGTGATAAGGAGGAAGTCTGAGTACCTCATGGCCAGCATCTCTAGCGATTTTGTCAATTTCATACTCCTGGAGGTACTTGTGCTGCTTTACCACATCTAGAAGTTCGGTTTTGGTATAGGAAGGGTCATGAGCTATATTGTGGTTAGTTAACCAGGAGACAATATCCGATTTCCTTGAACTGCTGACAGGTGCTTTGTTCAATATTTTAAAATGATATGAAGCATTATCTAAGACAATGAGCGACCTAGCGGGAATGTTTACCAGTAGCTGTGTTTGAAACCATGATAGGAAGCATGTATGATTCATACTATCATGGTAATCACCCTTATTACCATTTTTCGATAGGAAAAATAGCAGTCCTCCTGGTACGAATCCATATTCTCCACCAGCATGCACTATGATAAATCTAGCTCTTTACCCGTTTTCACTCGTGGACCAACAATTCCATCGGGTAGAGTCCAACATTTGTCCAAACACTCATTTTGATTTACCCATGTCTCATCCAGATATATTGCCGGTCTTGGAGAATCGGATTTTCGGTTTTCATCAATAAACCTTAGATATTTATTTCTGTCAAGAACAACATCGTTCCTTTCCATCAAGAGCTTCCTACCGCTTTCAACTTTCTTATAACGAAAGCCGAGTTCCTTGACAAGTTTGAGAAGGGACATATAAGCACCAGGGAAATTCAGAAGTGGCTTCTTCGCCTTATCCAGCAGTTTTTCTATTGTTGGAATTTCACCTCTTTCATAGAAAGCCATTATCTCCTGACGTACACAGTCCTCATCAAAATCATCTAAGGCTCCCATCACTGGTGACTTTCTTGACCTAGGGGGTGGAGAGTGCATCTCTCCACGCTTGTGTTGCTGCTTTATCCGCTGAATGGAACGAACAGATATTCCTGTTGCAGCAGCAGTCCTCTTTACGATATCATCTTCGTCTTCCTTTTCATATTGCTCACGAAGATAATTGCAGACCTTAATTACGACGATTCTTGTCTGGCTTGTTATCCGTCCCATACCTTTTATGTTTTTTAAGCAATCCTCCATTATTATAGTTACTCCTTTATACTTCAGTGTATGTATAGTATATCGCTGAATGGTTACTGAGCTGAGAGCTGTTTCTCTTTTTTCAATGTTAGCTCGGTTAACAACTGCGTTTGAAATTCCCGCCAATTACAGTTACTGGCTATTTTAGTGATCATTCTGCCTCCCTAGATAAGGCGCATGTTTTCTAACCATTAAGTATGCTATTTGGACTATATAGCATCTCCGTATTTAAATGACCTTTACAATATACATGATTCTGACCTGGTTCTTATATATTTACGGGATATTGGAGCTAAATGAATCAGAGTGTATTCGAAATCGTGTAAAATCCTTGACTTTGACTATTTGAGTTATACTTTAGTGATAGTTTTCTCAAAGTTCTCAAACGTTTTCATCATTTAACATACATTTTCATTTTCTTTAAAGAGTATAATTAACTTCTACAATAAAAACAACCTGAATTAGTAATTGCAAGCGCCTTCAACACACTCAAATGAATAGCCGCACGAATAGTTGCTGTAATCCAATTACCACCTTCGCTTAGCAAGGGTCGGGGCATCACCGCCAATTTAGCGTGTGGCACGTATAGTGCCGTCAGCGCACTTCATGCGGTGCACTGTAGGCATTACTTAAGGTTCTTTGCAGCGTCCCTTCTGCCCCTAACTACAACCCCTTTCATTCCTTTTACTGTACCTCTGTTCTTATTCTCTTTCTTCCATATTACTTTCCACTCTCTTATAATAATTGTTTCATATTGCAGCCGCGTGGTTTTTGTCCTGTGACACCTTTCAAACAATTCGACTAAATTTCCTTTTCAGCGCAGAATGACCTCATAATGCCAAATGCTTGGCCTTGGGCTTAAATTCTATATGCAATCCAATTCAGTTCGAATATAAGAAGCTGTGATGTCACTAGTGCAAAGTAACTTATATATTTGTATTTCTGTATCAGTTGAACATCATGCCCCCCTCATTTTGGGACCACCTTGACGTGGTGAGGGGGCTCTCGAACCTCAGGAATCTCTTCCCAGGTTCGAACCCAAGAGTCCCATATGACATTATATATTTTCGAGTAAACTTATGTGGACCTTTCCATTTTTTGCCAAAATTTTTGAAAGCAAATAAATGAGAAAACATATCATGGCTTAACGTGGAGTTAAATCCGAAGCTAAATAGTGAGAACTGTGGTAGATCCATCATCTACCCGACAATGTTTCGGACCTGTTTTTTCAGGCGGAAATATTTCTGTGGAGCTGGACCACGGATTCCAGGGGGGCCTGGTTCTAGGAATAGAACTCTCGGCAATTCTATCCAGTTTGCCCATAATGTGATTAGGATGGGGATAAAATTGTATTAACATAACATTAATACTCTTAGTCCTAGCAAGCGGGTTCTGCTTACCCTTGGGCCATACTAATCATGTTATGCCATCCCCTTTTGGGGGAGGGTATGGGATGCGGTAATTTTGGGGAGTCCTTTCTCACTTGTGCCTTTGGCAGAAAATTTAACTTCGCGAAGGGCCTGATATCTTTTCAAGAATTTTTTTTTTTTTTTTTTTTTTTTTTTTTTTTTTTTTTTTTTTTTTTTTTTTTGGGGGGGTAAACTCAAAATTTATGAACTGTGAAATAAAGATTTGAGTACCCCTGGGCCCCATGATGGAAAAACTACGGCACAGTTGATGACCATTGGCACGTCACTCCCGAATTTCCTAGGTACTGCCACAAGTAGTGAAAGTACTATAAAAGATACAAAGGAACACCTGTTCCAAGTAAAGCAGCAGAGCCAGAAAACCAAATAGAGTGCATAAATACAAAAGAAACAAACAAAAATAAATTGGTAAACTCCAATATCGTAACAATGGAACCATATATGATGAACAATAATTCTGAATTAGAGACAATAATCCTCTCAGCAATACAGAAAAATATAAAAATCATAATAGACAAGCAACATACATAAAACAAGGACCAAAAAGAAACAAAAATTACCGACTTAATCCCACATTGGTACATTTTGATGACCTCTTTGGACCAGATAATGGTCAAGATTTCTAGTCCTCAAAGCTGACAACAAAATCTCAGCAGCGATGCTAGAAAACAAATTACTTAACATATATCCAACACAAGACATGGAATGCAGACACATCAAGGACAATGAATGGCTTATCCAAGTAACCAATAAAAAGCAGTCACTGCCTTTTTAAGTATAACAGAAATAAATAATATAAAGGTAATAATTACAAGCCATGAAACATTGAATTATGTACAGGGTACAGTCATCCTACCAATAGCGAGCAGGAGCTTCCTTCAAACAACTATTGCTAGACTCCCTAAAATTGAGATATAACAATATCCACGATTTAGAAATATACTCTATTTCAAGTAGGAAAGATAAAAGTAAAAATATCAACATTGCCAAAATAAAATTTACAGGCCAAGACTTACCATTTAAAATAAAAATTCTTGGACAAAATAGAGAAGTGCGTCCTTTTGTTCCTAAACCATTACAATGTACACAGTGCTCAAGGTATGGAGACACATACAAAAGATGCCGTAATAAAGCTATATGTGCAGTCTGTGCATCAGATGACCATACCACTAATTGGAATACCTGTAAACAACAATTCAAAATGTATTAATTGTGGACTAGCCCCATCACGCAAAATCTAAGGAGTGTTCATTTTACCAATATAACACAGAACTTCAGTTGTTAATAAATAGGACAGGAATGTCAGTCATGGAAGCCAGACTGAGCTAAAAGTAAGAGGCGTTAACAATCCATCCAAAACCCCCACCTTTTCAAATGTGACTAAAAATCAAGACATCAAACAGCACAATGACAAACAAGATAGTATAAACATGGAAACTGGATTTCATACCAATAATACTGAAACCCAAAATGAAAAAGTGATATTACAACAACCAAGACCACCACCAACATAGATGATTCAGTTATCCATGGAAAAGAACTTCCAATAAGAAGAATTAATTATAATGATGATAATCGAACTGGCAAAAAGAAAAGAATTCTAGAAATAAGAACCCCACCTAAGGGAAAAAAAGTAAATATTGAAAATTACAATCAATCCAGAGAGACACTAACACACCAGGAGAACATTTTAAAAAAGATATTAAACTAACCTCATCACAAGTGGAAATACACAATTACCCTCAATCTCAATCAAACAGCCAACATCTGGACAGTAAAGATCACTCTTTACAATTTCCATCAAATAATACTAATGAAAATCATACCATTAAACCAAACCAAAATATAACTATCACCCCCCAACCAATCCACAAGACCGAAATATCCCATTAACAACAACAAAACAAATAACCCCTCAAACCAACAGTCCTTATCACTACAGAAAAGGAACAATAGAATTACAAAACCAGAAATTTCTAAAGCTAGACCAAAAACTTTCTGAACCAATAATTAACATTACCAAACATGCTTCATCTTGTGGTTGTAATGAATGCTTTGTAAGTACATATAACCAAACTAACTACAAGGACGAGGACACAGTACGAAATTGTATTGACAATTTTACCAAATTAAGGAGGTGCCCTTTAACACACCAACATGAGAACGAATTATGTTCTGAATCTTAAAATACAAATACAAAAAGGAAATTATAAAATCAAAAATAGACTTATTAATATTCAACTATGAAAAACAAACAACTGCAGAATCTAATAACCAACATACAAATACAACGATTAAAAAACCACAAATAAATTCAAATGCATATAAACTACGAGATAAAGTAAAATCAGCAATCAATTTACAGAATTTAACACCAATTCCTCCCAATAATGGAATATAAAATCATTCAATGGAATATAAATGGTCTCTTAACCCGACTACGTCTGGGTGAATTACAAAGAATCATACGAGACCACAACCCAATGTGCATATGTCTACAACATATAGGAAGTAACCCTACAAATATCCAACACTATAAAATTGCCTGTTATTCACCAACTGACGGTGGAAAATTAGGCACAGCCATATACGTTCATAATAGGCATTACATATGAACCTGTTGGACATACCATCTATGCCATATCAAATAACATCAATTAAACTGTATATGCCTGATAAAAGTAAAATTACTATTTTGTAATTTATATAACCAACCAAATTTCAATGCAAATTTCAGTGATTTTCTGAACTTATTAGCAAAAGTATACAGGAACCCACTACTTATAGTAGGAGATTTTAATGCACATAATCCATTATGGGATATTAATAACCCCACTGACACATCCGGAATCAACATAGAGAATACTATAATGAAACACAATCTGTATTGTCTCAATGAAAGTGAAGTTCCAACATATTTTTCAAATACACACCTAACCTTTTCTTCAATTGACATTTCATTATGTTCAAATGATGTAGCGGAGAAATTTGAATATGGAACACGTCCTAGACGATTCATACACAAGTGACCATTTCCCAATCATTCTGAACTACTTAAGTAATGTCAAAATATTGCCACCTACAAGATATAATATCCAAAAAGCTAACTGGGATAAATATTTCCTATACACACGAAACATACCACCATTCCCACATAATGAAGATCACAATACTACATGTGAATCCTTCTCAAACTTCATAATAAATGCTGCAGATAAAAGTATTCCAAAAACCAAAACACATTCCACAAAATCCCCTGTCCCATGGTGGAATCAACATTAACAACTTAAGTAAAATAAAACATATATTGAGTCGCAATCTAAACAGACTCAAAACTCGCCTTAAATCACTCAACAAAATGCCCTATAGTATAAACATATTAAACAAAATAGTTATAACAAACATAACAATTAACCACATTAAACCACTATATAACAAATATACAGCCAAATTTAGAAAAACGGTAATAGCTGAAAAAATCGCATCATGGAAGGAATATGTCTCAAACATATCTTCAAACACATCCACAAGGGATGTCTGGCAAAGATAAGGAAAATCAATGGAAAACATATAGACCTCCAAGAAGTGCAATACATTTAAATGGAAAAATATACCATGATACTTATGAAATATCAAACATAATTGGGAAACATTTTGAAAACATCAGTGCTTACTCCAGCCTAGATACACATTTTCAAAGTATCAGAAAACAAAAAGAAAATATAATACTCAATTTTGAAACTCTTGAAGACCTGGAATATAACTATATTTTTAACATGGATGAACTAGATAATGCCATCAACTCTTGTCATCCCCTCTGCACCAGGATATGATAAAATATCATTTGAAATGATAGAAAAATTAGCTCCTATAATCTAAATCTATTTATTAAAATTTTTACATAGTCTGGCTAAAACGTGTCTTTCCTGATAAATGGAAACATGCCATAATTATTCCAATAAACAAACCAGGAAAGGATGCAAGGTAATCCATCCAATTATAGACCGATATCTCTAACAAGTTGCCTATGCAAAATCTTAGAAAAAATGGTTAATGCACGATTAACGTATGTAATAACCAAAGAATCCATTTTAACACCAACACAATCTGGTTCAATAGCTGGCAGATCAACCCTAGATCCCTTAACACATTTAGAAGATCATATCAAAAAAGGCTTTGAACAAAAAGAAATTATCAGTAGCTATATTTTTTGATATAGAAAAAGCATACGATACAACATGGAAACATAACATCATGCAAAACTCCACTCCAAGGGACTAAGAGGCCACTTACCAATATTTATTTAAGAACTTCTTAACAAACAGAACTTTTCAAGTAAGAGTAGAAATTCGTACTCAGTAAACCTATAAACTGGAAGAAGGAATCCCTCAAGGTAGTGTCTTGAGCTGTACATTGTTTGCTTTAGCAATCAATGACATTACTATAAATTTACCAAGTGGTGTAAAAAACAGTTTATATGTTGATGACTTTGTCATTTACTATACGAGTAGTAATCTGAGACATGATCAGAGAGTTCTCAGTACTGCCATTTCAAATATATGTAGTTGGGCAAATTCAGTTGGATTTAAATTTTCAACTGATAAAACAAAAGCAATCGTCTTCTACAAAGACAAAAGGTGGATGAAGAACCAAACAATCAAACTGCATCTTTATAGCACTGAAATACAATTCTGTACAAAAATCAAGTATCTAGGAGTAATATTTGATCAACATTTAAATTGGAAAGAGCACATCAAATACATTAAAGCCAAGGGCATCAAAGCCCTTGCCATATTAAAAAGTTATCACACATTAATTGGGGAGCAAAGCGAGACATTTTATTAATGATATATAAGGCAACAGTCTTATCCATAATAGATTACTGCTGTCCAATATATTCATCCGCCTCAGAATCTGCATTAAAATCTCTCGATGCAGTGCACCATGAAGGCGTGCGATTGTGCACAGGAGCTTTCCGATCGTCCCCAACAAACTCACTTTTGGTGGAGGCAGGTGTTTTGCCCTTAAAACATCACCGTAATTTAATAAAAACAATACAAAGAGGGTCTTTCAATGCAAGCAGGATCGTCTCCTGCAACTTACTGCTTCCAAAACTGTAATCAAGTAACAGCAGTTAATAGTACTAGCTCTTTCCCAAAAAGAGCTAGATACATAATGACATACATAATATGAATCCAATTTTTCACCCACCAATGGAATTGCCACCACCATGGATTTTAAATAGAGTAAAGATATGTACCTCCCTGTCTTACCTACTCAAAAAACAAATGACAAGTACGGAAATGTACCGCCAACATGCTTTGGAGCACATTAGAAGAAAAGGCGACAAATTTATGATATATACAGACGGCTCCAAAAATAATGTTGGAGTAGGAGCATCTGCATATTCGAAAAATATGTTAAGTAAAAAAAGCCTACCTTCAATATCATCAGTATTTACTGCTGAAGTCACAGCCATACAGATGGCTCTAGATATGATATCTGAGGCAAAAGCAAGTGTCTCTGTTATTTTCAGTGACTCACGTAGCGCTATAGATGCAATATGACAGTATGAAACCCGGAAACCAAATAGTACAGGAAATTCAAATAAAAATTCATCAACTCCTCCAATCAGGAATATCAATGGAAATATGTTGGATCCCAGCACACGTGGGAATAAAAGGAAATGAATATGCAGACTCTGCTGCCAAATTAGCCTGCACTATCCTCCAACAATTTCATATGCCCCAGTGTCAGACTGGGTAAAATCAGTTAAAACATTAATTTACCAGGATTGGAAAGAAGAATGGGCCTCGGGGCCAACAACAAATAAACTTAAAAATATAAAAACTGAAGTCTATGCATGGAGGACATCCTCACAGGAGGAAAGAGCAAAAGGAGGTGATCCTAGCAAGGCTACGTATAGGGACACACAAGATTCTCACATGGTCACTTGATGTCAACACCACATGCTGACCCAGTGAAATGTAACAGATGTCAAACACCCATGACAGTACAGCATTTGCTTGTTGAGTGCCCAAATTGGACCCAGCAAAGATCTATTTATCTGCGGAGTTCGGAAATGAAAAATATTCTTGCGGAAAGCAGGGATTTTTCAATTAATAAAATCATAAATTTTTTAAATAAGACGGGTTTCTCAAATAAAGTCTAATTTTTTTTTTTTTTTTTTTTTTTTTCCTCAGGATTGATCCCTGAGAACCAGCCCGAGAAGAGTCTACTTGAGACTCAGAGGTCTGGAAAAACTAACACCTATTAATAATAATGAACATCATGCATCATTTATTCTAGGGACTCATTTACTATTTTGGGAGGGTATTGAAAATGGTTTAATGTGTTTTGCGCTTGCTGTAGTTTCTTACATTTAATTAATCACAAAGTTTCAATTGTTATCAACAAAAAACAAGTAACTTCGGCGGGCGCTGTCGAGTTTTCAGTACAGCGTATAATCAAGGCCACCAAAAATAGATCAATCTTTAACGGCCTCGGTATAACGCTGTATGAGCCGCTGCCCATGAAACTTTAACTACGGCCCGGTGGTGGCCTGTCCTATATCGTTACCAGACACGCGATTATGGCTAACTTTAACTTGAAATAAAATAAAAACTACTGACTGCATACCTCTGTTAATCTTTCTGTATTTCAGTTTGTAATAATTGACTACAGGCAAGTGCAAACTATGAATCACAAGTCCAACGCAGAAGGAGGGGTGACATGTTCCTAGAATCTGCAGTAAAGGGTGTTGAAAAATGTCCGGTCTTGTCAATTTTCTACTGGCAATTAACAAATTGATAAGCGTTACCAATATGCACAAATATAAACAAATTGATAAACGTTATCAATATACAGCCATCTATCCTAGGTGGTTTTTAAGATTCGACAGAAAAAGTGCGGACAGAAAAAAATGCCAACAAACAAAGTGCGGACGGATAGACAAAGCCATCTCAATAGTTTTCTTTTACAGAAAACTAAAAAGCCAGTTAAGCTAGCAGAGATTTGCGGAGAAACTTGAACATTTACTCAATTAACGCATCCTCATACTGAACTAGTTAATGAATACTCAACGACTAAAGGATACAGAGTCGATGAAACACGGTTTTTCAACAATTTTTATCAAAGCATTGGATAACGATGAAAGCTGGCAATTGTGTATTTTATAACCCTACCTGATTTTTGCAAGTATTATTTAGTACCTAAATTCGATAGTTTCAGTATTTATAGAGTAAAGTGAAATTGCCAAAGCCGGAACTGAGAAAATCACAGGAAAGGATCCGAAAATCATTCATGACGTAATCTTTTGACGTCATGAGGCTCCGCCCCATCTGCCAACACCGTCTAGGCTTCAATAAATTCAATAATGGCCAGCAGGATATGGAATTGTATTCGTGGTTGCTAGACTGCATTTGTGCTGCAACTAACTACTTTGTATACAAGTGAGATGACTCTTGGCAAGATTTGCTATAGCGTGAATAGGTAATTATTTCTATATAATAGTAGGTAATAGTTACTTGGCAACACTCATCACTTGCTACAGCAAATAGAAGGCTATGGTGTCAAAACCTGAGGTAAAACAAACCCGATTGTCTTTTTGTATTCCCACCCTAAATAGATGTAGATCTAACAAATGACCTATAGACTGGTTCATTATGTGGATGAATTACATTCATTGAATTATTTGTAAAGTATTAACAATACTAATATCAAGAAAATGGAAGAATTCCAAGCTAACAACTCGGTTCTAACCAAGGCCAAGAGAAAGAGAAGAGAAATTGGTCTGCTCACTTCCCCCCTAAACCCTCGTGTAGGGGGAGATTTGTGTACCCACTTATTGCATCAGTGGTTGAATTGCCGTGATGAGCAGATACCTCTAGGATACGCCATCAAATACAGGGTTAACCCAAGTGGGAGGCAACTCCACTCAATTGGGTAGACCTTAGGCTAAGGCCCCACCGAATCCGTCGCATGCGTCCAACACTGCCAAAGCAGGCCTCGTCCGTCCATAAGCGTGTCCTTCTGCGTGTGTGGCCCAAGCAGACAAATGAGTGATGGTTACAAGATGGACAGTTCAAACTTCAACAGCACTAACTGTCATGAAGGGAGTACGCGAGGTTTTGCTCTGACTCGTTGCTGTCAACCAAATTAGAGGCGTTGAAGAGTAGGAAAATCTGGACTTATGACATAAATTTAGAATGAGGAAAGACTGGAGACTATGCAACACTCTTTCATAAGTTGCGACAGCATCTAGGCAAGTTTTTTTAATATTGCTGGATATCGCCGAAAACATTTGACCTAATTCACGAGGGCATTATATCTCGAATATCAAAATTTGATACCAATTACAGATCAATATCAATGGAAGAGAGACTTGTAGTAACTCTGAGAGAAGGATTACTGATTTCGAAATTTGTAAAGTTGCACTTTATTTTATTCAATAAAAAAATTCAGATGCATAGATTGTGTGTGAACTGAACACTAGATACAGTAACTTCTGAAACAAAGATATGTACATAAATGTATCCATTAGAATATAATAAAAAAAAACTACTTGAATCCTTTGTCATAACCACAAATCATCACATTTGATTATAGCTCAAAGTTGGGCAGGTGGTTCAAATGCAGGTTGTTGTAGGTCTACCACAAATTCTTCCTTCATGTGGACTCTAGCTCGGAGACGCAGGTCCAACTATGGCTAAAAACGAAACGTTTTGTTCCTTGCGTGTCCAGTCCGGTAATGCACATGACGCCACCCACCTGTGGAGACACTCTTATTTCAATTATGGTAGTTGATTGAGATACACAAAACACTTAGCCGGGTTGGAAGCAGGCAACGGATTTAGTGAGGCCTTAGCCTTACTCTCTTGACAGAGCCACAGTAAAGAGACGTTTTCCCCATATGTAAACTTCTTTTCACCATAGGTGGAGACTCATGACGTCATAGGTTAACGTCACTATTGTTTTCAAAACTCTTACCTGCGATTTTGATGGCTCTGGCATAGGAAATTACAATTTTACTCTGATAAGTGTGGGGAATTATAACGCCACTTTAGTTATGGGGTTCTAGCCCTGATGTTATGGCCAATAAATTCAGCCTTAGGGGCACAGATACCAGTCCGTACTCAAGGACAACTGTATGGTAATAGAAATACGGAGTTTTAACACTTTTTATTACAAAAATGAATTCTAAACATGTTCAACTGAAATCAAACTCCATCAGAACTCAAACACGTGACCTCTTCAAAGAGATTCAAAAATGAAAAATTTGTCCTCAGCAAATTAATCTACAATTACTTATGTTACTCACAGTGTGGTCACCAGCAACTCCACAACCCGCACACATGATTCACTCATGTACTCAAGACAGGATTACTCCCCTAATTAGATGTTACACTTATGATCGCTAGAAGTCAAAGGGGGAGCCACTGCGTGCATCACCTTTTATAGTCGTGTGGACTAGTGAATTTTATTGCAGTTAAAGGCACCTAGGAAATCTCAAATATTACTGTTAACTATAATTTTAACATGCATGTAGGAGTGTGTACGTGAGGGTTGGGGTTTAAACTCAATCAAGTGACATTTACCAACATATATAGGAAAAGAACCATCATTCAAATTGCCACCAGCTTATCATGGAATCTGAAATGTGAGGAGGAGGAGGGCTGGAATCTGTCAAGAAAATGGCGTGCATGCTTTTTTCACGACATTCTCCACCTTCCAAAAAGGAAAGGAAGAAGCAGGAACAAGGCTTTGAGGTCAGCTGATGAGGCAATGGTCTTGGGTAAAGGGTGCCAGAGCCTAGAGGGTTACGCAGTGCTATGAACGTGTCTAGCTCACGAGGTAAACACAGTTACAACAATCACGAGTGTTCACTCTTAAAAGGAAAACATAGTCAATCATGACACAATAAAGGGAAGGAATGTGCAAAATTTAACTCACTCGAGCGTAATTAGATAATCACATGAGCATAAATCATGAATGTAAGCAAAAATAAGCAATAGCAATAAAAAACAACACAAATCTAGACACATCAGTAATGGGGACAAGAAATACATGTAACCCTATATCAATATTACACCATAGCAATGTATCACAAGGCTTTTAATGGTAATTCAATAGCAAGGAAATATTCCTATCAGCAGGCAAACTCAACGATCATACCTTGAGATCGTATTTCCAATAATTCTTCTAATATCAGTTCAATGCTCGTCACAGAGCTCAATAGATTCAAAACCAACTCATTGGTAATAATAACGTGCAATAAAATGTACAATGGTATCACCTTATCATTCAACCTGATGTTGCAGGCAAGAACTACAATTAGACATGCATGTACATATTATATATTACGAAACCGACCAGTAAAGGTAAGATCGCAACTTAAATGCACTTATAGGTCAGTACGATCTTTAATAGAAGAGATATCAGAGCATTTCGCCCACCTTACTCTTAGTTACTCATGTCTTAGATATTCAATATTCTTGCAAAAAATTGAAACAACAAAACTGAGGGACCTCGTCCTGACTAATAGAGGAGTTACACAACGCACATTCAAAATGTGTCTACAACAGACTCATTTTACACAATCATCGCTCTCGATGGACTGCTTTAGTTGGTCTCGTGAGATGTAACGTCACTAAACATCACTTATCCTAACTCTAAAACCTTCAACAAACACTACTAAATCAATTGTCTTTTACCCACTCCGACATTCGCTTTCTCTATTCTACAGCAGCTTACCTTTTCTGACGGGCACCTGCTTCATTTACTGTCTCACTCATGCCTGCCCTGTCTCTTTCACTTTCACGACCACTAATGTCGAGTCTCTCAGTCTTTCGATTCAATTCTGCTTCACTTACTGCATTCTGTATCTCATCGTTCCCTGTCTCACTGCTGCTGTCGTCGATCTGTCAACTCTCTTCTTCTTCTCTCTCTTCTTGGGCATTTACCTTGAGCGGGACGATGTGCTGCAAGGAACATAGGTGCTCCTCGCCTTCGAAAAGCACTTTGAATGACCTGATAACCCCATTAGCATTAGGGTACACGTCGATGATCTTACCGAGGGCCCACTGACTGTGCTTGCGCTGGTCGACCTTGACCAATACAATGTTGCCTACTCTCAAGGCAGTCGGTGAGGATTTTCGTAAGTCGTGTTGCTCTTGTAGAGACTTCAAATAAACCTCCCTCGCGAAGGCGTGTGTACCTCATCCCCACGTTGATCTCCTGCGTACATTAAAGTATGGTTGTTCACAACAGCTTCCGCCTCCTTTATCAATATTCTTAACTGGTCCTCGGTGAAGATGGCATGTCGAGGGGTGGTTGCCAGCATTCGCTTTACCACCCCTATAAGGCATTCAAAAAAAAACCCTTTCCAGCGAGACCTGGAAAGACCCATTAGATTCCTCGTTGACTGGTGTATTGCTGAGTTACTTCCTTGTCTCAGACCTCCTGTAGGAAGATACTTGCTGCCCTAAATGTTATAGCGTTGTCGCTATACATGGTGTTAGGAACTCCATGCGTCGCTGCAAAACGTCGCAACAACAAGATAAACGTATCTGCATCTAACCCGCTGCAATAGTCCAGGTACACAGCACGGGTCTTCATGCATGTTATTATCAGGATATGCCTCACTCCACCTTCTACTGGGATGGGGCCCATGTGGTCGACACCGACTCTATCAAAGGGGCTCGTCATGAGGACACTGTCAGTTGGGAGGGGTGGAGGTGGTGGTCTTTGAAGAAGGGGTTTGAAGGCTAGGATGCAGGCATGACACCCCCCTACAACTCTCTTGGCCTTGGCCCTCAATTCCAGGCACCAATAATCCAGGTGAAATAGAATCATTAAAACATTAACCCCACAATGCATGGTAGTTCGATGGAGATGCTCTAATTATGAAAATACTAATCTACCTTTGGATGGCAATAATAACAATTCAGATTTCGTTTCCATAACATTCACTAACCTGCTGCGGGTAAAAAAACTAGGCCATCCCACATTACTAGAAATAATTGACCCACAAAATTTCTAATATGAAAAGGAACAGGTACTCTATTTTAAAGAAAAGCACAAACAGTGGGCAGGTAATGTCGCTGGTCCAGATAAACTAGCTTGCTAAAAGGATCTTCATTGCATTTCCCAAACTTAAGCACACATTTCATAACTTTCAGTAGTCTGACAAACTCTACATTACTCCCCTGCAGTTTCCACAGTTCTGCTGGTGGAGTCAATGTGCCTTCATCACGCATTTCTCTCAGGACCGCTACTACTACATCATGTGTCTGGAGCGATGTCCTATTCTCCTCGACACACGGCTCAGGAATCCCCTCCTCGTGCAGGAACATAGGTCCTTCCTGCCACATGAGGTTTTGTTGGAGTTCAACCAAGGCACATCCTCGAGTCAAGATGTTTGCTGGGTTTTACTTAATGGGGACATTTCAGTTCGATGTTGTATTCCTGTCGAACAGAAAGAATCTCCCCCACACGGTTAGACATGGGCGTATTATCATTTTCTGCAATAATTCCCCTAGCACTTGCCTAACAAGCCTAAGGTGAGCTACAATCAGCTGCAATTACGCTCAAGGCTTGACCTACCCTGAGCGCCTACATTGACTCTAGGATCCCTCTCCAAATCAAAGGCAGCTCTAATGCAATTAAAATGAACTAGGGTCTGGTTCAGACCACCTAGCCTACGTTATAAGCTAACTTTGCACAGCTAAGGCTCTTGCTTCATGGTAGCCCTCGACATGGGTAAAACAAAATGAACTAGGACCTGGTTCAGACCACCTAGCCTACGTTAATCTTATGGCACGACTCAAGAAATGCAGCACACGATCTACGCTCTGTTGCAGAGCTCCTAGGTTATGATTATCACTTCCTTCGTTTCGTGGGAGGTTGGAGGGTTGTTGCGAGTGACCAAGTATGAGTACGTTAAATACCATATTACAGCTGCTGTTGATTAGGGACTGGTTTCTAGAATTTATCCGACGTTCGAAGGACCAAAAAATGTGGGGAATTATCACACCACTTTAGTAATAGGGTTCTAGGCCTGATGTGAGGCCGATAAATTCGGCCTTAAGGGCACAGATACCAGCCCGTACTCAAGGACAACTATATAGTAATAGAAATATGGAGTTTTAACACTTTTTATTACAAAAATAAATTCTAAACATGTTCAACTGAAATCAAACTCCATCAGAACTCAAACACGTGACCTCTTCAAAGAGATTCAAAAATGAAAAATTTATCCTCGGCAATTTAATACCTTGCACTCGCAATTTAACACACGATTAACTCGAAACAATACTCTAGAACGATGTACGATTGCCGAGGCAACAAAAATTCTACGATTACTTACGTTACTCACAGCATGGTCATCAGCAACTCCACAACCCGCACACACGATTCACTCACGTATTCGAGACAGGATTGCTCCCCTAATTAGATGTTACACTTATGATCACTAGGAGTCAAAGGAGGAGGAGCCACTGTTTGCATCACCTTTTATAGTCGTGCGGACTAGTGAATTTTGATGCAATTAAAGGCAACGAGAAAATCTCAAATATTGCTGTTAGCTATAATTTTAGCATGCCCGTAGGAGTGTGTGCGTGAGGGTTGGGGTTTAAACTTAATCAAGTGACATTTACCAACATATATAGGAAAAGAACCATTGTTCCAATTGCCGCCAGCTTATCATGGAATCTAAAATGTGAGGAGGAGGAGGGCGGAAATCTGTCAAGAAAAAAGCGCGCGTTCTTTTTTCACGACAATAAGCACCAGAACTATTGACCCTAGGTACTAAGTAATACTTGCAAAAATTAGGTCTGGTTATAAAATATGCACTTGCCAACCTCCACCTTTATCTGATGCTTTGATAAAAAGGTGATACCGAAAAACCGTGGTTCGCCGGCTCTGAATCCCCTAGTAGCTACTTGTTTAACATATTTTGTTTAGGCACGGTTTGACTGTAAGTAACGCTGACCGTTGTAACGGCCATTAACTCGAAATTGGCTGATGATGCAGAGTTCACCTAGGATTTGGGTGTTAACAAACTCATTGTAATATCCGAGGTCGTCACATAGTGATTATTTATTTGTACGTTTTTTCTTAAGTTATTTTCCTTTCACGAGTGGTAATCCTTTTAGATTTTTTTGTAAAAGAACACTATTGAAATGGCTATTTGTTTGTCCGTTCGCACTTTTTCTATTCCCCTCGCAGATCTTAAAAATTACTGAGGCTAAAGGGCTGCAAATCGGTATATTGATCATTCACCCTCCAATCATCAAACACAACAAATTGCAGCCCTCTAGCCTCAATAGTTTTCATTTTATTTTAGGTTAAAGGTAGCCATGTACAGGTGCCTACCACACAGGCCACCACCGTGCCGTGGTTGAAAGTTTCATGGGCCGCGACTGAGTTACCTACAGCATTATAATGAGTACAGAAAACTCGATTGGTTTCTTCGGCGCATTTTTTTTTTTTTTTTTTTTTTTTTACACTCGCTTAACGCGAGCATTTCGGAGGCAAATAAAGTGTCTGTTACTCTGAAAAATGAAGGAAGATGATAATGCGGATGATGATGATGATGAATGTGAACGTTGTAGCTCCAACGTGGAATGCTTTTTGCTTTTTCGCGCCATTTTTTTTTTCTTTTTTTTGAGGAATCCAAGTTATGCTACTTTCAGAAATATGAGCTGGGATATTTTGGAGCGTTCGCTCTGTTTTATTTGTTTATTTTTTGACGTTTATGATATGTGGTTTTCCTTATGCCGCTTCTTGAAGATGGCTGGAAGGAATTTCGAGATAAAAACATTTACCGGCCCCCCGCCTCTCTCTCTCTCTCTCTCTCTCTCTCTCTCTCTCTCTCTCTCTCTCTCTCTCTCCAGTTTCGTCCCACCGTAGTTCAGTGTTCGTAAATACCTTCATTTTTAGTCTCTTCTTGTTTATAAATGTGATTCAAAGGCTCTTACGAAAGATGGATTTTCGATAATCGATAGATTCGATCGCACTCAGGAATATATTACCGAAGTTTATATAAAAGATCAACCTGAGACACACTCAGAATCGCCGATGTATTGTCCATAATTATGATGTATTTACTTAAGTATTCAGAGGCTCATCCGTTGAAATTATTTGTAGGTTTTTGTGTTTTAGAGACAGACAAACAGGCATAAACATAAGAGAAAACGATCCCTTGTATGTGTTGACAGAGGAAAGAAACTATAATTTATAATTAAATCAGACTTAATGTAAATGTAACAGAGATGATAGAGATAGGCAAGTAAGGCAAGTATGAAAACTGATCGAAACATTAGGTAGTCCGGTAATTTCTGGTATGAGAAACAATAGTGAAGGTAAAGACAAGGAAAGAAACTTACCTTAGAAACCGGTTGGTTATATTTCTCTTAAGGTCCAGCTTTTACTTTTGTTACTTGGATAATTATGTCTTTACATATGAGAGAAAGTGTCAGGTATGTGTTAGGTATGCGTATTAAATTAGCATTATTGCTATATATAGTTTATAATATAATTCTACCTTTATTAACAATTGATAAATGTCTGGTGTTAATGTGCACATTACACGCAATTTGAAGGTATTGACACTTAGTATGGATATTAAATTATTCATAATGAGTAAGTTTCCGGTTCTTCGTGATTATAGTTTCTTCAATCTGGCGTTGATACGCTAGGTTCTTGCACCGTAGAAAAATGGGGCATCCATTCCATGTTGAACTATGCGTCGGATATTTCATATAGAAGTTATTCTTTGCAGATAAAGGTAACCGTTCAGGGTACATTATCTTAGGTCTTTGGAAGTATATTATGGTGGTCATTAATATTGGTGTATAATGAACCTGTCTAAATTCCTTTATTCTTAATTTTATACCTGTATGACCACCAGAACACATAGTAGCTGTGTATTAATGACACTACAGCGAACATAACATGTACAGTATTTTGATTGGTGATTTTAGGAAGCCTGTCTAATTCTGTCTAATTGTCGTTACTCGGGCATTGCCACAAAAGACAAAGAAAGAGTAAACTAGGGACTTTCTTTGAGGAAGGTTATGGCTTAAAGAAGTTCCATGTAGGGGCTACACATGGATATAAAATACGAATATCTGTGATTTGTAATTCGATGAAATTGTCAGTAAAAGTCTGATTTGAATATCGGCTGTCATCCGTTTCCTCTGAAATCTGTTTAAGGCAGTAGGCAAATAGTTTGTCAGTTACATAATCATTCTCTTTATATGAATATATCTGTGATTTTACTAACGCTATGATGCCTTATCTTGGAAAGAAGAGCCTTTCAGTTTTTGAATCTCGATGTGGCTGAAGCGGTGACCCTTTAATGGTGATGACCCAAGAAAATTATCCGTAATTTCTTCGTTCCTTGAGCAGCTCAACCGTCCCAAAATTACCTGTCTTGAGTAGATAGAGAAATTGGCAGGGGTCGTCAAAATACGGCAAGTTCCTAGGTTTATAATCTCCATTTGAATTGAAACTAATAAAGATTATAATATCTAAACAAAATCATTTTCTGCGAGAGAGTAGACATACCCGAAATCTCCCATTTATTGATCTGTCTTGTAATAAAAATAAAAATCATATACTGGACAATAATACATATGGCACCATGCGCATTTACCCACAAAATGTCCCGTGTTTCTTCCTACATTTTCCATAGTAAACCTACAAGTTCCAACAACTATTTGCCAGATTTACTACGCTGGTGTAAGCTCGTATTTTCTTGCCACATCAAATTCAGCTAATACTAGCTTTTGGTCAACTATCGCTTGTAAACTTTGCTTTAACACGGAATCGACATTAAGAAGGCTCAAGAAAGTTCCCTTTGACTTACAGACAGTTGTCTATATTTTAACTCTTTAGTAATTATAAATTAATTACTCTCTTCATTAGCCTGAAATTAGACACAATTTTGGTGCGCAAATTGGATTTATGCATTTTCTTAAACGCCCATATCATAGAGTCTGCTGTCTCTTGTGCATTTAATTAATGTATGTTATTTTTTTTCAAGTAGGCATATGAAAAGTATTCTTGGCTATATGTTCGAAAATGAATCATCTGGATAAAACTAATATATAGGCAATACATGAGTCGCACAACATAACACAAAAGGAATAAACAGGTGTACGTCCATAAAAGGAAGAAGCAGTAATAGAGAATGGAAGCTGAGAAATAGTATTTCAACGTCAGCTATGATTCCCTCACGTGTCATCAGGGAAAAATTGTAGAAAATAGTCAGTCCCTCTTTCCCTGGCTTATTAAAGAAACCTTTCCGGTGCGCTCATATCTATCAAATGTAGGGAGGATTTTGCGTAAGTTTTGGCGTTGCACCTTTTTCCCATATTTTTGGAGGCGACGCCAGAAGTGTAGGTTCCTCAGGAAGGTCCATGAACTCCAGTCAACCCGATGCGAGCGCTGCTCCACTCAGCATTAGCTCTCACTTTTGCTGATTGCAGCTGGCCCGAAGGATTAGATATTTTTACTTGACTAGGAACCAATTGGTTACCTAGCAACGGGACCTACAGCTTATTGGGGGATCCGAACCACATTGTATCGAGAAATGAATTTCCATCACCAGAAATAAATTCCTCTGGTTCCATGTTGGCCTCTCCGAGAATCGAACTTCGGGCCAACAGATTGGCAGCCGAGCGAGAAATGCACTCGGCCAACGTGGAACTCACTGAAGCAGTAACTGATCATGATACAGAGCCAATTATTTTTCAGCGCCCTCCAAGAGACACGAACCCGCGACATCTGAGTGGCATTCCACGACACTATACACTATACCAGCGGACCAGTTGCAGTATGAAGTATGAAAAAGAAGAGGGTTGGAAAGCAGAAAGGACTAAGAAGAGCGAACAACACAACCTCATGTTCTGAACCGGCCGACAACGACTTTTGCAATTACGAGTTTACTTTTTATTCGGAACTCAGATAAGTTCTTGAATCTCTCTCTCTCTCTCTCTCTCTCTCTCTCTCTTCTCTCTCTCTCTCTCTCAGAAAGAGACAGAGAGAGTTTAGTTCACTTCAAGTTCACTTTCATTTTCTGTAAAAGAAACCCTCTTCACATGAATTTACGGTGGCGTCAGAAATTGTCAGGGGGTAAAAAAAAACATTCAACATCCATCCTTGATGTAAGAATGTGTGTTCATAGAGAGAGAGAGAGAGAGAGGAGATTTTTTTAAAACTTATTTTCTTTCTGTCGGGTTTATATTTGACCCTGAAGAATTACAGTCAATTTAGGGCTTCGTAATTCCATTCGTTTTCTCACGTTCTGAAAGTCGTGACATCTTGATGCAGGTTGTCATTTGTTCTTTCACATCAGCTTTCATCAGACTCGAAAACATGTTATTGACGAAGCAAAGATTTAGCTACGACAGGAAAGCTCTCAGGAAGGAAGGGTATGATTATGGGAGTGTAATATTCCTCCATTGGTATACTCAGGTTGCTGGAAGTTTGGATAGTTCTGTGATGTGATTTTGTACACAGAGTACTTTGACATGATGAGGAAAACTACTGTATATATACATACATATATATATATATATATATATATAGATATATATATATAATATATATTATATATATCTATATATATATATATACATCGAGCTACAATGTCCTTTAATATCTAATTCGCTCTACCTCGGAATTAATATATTTTTATATATGCTTAACCGAAGGGGAATTTTTTTCACGATAATAGGTTTGCCTGTACCTGGGCGCGAACGCAGGAGACATTCAAATCCAGGCACGTCAGTGAAGCTCTACCACCCCACCACCGTGAGAGGCCCATAAGTTTATGTCGTCTCTCACCCTCAAATGCCTCAACGCGCTCAGGTAATGAATACCTGAGCGCGTTGAGGTATTTGAGGGTGAGAGACGACATAAACTTATGGGCCTCTCACGGTGGTGTGGGGTGGTAGAGCTTCACTGACGTGCCTGGATTTGAATGTCTCCTGCGTTCGTGCCCAGGTACAGGCAAATCTATTATCGTGAAAAAAAATTCCCCTTCAGTTAAGCATATATGAAAATATATTAATTCCGAGGTAGAGCGAATTAGATATTAAAGGACATTGTAGCTCGATGTATGTATATGAATCACGGTAATGTGATATGACGACTTATGTAAATGCTACGTGTTGTCAAAAAACGCTACAACGCTACCGGAGTCGAGGCGGGTTGATGTTTTCTCCAAAGCAACGAATACCTGAGCTCGTTGAGGTATTTGAGGGTGAGAGACGACATAAACTTATGGGCCTCTCGCGGTGGTGGGGTGGTAGAGCTTCACTGACGTGCCTGGATTTGAATGTCTCCTGCATTCGCGCCCAGTACAGGCAAATCTATTATCGTGAAAAAAATTCCCCTTCGGTTAAGCATATATGAAAATATATTAATTTCGAGGTAGAGCGAATTAGATATTAAAGGACATTGTAGCTCGATGTATGTATATGAATCACGGTAATGCGATATGACTTTTATATATATATATATATATATATATATATATATATATATATATATATATATATATATATATATAATGTCTGTGTATATATTGCATATACTATATATATATATAATACAAACACACACACACACACACACACACACATATATATATATATATATATATATATTTTATATATATATGGATATATATATATATATATATATATATATATATATATAAATATATATATAGATATATATATATATATATTATATATATATATATATATATATATATATATATATATATATATACATATATACATATATATATACATATATATATATATATATATATATATATAATATATATATATACATATATATATATATATATATATATATATATATATATATATATATAGATAGTATATATATATAAACACATATGATCATGTCTTTCCACTCCCCTCTATGCCATTCTATACCCGCAAATTTTCTTAGCTCGTCAATCCTTCGTCTTCTCTTCCTTCCCCTGCTTCGTTTGCAATCTCTAGGGACCCATACTGTTATTCTTTTCATCCATCTCTTAATTATCTGACATTCGCATTATATGTCCCGCCCACGCCCATTTATTATTCTTAATTGTTGTTAAACTATCCTCCACTTAGTTTGCTCTCGTATCCATGTTTGTCTTTTCCTGTCTCTTTAGTGTTAAACCCATTATTATTATTGTTATATATATATATATATATATATATATATATATATATTATAATATATATACATATATATATATATATATATATATAATATGTGTGTGTACATATATATGTATATATGCATCTATATAAATTTGTATATGTATGTATGTATGTACTATGTATAACCTTTTCAATCTAGACTCAATATACTGGAGAGAATCATACGTAGATGAACCAAATTGTTTAGAGAACGGCGAAGTTCAGAAAATGGGCCTAGAGGTGGAACTCTTCGAAGCACCACAAGCGAGCAAGACAATATAGTAGTGTAAATGTTGCTGAGCAACATTCATTTGTGGACCTTGAATTTTAGCGCCTCGTCACGACTAGGTCTACGCCTATGACTGGTGTCTGATGAATACTTTCATGCCCCAAAATATTTACGTACACTCGTGCTACACCCTTTATGATTGTTGCAACTGCGAAAGAACAACCCCTGATTACAGCAGCGGGTTTTGGTTGTAAAAATATGTGAAATAGACGTAAACAAGAAAACCGCCTTTCATATTTCCTCTCCTTCTAGTTACTTATAATATGCTTATGGCAGTAGGTTTAGGATGCATGTGAAACTAATTTTAATTAATTTCAATTCAGAAAAAAAATAGCTACGGAAAGATTAATCCAAGAAAGCTTTTACGAGAGTAAGCCTTTCTTAATGTATTTGTCAACATTGACTCCCACAGCTTTGCAATGAGTCCGAATGAAACAGGATGATATGTTAGGAATTAGATGAAAAAAAGGCTAAATTGTATTCGTTTGATTTTTCATGATTGCTTTTTGACTTGAGATACCTAGGACTGAATAACTAGGGCTGAATTAATTATGTTAAGCAGTTATGAAAAGGATAAGAAAAAAGGAAAACATGGACAATGAAAAGTTAATAACGGGAATAATCAAATAAAGCAGGTTAATATAGATATATTGTCGATTTAAATATTAATTCACATTATGCTTCCGAGAGTATATACTGCTGAAAATAGACCTAGGCTAATCAGGAGTCAAAATCAGAAGTCAGATTTATGCCTACTAAATGTTTCATGCAAATTATTTTATTGATCAAAGGTCAAAATTAATGTATTATTTATCGGTTGCAGTTGACGAACTGACGATACCCCAATAGAGAACGATACGTTGGGTCAAGACTCGAATGGCAGCAAAGGCAACTTCAAAGTGCTTATGCCGTCACGAACCTTGAGTTAGGAATAAAATTAGAATTTGTGGACTCATAGGTATATTTCCTTACTTTGCAAAATTATTATCTTTGATATGTTGAATAAATCTACTTAATTCTAATTTAATTTATTTCAAGTAGAGTATCTTTGAAAGGAAGTATTGTTTATTGATAAGTAAATAATCTGGCACCTGCATATGGCAATATTTCCATATCAAACAATGAATTAAAAAATTGCGCCAATTTTTCTTGGGCCGACTGTACCTATTTGTTTCTTGCGACCATACGATCTAACAGGATACAGTTATGTAGAATCAAAATACCGCTGTAATTCTAAGGTCTCACCTACTCAAAAATCTTTCAGAGCATTAATAGTAAGACGACTGTATCACGGCATTGGATTCAGGTCAAGCTGATCTTCCTTGTCCAGCGCAGTCAGCTCTCCTGGGCTTGTCTTTCCATTACCTTTTGAGGTAGTAGTTTCCTATGTAGTCATGGTATTCTGTTCCTTTTGATAAAAGGTTAGAATAATGGTTGTTTTGGTATCTCCTTACGTGTAATTACAGTTCCGGGTGCTGACTAAGGATCTAAGTCTTATAATTGCCTTGTTATCTCAAGCGCATGGAAGCCATTTAAAGTTGTGATCGACCATGAAAAAATATCAGGATGGAATTTGTATATGACTGATACATCAAAATCATTTTCAATGGCCCAGGTTATATTTCTTCCTGAATAGTTTTATTTCTCTACTCCGTCTGATGCGTATTTTCACTTTTTCCACCAGCCTTTACTTTGTAGCTTGATTATCCTCTAACTTTCCTTATCGTCCCATTTTCTCTCCCTTTCTCTCGCTTTTGGGCGCGACCTTTCGAGTGGGAGGTCTTGTTTCAGGTTGGCTCAAACTTCCAGCTTTTCCAGCTTTAGCAAGCAAGTTAGAGGTGTTGAAAGTCTGTTCAAATCCAGGAAGAAGGTTGGTCTTTCACTGATGGGCCGGTTAAGTGCCCAAACTATTTTTCTCTCATCCTTCTTGATTACTTTAGTGCCTACATGGATGCCTTTTTCCGACATAACTTGATTTTATACTGAAACTTTTTATATTTTGTGCGCGTTATCTCGTTACACTGAAGATCTGTTACAGTAAAGACAACTGAAAAATGCACCGAAGTTTCTTCGGCGCAATCTAGTTTTCTGTACAGTAAATAGTGTTTTATGAAACTCTTACGCACGGCCCATGAAACACTCAACCCCGACCCATTCAACTTTCAGCCACAGCCCGGTGGTGGCCTGTACTGTAGGCATCTACAACGGTGCCAGACGCACGATCATAGCTAACTTTAATCATAAGTAAAATAAAAGCTACGGAGGCTAGATGGCTGCAATTTGGTATGTTTGGAGGGTGAATGATCAACGCACCAATTTGCAGCTTTCTTGCATATGCATCAGTAGTTTTGAAGATCTGAGGGCGGACGGGCAGACAAGAAGCCATCTCAATAGTTTCTTTTACAGAAAATTAAACACTAGAAAAATAAAAGAAAAAATTCGTTACAATATTATTTAGGTTGTAATAGTAGAGTCAAATTTTCCATCACTGGCAACAGAATGTATTCTAAGGCTATACAAGTGCAATTCTTGTAGTACCTGATCAGTTCGTAAGCTGTTAAAAAAAACACAGGTCAAAATGATCTAATTTCAAATGTCTGACTACTAACTTTTGAGTATATGGACTGCG
This sequence comes from Macrobrachium nipponense, assembly GCF_015104395.2. NCBI lineage: Eukaryota > Metazoa > Arthropoda > Malacostraca > Decapoda > Palaemonidae > Macrobrachium > Macrobrachium nipponense. Next base: position 33,717,685 of record NC_061087.1, on the reverse strand, counting down.
CTAAAATTATTGATCATCTTAACACTAATAATATAATAATAATAATAATGTGTGTGGAAGAAAGCACAAGTAATATTCGGACAGTATTACTCATTTAGTCTCACTGATATTAAAAAATTAATAATTAATCAAATATGATAAAAGACTGATTCTAGTTTCCCTTATATTCCAAATCGCCGGAGTTTTTTTAGGATTATAACTTGGTGAAAAAAGTATTATATCCTTTCTATGTTATTTCCTGGAACAGCGCTGAGTTTCCTATTTACCATAACAAATCATTTTTCTTGTGGCAGAAACTGTTCCACGTTTTATAATTTAGATGGAGGGGATTATATCTCCTCGCAAAACAATTATAAATGCCAAAATCATATTCATATGCATCCGTTAGTTTTGTTGTAACTAAATAGAATATTATTTGTTGCCTGAAAAGTATTACGAGTTTTTTGTCAACGGTCGTTACAAATGAAAGCGAACTCGCTCGCTCTTTGGTTAACAAAATACCAGATCTCTTTTCCTTTTCCAAAAAACAAAATGAAAGAAACTATAGATGATAATTTACATGAAATGAAGTCTCTGAAATTTTAGATATTTCATTTAGATATTAATTATCCCTCGACTAATGGAATTCACGGGGATTTCGGGTTAAACATGAATTATCTCACCCGTCAAATGGCATATTGCATAACGCCGAATTACCCAAAAAATGCGTGAAGTATGGACCTGTAATTACTTTCGTTTCTCCTTTTTCCTCGCGAAAATCCCAGAGAATTCCATCGCGTTTTGTTCCCTGACTTTAGCGGGAAAGGTTGATAGCAGCCTCGCTCATTGATACCAAAGGTGCATTTTACAGAAGCTAATTATATGTCTGACATTGTGCGCCTTTGTTATATAGTTTTTATGGCCTCTTGAGCTCTAATTTAGAGATTATCCCCATATATAATATGATTAGGCCTCTCTTATTAGACCTTCCTTTTCCAGGGAATTTTCACAGCCATAATAAGCAGCGTACACTCATTTGCCCTGAGATTATTTTCCCATTTCACGCAATTCTCTTAACCGTAATGTCTGTGTAAAAATTAGTGATAAAAAGACCATTTTTTGTCTGCATGAGTTTCGTGCTATTTCTATGTTCCTTGAAAAGAACTATTCTGCATACCGCTCACTAGTATTTAGGGAATATGTTTCCAAAATAAAAGATAGATTCTGTTTCCCCTCCTTAGATTATAATGTATTTAACCTCTAAAGATAAGGAAGGTGAAAAATGATGGAAATTTAATAATTATTAAATATTATAATAGAAGGATATCTCCACGAGATAAATAAAACCCTCGGTAAAAGCCGAGGCAAAGAACAGGTATAACAGCAACTCGTAATTAAAAAAAATAAAGATGAGAGTTTCTAGATTACTCATTTCATTTCCACAACGACGGGCAAAATATGCTGCAAGGGGAGACGAGATTGGCGTTTTCTGTACAAGGGAAGGTTTGAAATGGCCATTTGTCTGTCCGCCCGCACTTTTTCTGTCCGCCCTCAGAACTCCAAGGCTACTGAGGCTAGAGGATTGCAAATTGCTATGTTGATCTTCCACCCTCCAGTCATCAAACATACCAAATTGCAACCCTCTAGCCTCAATAGATTTTATTGTATTTAAGGTGCCAGCAACACCGGGCCGTGGCTGAAAGTTTCATGGGTCGCGGCTGAGAGTTTCATACACTGTACAGAAAACTTGATTACGCCGAAGTATCCTCGGCGCACAAATAAATTGTAAATTAAAGCAAATTTCGATCTGGAAGTATGTATTACTGCAAGCGATGTATTTCGTGTCGTACTTTAAAAGGACTTTTTACTGCTGGGCAATATTAATTGCTGGAGACAGCCGAGAGAATAATAATATATAATATTATATTACTTCAAGTTCTCTTTTCCAAGATATTACAGTATAATAGTGCAAAGAATTTTTCCGCCTCTTTTCATGGAACATATCCAGGGTAAAGAGAACTGAAAAATAACCTCTTAAACGTCCAAACTGAAATCAGGACACAATGGGTCAACAGAAAAAGCACTTATGGGAATATACTAACAAATGCACACATTCGCTGAAGAGATATTAGCTAGAAATGCTTCATTTGCTAAAACGGAAACTTCAATCAAATTTAAACCTATGAGGTCATTTTCCACTTCTTGTGCTAAACTCATATTAAATAGAGCGCATAAGGGTAAGAACTCGATTTATACGAGGAAAATGAACAAACATCCTCGGCGACGCTTGCCAAATGCCTACAGGAAATGAGGCGGTGATAAATATGAGAGCTGTTGAGGGCAGAGGTTCCAAGAGGTTGAGGGTTCTCCTCGTGGAGGAAACGCGAGTCAAGGGAAATGAGCGCTCGTCATATCACCTTGCTTGTGATGAGAATGAGGGAATGGATTCCTACGCAAAAGAGGTGGAGGAGCTTCACGTATGAAGTGAGAAATACATATAACGCGTCGAGAGTAGGGATTCGAAGTAAGGCACTCCGCACATACAGATGAACTTTCTCATATTTCAAGTTTATACAGATTTTGTATGCAGGTAAATGCATAGATTATATATATATATATATATATATATATATATATATATATATATATATATATATATATAGAGAGAGAGAGAGAGAGAGAGAGATACATACATACATACATACATACATATATCTTACAAGTGTGTAATGTTAGTGAAATCACATGTCGTGTCTTGCTTGGAGACAGGCTGTAAGGGCAGCTTACTTGAGTAAAGGAGTTTGAGTACGTAAGCGTTTAACAGAGAGATTGCTTGTCTTGTAGTCAAGTATGTACATTCGTTTGTACGGATGTTACAGGCCTAATAGTCCAAGGCACTTGCGAAAGCCACATTCTTTTTGGTGAGATCAAAGAGGTCAGGTGGTACACACCAAGTGTCGGGAGAGAAAAATATGACACATATTTTGTAAGACTTAGAAAACCGTTACCTTGGAAAAGAGAGAGAAGTGTGAAATACCTTCTTTTACTGAAATATATACTTTGAAAAGAGTTATGTGTGAAGTGTATCTTTTATCCATTGTTATCTTTATTACAGATGGGTCCTATTTCATGGTACTAGAGACGGGAATCTCTAACCTGACTAATATGAACTTATTGACATTTTGGGTCTGGGAGTGAATTCTTAGTCAGGAGGGTAGAATGCTAACTTACTAGTTTTCTTTATGGGCAGATTTGGGTTTCTTGTCATTATGACTTGTTAATCATTTTGTTCTATTTTATATTCAACTGCTTTGGGTAATAAATAGTATATTTTTATACTTACGAGATCTTAATAGCCCAACGACATGGTTGCAGACAGAGGGCACCATTGACAACAGGTAAGAGCATCACGTTTTATATACTTCGTGATCAAATTATTCATATATATATATATATATAATATATATAATATATATATATATACATATATATCTAATATATACGAGATCTTAATAGCCTAACGACATGGTTGCAGACAGAGGACACCATTGCCGTTCGGATTTTCTCTCGTGGTACTTGGGTAAAAAGAAATATGCGTAGTTTCATTTCAGTGCTTGAAGTGTGGTATTTGGTTTAATACTACTGGTATTCATATTTTCGCTGTCTTTTTCCTTTTACGATTGACGTAACTACCAAAATGTTTGATTGAAAAATCCGTGGCTACTGTCGATAGTATGTTACTGACTTACTCAGTGTAACTGTGCAGTAATGGCTTCTCCTTAACTTCTGCTTTTTCTCACGATTTTTCCGTCATATTTAAAACCATTTTACAAAGGTAAAAATGGCTTAAATGAAACTATTTGTCAAAGCAAATACAAATTTCCCTGATAGAATGGACGTGATTACTTTTTTCATGTTTTTTTTCCTTTTCACAAATATCCACATACCTTCATTAAGGTTGCAAGTCCACTTTTATAACGAAATAGGTATCGTTAATTTAACATTTTATTGCAGTTAGTGAAGTATGTCACCAAGTAGTTTTCCTTAAGGAATTATTAGAAATAAAAAAAGATAGCAAACTGATTTTAAGACCGAATTATTAATATTTGGCATTAAACCTACTGAACTATTGAATATGGAAAGCAAATTTTTGCTACTTAGACCTTTTAGAGGCTTAGTTAGTAGGTGGATACTGACAACGCTGTGCGTTGCGTGGGTTTTCTGAAGCGCCCCAGACCTTTTGGGCTCGAGCCACTCCCTATGCTGCCTTTGCACTCGGCTATGTATGTCTCACTTCTGCTTCACTACTCAGCTAGGGACGCATCTTTCAGTTCATCAAGAGAAAGTGTAAAAGCGTGACTCGGTGGCTTTTTGACAACTATAATGACAAGGCTCTTCCTTGTCATTATAGTTTGAGACTATTGTCACTAATGGAGACACTTTTAAAACACGTTTATTTGAGCCGTAATGTAAATCACCATCATAATGAGTAACTGAAAACAGAAAGAGATCGAAAACTCAGTTACAATTGTATATGAACCGTAACATTAATAATAACGATTGTGATGATTAAAACCCATCTAAGACAATAATCATAACGAAGCAAACACCAATGAAATCACTCTATATGTTATACATTTCTGCGTGATGAGCAGCTGCAGCCATTTCCCCCGAACGAACATGTGTAAGAAATCACAGGCATTAGAGACAAGTGGTTCTGGCTCTTGCAATATACCAGAAAGCCTGGAGATTACGCTGTGGGCAATGGCACGTCTTATTCTCACATGCTCTTTTAATGGACTTGGTCTTCCATTCCGTTACTTCTGAATCTCTTGGCAAAAATGTCTTCACTGGAAAACAGACTAAAACCATTTTTTTTTTTGCACATTTTACAAACACGTGCAATAGTGTTCTGCAAACTGATAGAGTTGTAACTTAATTCTTAGCTTTTATCATTCTGATGAGATAGAACGCTATGAGATTGAAAATATTTCTTTCCATTTTTAATGGTTTCTCAGATTATCATAACTGCGACCACTGATCTTCCTTTGCGAGAATACGACCGTCAGATGAAATTCGCGTGGATGTAAACCAAAAACACACGAGACATCTTGCTTTACTTCCCAGGTGAAAACATGAAGTCCCAAGCTCTTCCAATAAAGAAAGCAGCAATAGATAATCGAATGTAGAAAGACTGAATCATTTTAAGAGTGTACGTTTCTGCATGTAAGAAAAGCCGTAGTAAGGGCGGCTGTGAAAGTTTTCCACAGGCATCTTTCACCGATACTGCTAATATGCTACGATGAAGTAGTTGATAAAAACTTTCCTACTGTGACATAAGCCCAGCAGCCGGCTGAAATACATCTCTTTCGGTATACAAACGTACTGACTATGCCCACATGAAAGGTCATAATTGTTACTAACACTATTCTGGGTACTGAATACCTCTTTATCCCTACAGCACAAAGTGTTACATTAGGAATGACTGAGTGTCCGAATCTTGTGTCAGTTGAAAAATATGGAAACTAATTAATATGTTATGGATGGTTTCCCCTCTTAAGGGTTAGGATTGGCTCGTGGAGCGCCCCCTCCCTCAACTCTCGCCCCCCGTTTTTTATTATTGTGGAATGGTTTCCGTTAGGATTGCTTTGTGTTGATGAACGAACCAATCAACACTCAACTCTAGTCTCTCAGCGCCTCAGTGGCGTGATCGGTATGGTCTTGGCCTGCCACCTCGGTGACCGCGAGTTCGATTCTCGGGCATTCCACTGAGGGGTCAGAGATGTGTATTTCTGATGATAGAATTTCACTCTCGACGTGGTTCGGAAGTCACGTAAAGCCGTTGGTCCCGTTGCTGAATAACCACTGTTCCATGCAACGTAAAAAAAAAAAAAAAAAAAAAAAAAATCTTAGTCTCTCTCTCTCTCTCTCTCTCTCTCTCTCTCTCTCTCTCTCTCTGTGCCCTAGTTGCGACCCATAAGTGGCGTCTCGAAACTGGGTACCTAATGTACTTCGGTAGTCTGGATTTTTAAGGACCATCCCAACTATCCACCTTCGTCTAGTTCGAGAATCGAGGACCGGTAATTTATGTACTATGAATTCCAGAGGCCATGACATAGAGTTTTTCATATACAACTTTTAAACCGACCAATGGATTTCCATCTACTAAAGCAGACGTTTTGCTAATAAGTAATTTGAGTGGCTAGTTGATGTGACAATACTCGTTAAGACGATTAAATGTTTACAAAAGTATTTGCGTGAAGTGACAGACATGAGAATATAAGCATGTGGATAACTGGTCACAATTGAGCACCAAAAGATTTAGAAAATCTCGACCTGCCAGGACGAGAACTATAAGAAGGAAAGCTGTTCGTTATTCGTATTATCCTGCCTGAGTCAGCATTCATTCACAGTCTTAAAAGTAACATTGATATTAATTTGGAGCTATATTTTGCAGTGTAGTTTTCGTTCATTGGAAATACATTTTCTTTTTAAGATTTGAGACAGAAAAACTCTCACGGCTTAAAAACGCTCAACAGGAACGATCATAAAACGAAAATTTTATACTTCCGTAATTGCTATTGAGGACCTAAGTGTACCATGACAGTTATTTTTGTCATGAAGTTGATTTTGAGAACCATGTGAAGCACACCTTCAATTCACTGTAGAGTGAAAATAACTTATGGATACTGAGTAGGTGAGCCATTCCTATTTAAAGAAAAAAAAATTTTGTCATCCGTTCTCCGGCTTTACATATCTTTATTTGTGGCTGGAAAATACAGATCTCTCGGAATTTACAATTCCTTGGGGTTTCCCCTCTTCTGTGTGCTACACCGTGCTACAGAACCGAGACTAATCTCTGGCATCTTTTAATAAAAATATTTGAAGGCCGGTTATGAGAGCCTTGGGCCTAGAATTGGTCCTTTAACCACCTCCGACATTCTGTTGCTTTTATTTTAGACATCACGGTTTTATAATCCTCCATTTCCTATACGCCTCTCGATTGTGTCATCTCCACATCATCATTTATATAGAAATTTAGTAGTATGTATGTTCGTGATCAATATTGAAATAAAGCGTTTCACCTATTCCGAGATGACCTACAATGTGTGATTTTAAAATGAAGACTGGTATGAGCAGAACTATGAGAGAGAATTTGCGAAGATACCAGATTGCATTCTGGGCACTGATCAAGCGATAGAGAATTCTAATTACCAAGCAATGCTGCGGGTTAAATCGGACCATGACTCGGTGTTGGGGCGGGGGTGGGGGGGGGGGGGGGTGTTGGTTTGCTTTTGGTGTCTGTTAGTCAGTCATTTGAATGTTGAGTGACGGCCATTTCAGATAATAGTTGAAGTCCATCTAGAAATGTGAAATATCTCTTTGATGATCCCGGATTGCGCTGCCTTCCTGCAGCAGTTGGCATCGAAGGTTTCTGTTATTATGGGTTTTAAATGAAGTGATAATGATCGGGTGAATTTTATTGAATATCTTTCAGCATATCAGTGAAAATGAGTCCCTAAGACGGCAGGTGGGTGAAGATGTGTACGACAATGTCTTTGTACGTCTGTTGCTGTTTTATGTTACAGATAAAATTATTTATACACGTCTGTGTTTATATATAAATGCTTTACAAGTATTACACAATTTCCTGGAATCTTTCCATAATGAATACACAGATGGAACTCTCAGCGCAAATAATAAAGTTAATTTACTTCGCCATAAAAAAAAAGATTGGGAACTAACAAATATCAATTCACTATTACTATTTGTATACAATCCCAATATGATTCCGGTGTATTTTTGTTTTGAATAAGAAGAACAATACATTAATTACTAGCAGCATATTGCGATAATGTTCCGGCGCTTGATTAAAATTCATTTTCAGTGCTCACATTTGCAAAACAGTCCCGAGCAAAGCGCGTCAACAAATTTGTTTATAACAGTTTTTCGATGAAATCACTTCGTTTCCTTTCACAGTTTTCCAGCAGATTAAAGCAGAATCTCTCATATAATCATAGCCCGAGATAGAATTCTAGGTAATACAAATATCGATAAAAATAGGTAACAGGTAATACTTTAAAAGTACAAAAAGAGTTAACGGATATTTTAAAAGTACTATGAAAATTTCTTTAAGGCTATAGGATATTTCAAACCATAAAGTTAATGATTAGGTGGTAAACTGTCTGGTGCATCAAGTCTTTCATGAACTCAGGAGCAGGAGATTGTCTGGGATCTTGAGTTATCATCGAAGTGTTTTGTCCAAGGAGCTACAGCAAAAAATAAAAAAAATAAAAAAAAAAAGCGTTTGCTCACCTTCCATCAGTTAGGTACAATGACCGGTACACGCTACAGAATAGTATTGAGGTGCGGATTCTTTACTTTGGAAGGAAAAATGAAAAGAATATGGAGACTGCCTAATGAACGACCTCCCAACCGAGTAGTGCCTCCTTGAATCCCTAGCAGAAGATTGCTTCAGAGAAGGAACCTCGCTGGCGAGCAGTGGCTCCCTTGGCTCTTCCCAAGGAGAGCAGCCCACGAGGTTGGTGTACAGAACCCATTTGGCTTTCGCGTAGAATGAAGGCCTCCGCATGGCTAGATAAGGTACCCCTCGAGGAAGATTGTCCTGAAATGAGGCCTCACAGCTAAGAGGGCCTCCTCGTTAATTAACCAAGGCAAGGAGGCCATGGATGGAGGTCTCCTAGCTGGGTAATGGCCTCCACTGTTCTGCCACGAATCGCAGCCCATGGAGAAAGGTCTTACGGCCGGGCAAGGCCTCCCTTTTTTCTCCCAGGAGGAAGGCACCTCGGTATCAGGTAGATGTCGCAATATGCATAGCGAGCTCTCGATTGGCTGAAATCAGTTTCCGATATCATAGGCTCAAAGTGATAAAGATGCAAAATGTTTCTCCAGCAATATATCTGAATTCTTATATATGCAAACAACCCTCGCACCCTCTCATTTAAATCATAATATGCTGATTTATGTTGATAATATACCAATACAAGCAATTAATACCAAGTAAATGCGGTAGTCTTTATATAGGACATTCTAGGAAGGCACTCGAAAAGCGCATTTCGAATCATAAATATAATATACGAACAAATAATACAAGCAATGCTTTATGTGTTCACAGTAGTATGTGTACTTTACCGATTGACTGGCTCTAGTCAAAGATTTTATTTAAGAGCACAGGTTTTATTGAAAGATTTTGACAGAGACAGCTTGCATTGTTCACAGCAAAGGACAAAATTTTAATTTATCGCCTGGATTGTATAAATTAGACTTTTATTTTACTTGACATGAGACGTCAGTTCAGATTGGATAATGTTATCCATTAACTGTCATATGATATATGCTCGCTAATATATACTTAGTGTTATGCTGTTTCAATGGACATATTACCTCAGTTGATATTTTGGTATTTTTCATTTGTTCAGTTACTATTCTTGTTTTATTATGTTATTTTGCTGTTGAATGATTTGTAGCTCAAACTGCCAGTTTTCTTGGTAAAGGTATTCCATATGTTTAAGATTTTAGGCCTTTCTTGGCTATATACAATGACAACTTTTTATATTCACTTACTAAACCCTCCAAGAAGAGGTCCATTATAGGACGAAACTGTTGGGCAACTTCTAAGAGAAAAACTTTTCATTTTCATATGCGGAATACAATTTAACACACACACACACACACACACACACACACACACACACACATATATATATATATATATATATATATATATATATATATATATATATATAGTTGTTTTTTTACTTAGTCTGCCTTTGTTACCCTCTACCTTATTTCAGTAGTAATGAAGCACGACTTATTTAGGCCTGGGAGACGATCTTCATAAATTTTACGGGAACGCCAAAGTAAGATCTACAAAATAAGGATCTGAGATTATTGTATTTTACTCTACTTATAGCTACTGCAGTGGTGACAGAGCTTTGTATGGTTACGTAATTAGTTTCGTTGGTCACTGCACAACAACATTCATTATTTTTAACCGCTTGCTATGCGCTACATTTCCTCTTGATAAGTCCTCTAAAGCGTAACGTGTACATTATTAATTTGCAAGTCCATACAGTAAGATTATCGATTAAAAAGGTTCCAGGGTTAGAATGACGAAGCGTCTTTCGTTTTATTAATGTAGTTCCTCCAGTGCTTTAAATTCCCTTTTTCTTTTTCTCCATATTTTCCCCCCTTTTTTTTTTTAGTCTTTAAAACTCACTCATAGTAATTAATTACCACCAGTTTTATTTCATTTTTCTCTCAATGGAATTCAATTCTTTATTTCTGGGGATTTTTATTTTACTATTTTTTCCTACCCATTAATATTCAGTCTGCAATTCCATCTAACAATAATTCTCTCCAGAAATTGCATTTTCCAAATAGATTATTTTTCTCCTTTCCCTGTCTCAGGTACGTGCCAGCTTAGTGTACACTTTATGAAACGAGTGCAGACAGGATCAGGTTAGTGTCAATATCTTTCCTAAAATACAAATTTCAAGACTACTTTTCATGCCATTGGATTATTATGTCACAATGTACTTGCGGAAGGAAACAAGGCATTGCACTTTTCCTGTCTTTCTGCTGTTTAAAGTAAGTAATCTACCTGTGTTCTTGCTTTACATTGCCCATTTTATTCATTATAGTTGTAAGTATGTTACCCTTAGCCTTTTGAGTTTTTTCAATAAGTAAACTTTGACAAGTTCGCCCTATCTGATTGTTATTAGTAAGGATTTATAATTGGTAAATTTATAGTCATTATAATTCCTACTCATCGTGTACGAATGTATTTGTAAAAAGAAAAAAAATAATCACAGTTGCGCTGGTCTGTTTCCTGAGGCGACTATCTCACGGGAATGATGGTGGTAGAATTCAGTAAAAATAAATAAATAAATACATATGATAAAAGTATATTGTTATAGTGACTTCGAAATAGCCCCTATGTTTAGGAAAACACCTATGGGAAATCAATTGAGTAAATAAATAAATAAATAAATAAGATAAAAGTACATTATTGTTATAGTTACTTCGGAATAGAATAGCAGTTATTTTCAGGGAAACATTTTCCGGAAATTAATTGAATAAATAAATAAATAATATAGACGTACATTATTGTTATAGTTACTTCGGAATAGCAGCTCTCTGCAAGGTAACGGTGTCTGGAAAATAATTGAATACGATAACGAAAACAATTATACGGCTTTTATAAGGATCCATAAATTTGAGGAAGTCACGAGAATGGAGTATTCATGAAAAGACCGTTTGGAAACACGAGAGCAGGTAGAAAGTCTCGATCCCTGGTGTTGTTTAGGAAACGCACGTGTCAAGGTTCTCGGAACTAGTGTCAGCAACTAGGTTGATGAAGATTCTGGGATCTCTCCCCCGGAATGTCGTGGGGTGAGATTATAGGGACCCCCGCGAATTTTAACCTGGTATGTGTCCAGCTTTTCAGCGTGTTTAGTACAAGCCCGTTGTGGATGACCGTAAAAAAAGAAGAAAAAAAAAGTGTAAATATTATAGAAACAATGACGTCCAAGAAATATTAGTTCTAGCTAACGACCCCCGAAGACCCTTAGGGGTCACTATCTAGGAAGGATCCAGTTTCTGCATATACAACCTAACCTAACCTAACCAGCAGTTCTCTGCTCCTGGCACTATTAGGATCTTCGGCACATACCTGTATTGGTCTTACAAGAAATATTAATTTGGTGTAAATGAAGGCACTTGTAGTTTTACATGACACCATAGGAGGTGTCACCAATGATTTGATTGTTTATAAACACCTCACGCAGTGATTAGCATCATAAGTGATCTCCCTTTGTTTGTCTGTCTTCTGGGAAAATAATTTTCGCTGTCTATGTGAATATATTTCGGGTACATTTTTCTATGGAAATTAGAGATTTAAGTAAATTCATATAGTTGTGGTATACACACGAATATATTACACACACACAAATATATATATATAAATATATATATATATATATTATATATATATATATATATATATATATATATATATATATATATATATATATATATATATGCAATACACGTTTATTTCTGCAGCAGATCTCTATATTCGTACCACAGGAAGGATATAAAGCTAATCACTTTTATTTTTTTTTATACCGAGTATTCGCCATTTGAGCGATCAAACCTTTGCTCATTTAGTATGAAAAGCTTTTATCGGTCTTGTGTGAAGGTCCTCTGAGAACCAGGTGTATCGAGCATTTAACGTCAATGGTTTATATTGGCGCCCGATAACCTCCCAAACATATCTGATAACTTCATGAGGGAGGCAATTACCAGCAGACGTGGTATGTGCTTTACTGCTGCTTTATTGCTGAATAAATTTGCCTCTTTTCGGAGCTGCCGTGGCATGCCGTAGCAGTTACGCTCGACGTTCAGACTGAGTTAACGCCAAACCATTAGCACAGGTGGTGAACTCCAACGCGTTGGGTATACCGGTAGCTACTGTCCTTGTTTCATTTCATTTCCCGCTTCTATTTATAATTCGTGGACCGGTGTGGAGCTCAAGCAATTAAATCTGTATTATTGGGATTTTCCTTAATAACTCTGTGTATTTCCATTAAATTTTAATTTTTATACAATTGTGTATTTCCATTACATTTTAAATTTTTATACAATCCTCTTTTGTCTCTCATTTACAATTCTAAATGGATTTATTTGAAGGGTGGAAGGTACGGGGGTGGGGGGCTGTGATGTGTTACTGATTTTGAAATTGAACGGGTCTTTTTAAAAAGTGTTATGTATCCTTGCTATGAAGAGTCGAGAAAAAGTAAATATGCTCTTACCCAGCTCACAAATTAGTAATCTAGGTAGATTTTGAACATAATCATCTGACGTCTTATAACAACCTAAAGCTGGTTCACAATTATATATTTTTTTTCCTCTTAGTGGAGGGTAGGTAGAAAGTGCAATGAACTAGTCAGGAATGGGATTGAGGCTCACTTAAGGGGTCATTATTGCGGTCCAAGTTAAGTATATCATCGTTTTACCAGACCACTGAGCTGATTAACAGCTCTCCTAGGGCTGGCCCGAAGGAATAGATATTTTTACGTGGCTAGGAACCAATTAGTCACCTAGCAACGGGACCTACAGCTTATTGTGGAATCCGGACCACATTATATTGAGAAATTAATATCTATCACCAAAAATAAATTCCTCTGATTCCGCGCTGGCCGAGCCGAGAATCGAACTTCGGATAATCTGTTTTTACACGTTGGCCAGCATTTTATTGTGAAAACTCCGTACCTGTTTTAAAATCCGCAATCTACACGATACATCGTTAACGCTGTCCAAACTAAATAGCTACCAAAAGTTTGCCTTCTCTTCTTGTGTACTTGCTGGTGTTTCCTATGCAGATTTCCGACGGTCACTTTCAAGACCCCATAACAAGTACTATTCGTTATTTAATGACAACTTCCCTTTGCGCTGCCTTACTTTAGAAATATCTGTGAAAATGCTAAGCAGTGGGATGCCCATATACTTTATGACTCCCCAGGGTTTGTTTATTCTATATAGTGTAAGTATTAATATTCTTCTCTTCTGCGTCCAAGGGATATTATCATCTATGACCTGGTATGTTTCCTTCCTCCATCCAATCGGCAAATCCCAATGCCTGCACGACCTACTGCTAGCTTTGTTCCAGGCCCGTTACTCTTATTTGTCTTCACACTATTTAAATTTCTTATATATTTAGAATTCTGCATAATTTAGAATTCATACACACACACATACACTATAAATATATATATATATATATATATATATATATATATATATATATATATATATATATATATATATATATATATATATATATATGAATAACTTGATCACGAAATATATAAAACGTGATGCTATGTATAAATAAAGGTAATGCCACGGAGGAAAATGAAAAAAACGAAGAACTGCCGAGATCTTCGGTCTTAACGTGGCCATTACCTTTATATATATATATATATATATATATATATATATATATATATATATATATATAAATACAGATATGCTCATAATTTAATTATAAACTGAAGCCATAAGAAATGTTTCAAAGGAAACGACAGAATAAAGCACTCTTGTAATATATATATATATATATATATATATATATATATATATATAATATATATATATATATATATATATATATATATATATATGTATATATATATATATATATTGACTATATAGGTATCTATATATATATATATGTATATATACATATATATATATATATATATATATATATATATAGACATACATATATATATATATATAGATATAATATATATATATATATATAATATAATATATATATATCATATATATATATATATGTATATATATATATTATATATGTATGTAGTATATATATATATATATATATATATATATATATATATATATATATATCGAGGGGCTCATGTACTTCCGGTATTAAACAGTTTTCAAATACATGGTTCCACAAGTTCGTGTATACGCAGATTTAATCGCATTGAAGTAAAAAAAAAAGGAGTCCCTTTACGTAATCTCCATTGTATACATTTGTATACGCTTTTCAGTAACAGAAAACTTTATTCCAGTGGAAACCAATATGAAAATATTTATTACCGATATATTGTTTTGAACCCTTCATCGCAAAGATGAAACAAGTTCAGGAAATGTGATTATTTAATTGCAACAGGGATGCATCCGTGGAGAGAGATTTTCATCCTTCGCTTAATCTTTTTTTTTCTTTTAAAATCCTGCCATGCAGCTTCCACCCAAATCTGTTGCTGTATGTTCAGATTTTTGCATGACCATCTAAAACATGCCCTAATCCTCTAAGATGTGATTTCGGAAGCCAGTGAGACGAAGAAAATGATAAGAATTAAGCCTAAAATTATTCTTTGGAACTTGAAGCCCTTGATCTCGTTACACAAAAATATATTCAGGACTTTACTGATGGAACCTTTTCTAATCACTACTCAAGTTTCATTTGATATGTCGATTCGCGCCTTTGATTATACGCTAACCTTGTGTATCATAATTACAAGTTGATTAGTCATTTTCCATCTCATTTATATATCCACCTTTTGCGTAAATCGCATTCATCTTCCATAGCTGGTATCCTGGTTAAAAGCTCCGTATTTACCATTAAACCTGAAAGGAAAATAAATTTCCCAGCCTTACTTCTCATAAGGTATCTTTTTAACGGAGCAAAAACCAATCTTTGCGAGAATCCCAGTAAAACAGAGAGGCGAAAGTTGTGTCTCCGTCTGAGAATTAACCGACCAGAAAATCTGTAGCAAGAGGTGAGAAGTAGAAAAGAATAAAAGGGGAACTCAACGAGAAGAGTTTTATTGACCTTTCGTTGGTGACTGCGGGGAAGGTGCCCGGAGTCAGGCAAAGTTCATTCTGGTATTTACCCGAGAATACGCGACGGAGAATTTCCCTTTTAAGGACCACAGATGTTTTATAACTGATAAGGATGGTTGACGTCCAAAGTCGTCTTCGATAATGGGTCGATCTGTTATTCTATATCGATATTGTATTCAATAGTTTCCTTTTAATATATTGAAATTGTATAATGTGAGAATCGTCCATTATAGCCACTAGGTATACCTTGTCGATTTCCTTTCTAATTGCAACAGTCTCTCTCTCTCTCTCTCTCTCTCTCTCTCTCTCGTGGTGATGCGATAAGCGCGTCCAGCTCGCGAACTGAGGAACAAGAGTTGGATTTGCGAACAAGGAGATGGGGGGCGAATGGCCAGTTTCCTTAAAGTCTAGTATGGTTCTATTAGCATCAGCAGTGAATTAGGTACCTACTTCGTAGTCGACTATTATGGATAACAGGTAGGGCGGAGAGAGAGAGAAAGGAAGAGAAAACTTTTCACCCGTGAGTTTTCTTTGTTTTTTCGAAATGTATACTATCAAAAGAGAGAACTCCGACGAGGTACCCTCATCCTACTGGGGTGAAACCCTTCACATTTTTTCATGAGGATCTCTCTCCTCTCTCTCTCTCTCTCTCTCTCTCTCTGCCCTGAAGTGCACGTACTGCCTGTACGCGTAACCAGCTCGAAAATAATTAATACAATAAACAGATCCCATTTACCTCGTTATATTTGCATCGGTGACATGGCGGATATTACGGGACATGTAATAGTGTTTTGTGTGTGTGTGTGTGTGTGTGTGTCTCCTGAAACATTTATTTGTGTTACTCGCAGCCTCGCTTTCACATGTAATAACTTACGTCAAGTACACGATGCGAAAGAAGATACCGAGAAAGTTTTCTTGTTTCTTGAATAAATGGTGAAAGGCGAGAGGCTTCTCGACATCCTCATTCCAAATTCCTGCAAAAGTATTCCGGAAAGGGAGGCCACGAAGGAAGAGGCGAATACAAAGGCTCTTGCAGCTAACTGGGGCCATTGTGAATGTAAAGCCTCATCTATCTGCGGAACCTGAGGACTTTAAGAATATCTCATTTCTACAAATAACGTCACAGAATTCAGAGGGCTTTTTTTTTTATAAGATGCCTTCAACGTGAATTTTGCCATCTGTAAGATTATAATAACATTAAACTTCATTTCAAACATTAAACTTCATTTCACTTCGCTTTTGTAATACATGTAAGGAAACATATTCTCTTTAATTTCCCCAGAAGAGATATTGGCATCATTCGGGCTATTAATCTTATGATTTCAATTGAAAAGTAGTCGAGAAATGAAAAAATCGCCGTGCCAATAACAGCATATTCTATTAGCTATAGGTTCAGTACCTAGGGCACCCTGTTAGGTATGTCAACCACACAAATTAGTCGCATTTTAGATGTTCAACAGCTGGAAGCCTTTAGTATGGCTCACTGTCGGATTTATGTTCCATTGGGGGAAGGGAAGTCCAAAAGAGATTTTATAGAATATCTAATGAAGATTCGAAAAAAACTTGCATAGCTGGGCATGATTCAAAGAGTTTTATAAACGGTTTATGAGAAAATAATTGTACTCGCTAAAGGCTGCCCACTGATAATCCCTAGAATCTACCTTGAAAAAATATATATACATATATATATATATATATATATATATATATATCTATATAATATTATATATATATATATTTATATAATATTATATATAATATATATATAGAGATATATATATATGGATTCAGATATAATATAGATAATATTATGTATTATATATAGCTATAGCGATATAGATATATATATATATTTTATAGAATATCTATGAGATTCAAAAAAAACTTGCATACTGGGATATTCAAAGATTTTATAAACGGTTTGAGAAAATGACTGTACGCTAAAGGCTCCCTGATAATCCCTAGAATACCTTGAAAATATATATAATAACATATATATTATATATATATTAGTATATATATATATATATATATATATATATATATATATATATATATATCTATATATTAGATATATATATATATATATATATATATATATATATATATCGATAATATATATATATATATATATATAATATAGCTATATATATATATATATTAATATATCTATAATATATATATATATATATATATATATATATATATATATGTCTGCAGTGTAAAATGTACACTATTTTGTGTTTCAGACTTACTAAAAATGGCAATAATTGTTAGTGGAGTCGAACAAAATAGAACTTCAGAAAGAAAAGCCTTTTCTGGCACTTCATAAGGATTGCATGACTGGTAAACCTATGTATCATATTAATTTAGAGAGTCAAATATGAAGTTCTATCGATCACATTTGTGACCAGAGCATACAACATATTATTATCTAATATTATATCTTATATATAAAAGTGAAAGTTTGCATGTTTGTCGGCTTTACAAAGCCAAACCATTTGACACACTCAAACAAAATTTGGCACGTGGCCCCTATGTGACCTCAGGAAGTTTATAACTCAAAATGAAACTCTAACCCCCGTGACAGAATTAAGGACAGACAAATTGAATACATTTTCGTTTTTACAAATTCTATCAGGTTTTCCTTTAAGTGCTTTTCGCCTGATCACTCCAGGTTTTCTTCCAGCCAATGTCGGACGTATGATTGACCTGCAACAATAAATCCCCTATAACATAAAATGTTTAATCAGAATTTGCATGAATTTTTATCATAATTTATGATAATTATTCATATAACTGTTTAGTAGCTCAATGAAATCAACATTTAAAACCTACACTTTCTCTCAGAAACGTCAGAGGAAACTAAGACGTGTTCGTTAACACGCACAGGAAACAGTTGCTGCTGTCTTTACGGTGTCTAGAATTACCATCATGAGTATATTTTAATATTTATACAGCCAACGGACACTGTATCAGTATACTGAAGCTTTTTGTCAAGGTGACAGCCTACCATCTTGGTTTATTGCGATAACGATCGCATAACAGTCTTGAAAACGAGGTGATGATCAGACAACTGAACGGTCCATGGTTAACTGAAGCTGTATGCATGCACAAACCACACTTCGCCCCTGTAGACCTACTATAGTGCGTTTACTTTTCTAAGATCGCTGTGGTGTGGCTTGTACAGATATCATACGTTACCAATTTTCATGTTATGGTAATCATATTAGCCTCACTGATTCTACTGAAATAGTTTTTATTTCTTGATATGTGGTTCTTTGTTTGTATCAGATATTTTGAATATATCTTATTTCGTATATTCTTCGTTAAAACCTCAGTTTCATAAATGAAAATGAAGATGTGGCATATTTTTTCCCCGGCGATGCCAGATCTGAGTTTAGGGGACCTATGATTTTTAAGAGGATTTAAAATGTCATGGTCAATATCATTAAAGGATATTCGCTCTCGATCACCCACTGTGATAAGTATGGACAGCCCCAGCCCAAGTGACTCCCGTAAACGTCTTCACCCACCACCTGAGGCCAAGGAAATAGTCTATAATTTCCTGAAATACTTCATTTTATAAAAACATCATGAAGGTCCTGTAACTGATGTTTCGAAGGCTATCCAGAGAACATCTGAAACAACAAAAGTGTCAGAAAGGACTATTCGTAGAAGCTAGAGAGGCGGGAAATATAGTGGATCTCCAGTGTTTCAAAAAAGAGAGAAAGTGAATCCTGTGACTTATTTGGATGATTTTGATAAAAATGTTATGCAAAGAAGGAATGAGGGGTTGTCTTTTCTAAGGGCATAATGAATTTATTCTCAAGTCCAAACACCGGAGCCAACAGGCCATTCAGCGCATCTATAATTATAGAAAGAGAAATAATAGCTAAATAGAATCGGGAATGAAAAAAAAAAAGTTAACAGGGAAGAAACAAACCCTTTCCCTCGACTCCCAAGGTCTAAAGCGAATCCTCCTAAGAAGGATTATATCTGCGGGAAGAATTTAATGGGACCTACATACCCGTAGATATGACATCTCTGCCTTTTCTACCTGGCCCCACCAGAGCGATCTTAGAAAAGTAAACGCACTATAACAGGCCTTTCATCAGTTGCGGTTGTCATTTCATTATTGTTATTAAATGATAATGTTAAATTCTGTTCTGAATGAAAGGTAGAAAGAAAGAAAGAGAGAGAGAGAGAAGGGGGTCGGGGGAGAAAGGGAGGAAGACTGACGTTAGTGCAGGCTTGATATGATCACTGTCGCGGGATTCATATGCTCATGGATGTGTATACAATCCATCAAAGGGTCCCCTATATAGTCTCCACAACGATTCATCTGCTATTCATTTCCATGAGTGAATCTCTTCACCTACTAACCTTTCAATATATGTGAATTTCTGCTCGTTCTGGAAGTCTGTATGCTGCTGTCACCTTTTTCCCAAGCAGAGAGTCTTCTTTAATGAATTTAAGACAGAATTATTAATCACGGGAAAGAAAATCATTTTCAATGATAGTACACATGCTTTACACGACAAAACAATTTAAAGATGTGGAAAATATTTCTGAGTCCTTCAAAGTTTTCCTGGGCACAGCTGGGTTGGTCAGATAGTGTGGAATAAATGGGCATAGTAATATCCCTTTGTTGCTCATTGAGCAGGTCTTCAGTGTGCGTCCTTTATGAGGTAAAACCTTATTATAATTATATCATTAAAGCTTCAGATATTTGGAAATCATAAACTTCTCAAAATTCTCTTCGTCATCACGATACGAAATCCGGACTCACTACATTACAATGCAAATTCTGTGTTAGGGAATGAAGAGTGCTTGCTTTCAACATCATGGAGTAGAGTATTCATGCAGAAATATAATTTTCGGCATAACGTCTCTATATTGGAGATGTTTCGGTATTGTAAATGCCTAAATTGTACATGAATGCACGCAGTTCTCAAGCCAAGAATGGCAAGCTACGACCAACCTATTCTTCTAAAGTATTAGCTTCTGAAAGTAGTCAACCCCCACGCCTCCCCAAACCGCCCAGCCATGCAAAGTAATCTTCTTTTGTTGCTCGTTGCTATAATGGAACTTTGAAACACCCAGCTCTTTAATCATACGCAAAAGAAAGCGACAAAACTTTTGAAATTCTCTGAAATGAAGATTGCGCCTCCATTGTTCTGTCAGATTTATCCTTTTCGTGTGAGAAGAAACATTTCAGTCTTGGCTGCATCACAATCTCGAAGGGGGAAAACGTAGGAGAGGAAACTTAAGACGCTGGGATTTCAGGGGAAGATACGGGACTGAGGAATAAGGGGAAGTGCAGAAGACTTCAGATAAAATATAGTTACTGAAGTAGTTGATTATTGTCTGCGTATTTACTCTCGGAGGATTCGACATTTCCATTTCATCTTTGTCTTATTTGTCTTATTTTTAAATGCAGCAAGACATAGATTGTCCTATATAACCTTCTGTCAGTGAATGTTAATTAAAAGAAAAAATCATTTTTTTATTTAACTTTCTCTCTCTCTCTCTCTCTCTCTCTCTTCTCTCTCTCTCTCTCTCTCTCTCTCTCTCCTGTTTTGGCGTCTGGTAACTCCAACAAAAGAGAAGATAAAAGTCACGTTATTTAAAGACCAGGAGTTGGAAGTTTTAGCATTTTCTGGAGGTTGTCCTCAAAACAACGGCGATAGTGACGAGGCAGCTTGAGAAAAAAAAAGCACATCTGTTAGACAAACACAATTCTTTTACCTCAGTTTGATTTAAGTAGATAGCCGAGACGTTGAAAGTTGCGTTGATAAAGAAGAGTAGAACTGAGAAATAGGAGCGCTTTAAAGGAAAGTTACGACTTAACATATCAAGAAGTCAAGTCTTTCTTTAAAGCTGGAAGTGATGTTGAGATGCCCTTATTACAAATATTACAGTTTGTATGATTTTAGCTAACATTAACTCGGTAACCTGTCTTATGAGGTGTTGAAAAAGTTCCTGAAGTGTACAATTGTCATTATCATCTCTATCATTCCTGAAGTATTTTCAGAAGTAATCTTTCGGTAAGTTTGTGTGTGTGTGTGTGTGTGTGTGTGTGTGTGTGTGTGTGCATGCAGAATTTGGGATACACTTAAAAGAAATAAAAGTTAACATTAGTTTCGCCCTATGGACTATCACTTTTCCCCTCCTTTGTGAGGTTTATGACAGAAACGCTAATATTAGTCTCCCTTACTCTTGAAGAGACAAAGTTTATATAAGAACTTCCGAGACAGTTTATTTATTTTTAGTTAAATTACAGAAATTCTTGCTGCATTTCTGATGTATTTATAGGTTTGTGTTCACGTCAAAGCATGTCGGATGAAGAGCAAGAGATTTCCTGGAACACTTTTGGTTGATGACCGTCTTTTTCTTTTTCTAGTCATTTGTCCACCCTACTTTTTCCCGTCCTCATATTTTTAATATTCAAATACCCATTCGAATACACATGGCTTACTTCGTTTATTAGGTTAGATTTGAAAGAAAGTAATTTTACATCGTATTTTATTTCCAGTCAAATGTTACAAATGAAGTTATTATGCATGAGCATTTTTAAACATTTATAAAAACGAAAATGTATTCAATTTGTCTATGCTTCATTCTGTCACGGGGTTTAGGGGTTTGATATTGAGTTATACACTTTGTTTGAGTGTGTCAAGCGGTTCGGCTTTGTATAGCCGACAAACATGCAAACATTCACTTTATATATATATATATATATATATATATATATATGTATATATATATATATATATATATATATATATATATATATATATATATATATCTCAGATAATAATATGCTATATGTCCTGATCACAAAATTTATATGATCGATGGAACTTCATATTTGACTTATGAAGTGCCAGAAAGTAGTTTTCTCCCTGAAGCTTTATTTATATTGTTCGACTCCACTAACAATTAGTGCCATTTTTAGAAAGTTTTAAACACAACATAGTGTACATCATACGCTGCAGACATCTGCGTCGTATGAATATATATATATATATATATATAATATATATATATATATATATATATATTATATAGTATATATATATTTGTGTGTGTGTGTGTATGTGTGTGTGTGTGTGTGTGTGTGTGTGTGTGTGTGTGTGTGTGTGTGGTAGCAACATTGAATGCAATCAATTTAAAATCATAACAAGGACCTCTTCCGAGTTAGCACTATCTATTCTTGAATCTCAAACCATCATACAGACAGTACCATTGTTGAATGCCCAAAACTCCTCCACCCCTTTCTACCTGTCGTAACCGTCTTTTTTGCTATTCACCTGCCCTTATTCCATTCGCCCTTCTTCTTTCTATATAGGTTGGTACCTCCTGCAATGATGAATGTATCCTGATGCAAATTTCGTTTTAAACAGATTTTTGTATAATTTGTTTGTTTTTATAGTTTACGACATTTATTTTTTTATTGACAGCGTGGAAAATAAGACTTTGTTGTCTTGAAACGTCGTCACAAATAAAGTTGTTTGTATGTACCAGCCTGTTTCCACTGCCCTCTAATCTTTATATATATACATACACATATACATAGATATTCATACGCAGATGTCTGCAGTGTTTGATGTACACTATGTTGTGTTTAAAACTTACTAAAAATGGCACTAATTGTTAGTGGAGTTGAACAATATAAATAGAACTTCAGAGAGAAAACTCCTTTCTGGCACTTCATAAGTCAAATATGAAGTTCCATCGATCGCATTAATTTTGTGATCAGAGTTTATAACATATTATTAATCTGATATAATATATATATATATATAATATATAATATATATATATATATAGAAGAACTAATAATAGTATAAATATATATAGATCACGAATGTTAAGTATAAATATAATATATATCTTAAGGCGCTGGTTAGACGTGAAAATGGATATATATATTAAAATAAATGGGGTTGATAACCTTAGCTCTTGCCAGTTAGAAACAGGTGCAAAACAGTGAATTCGTCAAGGTCCTGATATGAGTCATTAATAGAAAACACGCCGTTTGCAGGAACGAGATCGAGATCGCATTTCAGAGACATGAGGTAAACCACAAGGAAAGGTTACTTGAGGTTAATTCAGGTCACAGAGTGTGGGTATTCGGCTAGCGCGCGTATGTTCGTGTGTTCAGTAGCATGCGTGTATCCATGCGTCTGTTAGTCAGTGTACTTACGTTTGTTTGTAAGACGAAATAGATGAAATAGAAAAAATCCTTAGTGAGGTAATTAAGAGGCATTACCTGATATTGATTGTGTGTGGAAACACGCCATAGAGGAAGGCGCTAAGATTCATCAGAAAAGGTAAAGTGAAAGACTTTGAAAAGCTATACCTTTTTTGCAGTGGCATTGAGTTCAGTTTCTAGAGAAAGGGAAATGCGATGTGGCACTCATTTATTGACGAACTGTGATATTTCATTGTTTGATAATTGTATTCTCATTTTCAGATGGATTCGAAGTCACCATTTAAAGAATAGATCCTATAGACTTGTGTTGACTTTTGTTGATAAAGATTATGAATAGCCGGACAGAAATAGATAAGAGGGGATACTTACTTAAATATGATTCCGGGAAGAGTAAAGGTAGTTTAACAATTTCTGGGATGTTCTTTAACTCATTTTATTCCATTTTCATGTAATCTGTGTAGGAGAGACAGGATTTTGGTTCATACAGGTGTTAGTGGTATAACTGTTGGAATACTGGGTGTTTTTATCCCATATGAAGATACAAGTGGAACTAAGGATACTGAGATTAATATTTGTAACAGTGAAAATGGGGGCACTTTTGGCGGTGATAATGATAATGATACTAATGAAATGGGGAGTGGTGATATCGGAGCCCACACTAGTGATATGGGGAATAATGACAGTGGTGTCGGTGATGATAAACGGGATATTGAGGGCCACGGTGGTGACAATTTTGGCGGTTTTAACAATGGTGGTATGGGTGGTGAGGCTGATACTGATGCTAATAGTAATGCTGATACTGATACTGATATTTTCAATGGGGTCCTGGTCGATACAATGAGAACCACGGATGGTGATATTTATGGGGACGTGGAACAATGAAGTACTAACCACAGATATAAAGGTGTTTTATCATATGTTATTTTAAATCCAGGCACAAAGACTATGGTAAAAGTCAGACTGAGGAAGTGAAAAAGCCCAGGAAGGTATGTGTAATTGAGGGTGGCAAGAAACTAAGAGGGGTTATTAGCACTATATTGGTGAACAGAGTATCAAACACTGGTGTTACATTGGTGGAATTATTGAACTGTAACGGTTCAGTTAGGAAATATCAGAAGAATATATATTTGGTAGACCTCCAAGACTGGAATAGTGATAGTGGTTCAGTGACTATTGTAAAGGAGAAATGCAATCAAGGAAGAAAATATTTAGAGAACATTTAGTTAATGCAGACTTTGGGGACACAGTAGGATTACAAGGGGATAAATTGGGACTGACTAATGTGTTGGAACATAAGGTAAACTTAGAGGATGGTAAAAACCCATTTTTATTCCTGCATACCGCATACCTTTCAAAATCAGAGAACAAGTACAGAAAGAGGTCAGTGAATGGGAAGGGGAAGGAATTATTAGACCTGGTGCATATCCATCCAACTTTCCACTGTTAGCGGTGCCTAATAAGGACGGCTCTGTGCGGGCATGCATCGATTTTGACATTTGAACGAGAAAACAATTCCAGATCTTTTTGTAGAAATTGGGGGACATAATATTTATAGTTCAATTGATTTAGCACAGGGTTTTTTGCAGGTCCCTCTTAGCGAAAATAGCAAGGAATATACTGCTTTTTCAGTGCCCAAGGGACATTTTGAATTTATTCGGATGCCTTTTGGTTTGTCAGGCAGTCCTATGACCTTTACGAGGTTAGTAAACACAGTTTTTCACGGGCTGTTGGGTAAAAATGTTTTTGTGTACATAGATGATACATTGATTGCAACAGACTCGATCGAGCAACACTTAGAAGTGCTTAAGGAAGTACTTAGGAGACTTAGGTTAGCAGGATTGAAAATTAAGCTAAAGTGTTCCTTCTTGAAGAAACAAATTACATATTTAGGTCATGCCATATCTAAAGAGGGAGTTAGAGTAAATGAAACAAATTAGATCATTCCTGGGAATGGCAGGATATTATCGGTGTTTCCTGAAAGGGTTTCCTAACATAGCAGCTCCTTTAACAGATGTGTTGCGGGAAGACATTCAATTTCATTGGGGAGAACTGCAAAAGTAGCTTTTTAGAAACTTAAGGACACATTAATGAATCCCCCAATTCTGAAATTTCCAGATTTCAACGAACCGTTCACAATAGTGACTGATGCCAGTCAGGAGGGTATAGGTGCTTGCCTTATGCAAAAATTTGATGGCAGGCTCCATCCCATAGCCTTCTGTAGTAGGAAATTTAGGACAAAGAGCAGCAATGAAAGACTATTGGCTACCGAAGATAAAGAAGCCTTTGCAATAGTATCAATTTTGGTTCATTTTAAAATGTTACTAATGGGGAATAAAGTAGTTCTAACAGACCACAAGCCATTATTATATCTTTTTAATAAATCTGATTTGTCACCCAAAAGAGCTCGATGGTTCTTAACTCAGGGACTTTGACACAAAGCTCAAATATATAGAAGGCAAGTTAAATGTAGTTGCAGATGCCTTTATTAGAAGTTTTTATGATACGGAAGGATTTCAAGTATGGGTAGTTACTAGTGATTCTATACAATGGGATATAAGTCTCGTAGAGCAAAAGCAGGACGAGGATGAAATTCTGGCAGATGCAAAAACGTTCCTCAGAGGCGAATCTGTCAATACAGGTTATAAGTTACCTTTTTCAGGTTTAGAATTAGAAGATAATCTGTTGGTCGGGAAAATTAAATATGAATTAAGGACTAGTGAAACTAAAGGAGACACGACACAGATCGTAATTCCGAAAGTCCTAATTCCAGTAGCTTTGGATATAGTACATTGCAGGTTCGGTAGTCCACATCTGGGGATAGAGAAAACATATAATGAGATCCGTAATAAGTACATTTGGAATAATATGTAGGAAGATGTGGAAAATTTTGTGAAAAACTGTAGTGTGCAGTGCTTGCAAACCAGCAAGGGTAACTTCTTGCAAATTAGGATCATATCCGATACCAAGTAGACCTTTTTAGAGAATACATATGGATATCTTAGGAAATTTTTGTGAATCTAGATATGCAAATAAGTAATTGTTGGTAATAATAGATGAAATAACGAGGAAAGTAGAAATTTTTCCACTTAAACATTAAACAGCCGAAGAAGTAGCTGTAGCATTTTTCTGCAGATATGTCTCACCTGAGGTTTTGTTGACCGACAATGGTAGAGAATTTGTAAACAGGACTTTAGACTGTTTAGCAGAAGTCATGAGAATACAGAAAGTAACAATTATTCCATACCGACCTGAAGCTAATGGGTTATGTGAACGAGCAAACAGGAAAGTGCTCGAAGCTCTCAGGAAGACTATAGGAGGAAACGATAGAAACTGGGATAGATATATAGATATAGTTAGACATAACATTAATACTATGGTCAGTGATTCCATTAAAATGTCTCCATTCGAAATATCGTTTTGACCCGAGAAATGGTGGAAAGAAGCAACGAGAAATCATTAGGTGTAAAAAATGCTAATGGAGATAATGTATTAGTAAAAATTGATGTAAGAAACGAACTAAATTACAAGTTAGGTCCAAAGTTTGAGGGTTCTTTTAGAGTTATTGAAGAAAAGAAAGGAAACAGATTTGTAGTCTTAGATGAAAAGACAGGTCGGTCGAAATTAACACACATATCATAGATGAAGAAGAAGACAGGAAAATGATAAAAAGGTGACACTGCTCAGTTGCATTTTTTTTTTTCAGATTTTGAATAAACAGGTTGTTTGGTGCTGACAATGCTGTGGTGTCTCGGATGAGACCAATTGTTGATATTTTCTTTTGGGAGTTGATTACTCAGAGGTTTGCACTGCTTTCAGGAATTTTGATGGTGAGATTCCATGGTGAAGAATTTAAGGGGTCATTCGGGGAATAATACTGATATGTTGCGGCAGCGATTTGTGTGGGCGATACAAACTACATTATAATCGGGATTAAGCAGTTTTTATGGTACATATACATAAGATTTCTATTATAGAGAGGAGGTAGAATTTATCTTGAGGTACGTAAGATAGAAGGGATATTCAACAATATATTTGATGGAGGTTAGCTGTATAGACACTACAGGGATTTTGCTGTATAAACGTTATGGTGGTTTTGACAGTATACTTGTCAGATACAGGATTAATAATGTGTGGTCAGTTAGTGATAAAAATTCTCCCAGTAAGTTTAAAAGAGGTCAGTAGATAAAGACCATATTTATTTTAGTGAGGAATGTCAGTCTTTAATAATTGACTATTAGATTGGGTATGTTAGTTCATGATAGATTCGTGTGTTAAAGCAAGACTTGTCGAGGGGTCAGTTAGAACCTATTAATGACGAAACACGGACACATTTTGACTTTAGGGAATTCCCAAGCTCACACGAATGGTGACAACGAAAACAACTTAGGATCTACTGCGCCAGATGTTGGGTCTTCACACGGGCGACGAGGTCACAGGTCGCCAATGCAGGGACGAGATATTGTCGATGGGTCGTCTCAGGATAAAATTCTAGGACAAATCAGGAGTCTACAGTACTTTTACAACGGGTGCAAGATGCACTTGCATGGGAGTCGCGAAATATTTCAAGACGGCAACGAGGTGGTGTTTACGATTCCTTCATCGAAAGACGGCGAATCTACAATTCATCGACAAAGGTGTTCATGAAACACCTACAGGGGTACTATGAGGTGGTAAATGTTCCGCCTACACTGGAGAAAAATTTTTCTTCTCCGAACGCTACACAGTTCTAGTGATTGCCATTTTAGTAGTGATAATGAAGGTCAATGTGTGTTGCAGGAGCCATCAAATTTGGATGCAGCCAACGAGGTAGGAGGACCCCAGCAGCAGAAGTAGCTTTAAATCATGTGGCAAATTAAAGACATCATGAACTTCTGTATACCAGTAGCCAATTTAGTGCGCGACAGGTGTGCTCATGCGTGTGTGGCCGAACCATCTTAAGGCGCTGGTTAGATGTGAAAATGGATATATATATTTAAAATAAATGGGGTTGATAACCTTAGCTCTTGCCGGTTAGAGACAGGTGCAAAACAGTGGATTCGTCAAAGTGCTGATATGAGACACAAATAGAAAACACGCCATTTTCAGGAACGAGATCTGAGAGCATTCCAGGGATGCAAGGTAAACCACAAGGTTTACCTCATATCCCTCTATCAAGGTTACTTCAGGTCACCGAGTGTGTGCATTCGATAAAACGTTTACATGGGAAAATGGAAATGCAGAGAATAGGCTAGCGTGTGTTCAGTAGCATGCATGTATCTGTGCGTCTGTTAGTCAGTGTACATACGTTCGTTTGTAAGAGGAAATAGATGGAATAAAAAAAACCCTAGTGAGGTGATTAAGGGGCATTACCTGATATTGATTATGTGTGGAAACACGCGGTAGAGGAAGGTGCTAAGATCCATCAGAAAGGTAAAGTGAAAGACTGAAAAGTTATACCTTTTATTGATGAACTTTAATATTTCATTGTTTGATAATTATATTCTCATTTTCAGATGGATTCGAAGTCACCATTTAAAAAATGGATTTTCTGGACTTGTGTTGACTTTTGTTGATAAAGACTATGAACAGTCGGACAGAAATGCTAGCTATTTTGGGAAATAAAGATTATATATTTGTAATAGCGGGAGTTTGAATTCGCCTAGAGTTTTAATAATTGATTTTACAGCTAGCTTCAGAGATGACACACGAAGGGACTAATGGAAAGTAGGTCACGTTTTCCAGTTAGGATTTCTCTCCAATTATTTAAACGAGGTTCATTTTGACTCTCATTATATATATATATATATATAATATATATATATATATATATATATATATGTGTGTGTGTGTGTGTGTGTTTATATATATATATATATTATTATATATATATATATATATATATATATATATATTATATATATATATATATATATATAATATATATATATATATATATATATAATATATATAAATATATATAAACCACACGCTTTATTTTCAAGGTAGATTCTAGGGATTATCAATGGATAGCCTTTAGCGAGTACAGGTATTTTCTCAAACCGTTTATAAAACTCTTTGAATAATGCCAGCTATGCATGTGTATGGGGGTAACCTATGAATGCCAAAAGTTTCCATCGAAAATTTGAACACGGTATGGGATAATCGAAGCTTAACCGGCTTTTAAATGAGAGAGAGAGAGAGAGAGAGAGAGAGAGAGAGAGAGAGAGAGAGAGAGAGAGAGAGAGAGAGAGAGAGAGAGAGAGAGAGAGAGCCCAACTCCCTGTTTCCATTCAAATGAATTTTTTCCTGTACTTTTATGAACTAGAGTGCATATTAATCGAGAATATGAGTATTTCCAATTTTGCTCAATGGACTTTATCGTTTCAATCCTGTTAAACTTCTTTCAATGATAAATTTATGTAAACGTACAGCATAGAGATATCTACGTGATGTTTTCTGTATGTAGTTTTGAAATGTTCGTAGTCTAGTACCACGTTATAAAATTTTTATGAAATGGGCTTAAAATGCCCTCGAAGTTTGAATTGGTTTTCGATATTATATGCAGGAAATCTTTGCTTGCAAGTAAATACTAGTTTTCAACTTGAAAGATTTTAGCTTGGTTTTGAGGCTACCAGTTCTGATCACTTTCAGGATAAGGCAATAATAGTTTAAACAAAATGCTATTTCATAAGACAACTAAAATTGAGTTCCTTGTGTAATGGCATAGTGAAAAATGTAGTTTCAGCCGTTATGCAAGTTATTCTTTTATTCATGTTCTCCTTCCATATGGAAAGAAGATTTTACAAGTCTGAACATATAATGGAATAACACCACAATAGGGAAGTATTTGTTATTTTTCATTATTACTATTTTAAGCCCCAAACAACACCTTTGTATACAGTTTAGATTGGTATATTTAATCAAAGTTAAGACATCATACAGACGTAAGATAAGTGTAGAGGGTGAGTAGAAATACCTATAACCCAAAGAACAAATTAAAAAATAAATAAATAAAGTTTCACCCTCAAACGAAGATTTCTGTGCATTAACTAGGATGAGTTTTTGCCTGTATTATCCTATAGGGTTTTATATTTGTTTACCATGCATATATAAAGCTCTTCTTTTTTAGTATTGGTCGGTATGCAGATGAGTAATTTTTTAATGAAATTTACAGAAAATCCCGTACGCCGAACGGTGTTCGACCGATCGCTGTTTTGTAATAATTAGTCTGAGTAGTTTTCGCTCCCTCTTTTGTCTCCCTTCACCCTCGTAGGTAATCTTTGTGTTGTGCTCGTTCCTATAATGGAATTCTCAAGCCCCTGTCTTTTTAATCATACGGAAAAAGAAAGTGACAAAACTTTTGAAGTTCCTTAAATTGGAATTTCGTCGTTGTTCTTATTTTATTTTTTATTTTTCATTTTTTGAAGCGGAAAACTGGCAAACTTTATATTGTTGGCTACATTTCCGGCGCTGAGATATGCTAGGTAGATATGGAAAAAAGGCAAGCTAAGAGGTGAAGACTATGTCAGATATAACCAAAATAGCAGTGACATTCGTTGGGTTTTTTGACAACTTTGTTTCTTTATTTCTAATACCTGATCTCTTGTTGGCGAATCACTACCTGTCTTTGGTTTTTGTTTTTAACTTGTCCAATAAATCGTTTCACGGACACGTAGAATTGAGATGAAGCGCTCTGTTTTCTGATAAATTCTCTCTCTCTCTCTCTCTCTCTCTCTCTCTCTCTCTTCTCTCTCTTAATTGTATGATGTCTGATCCTTCACGGAGAGAAGAAAGAAGGGATGTTGAATTACACCAAGAGCTGCAAAACAATGCCGGGGTTTAAAACACGAAGGAAGTGTTGCAGCGTTGTTTTCGCCAAGGACCAATAACACCAGTGTAAAATGAGAAAAGACGCGAAGACCTGAATAACAAAAACCGTTTTCTTTTCCTCTTTTATTTATACAGGAGCGGGAAATTACAGTGACTAGAAAAAAAAGCAAAGATGAGAGGATATAGAAGAGGAAAAGGTAAACGAAGAAGATGGGTCTGTTTTTCTTAATGAAGAGTCATCGCTAGTGGCATTTTGTCGCAATCTTATATAAAATCGTTATTTAAATGAGCATAGCAGCAGCAGAATGTATAGCGGCTATGACTAAAAGTATAAAGCTCACCGTGAGAGGGACAGTATTAACAACCCAGTTACTGTTCTGCTTCTGATGATATACTCAGAACTGGCCATTGTTCCCCAGTCAAAGCTGTCAAAGGCACAAGTGCAAGATCCGTTAAATGTCTGTTGAAATCAGTCCTGTTGTTCTGAAATTTGGTACAGTATGTATATGTAAAACTTATATATTATATATGTATTATATATGTGTTGTTTTAGCGTATATATATATATATATATATATATATATATATATATATATATATATATATGTATATATTATATGTATATATATATATATGTATGTATATGTCTATATATACATATATATATTTTTTTATATATATATATATATAAGTGTGTGAGTGTTTGTAAATAAGTGTATTCGTAGTATGCGAATTTGATAGTTTTGGAAGTTTTACACTCAGGAACTGATTTTTATACCAGATTCTTAGTATAAAAATGTATACAGAGGTTTCTGATCTGATGATTAAGAGTGAAATTTATATGGTATCTCTAAAAGGAATCTTTTTAAACAAAAGATGCCATGTGATAAACAAATTAAGCTATGTGATTGTTTAATACTAATTCCAACACCACGACACCAGTCATCTTCATCTCGTACACCAGGGAATTACATTGGGGAACTACATTATTTACTGAGGTTTAGCATGAGAAATTGAAAACTACCTTCCCTATGATCTACTTTTTCTCAGGGACTTTATTCCTTTTTATTCTGACAGTTTTTATCTTACGAGTAACCAAATCTCATCGTACACTTTTTATTAACAGTTTGACTCCAGTTATTAGGAACTTTTAATTTTAAAATGTAACCGAACTTGTTATCAAGAATATTCGTTAAACTTGAATATTGAATGATAAAAAGAGAGTAATAGTTACAAAATGAAAGACTGTTTATACACAGTTCACTATTAGTCATTTTCAGTACAGTAAACATATTTTTTGTGTACAGACAAAATACAGTGTATTTTAGGTAAGATAATCTATAAATCCGTGTGAAAGTTGTACTCTGTATTTCTGAATAATTGGAAATTTAGCCCTTTAAGGCCTGCAGATAAATTATTCAGATTCAGTTATGCCTATGCAATAATCGTCCTTCGACTATTATGTAAAACAAATGTAAGCATGCTTATCTATATCATTTTTTATGCTTAAGATAATTAATTTTTTATTCCATAATTTTTAAGATTTCCTCGTGCTGTTTTATATCATAAAGAATATAGGCAACCTGGAACTTACTGACAAAATAATATATCAGCGTCTTTTCAGACCCTGAAGATTATAACAAAAAAGATTGTTCTAATTAAATATGGACATCCCTTATACTATGTAAGAGAAGTAAACTGGACCAAAGGACGCCGCGTTGTGCTCAAGTATAAGCGCCACCTATGGGTGCATTCCCTTTTTTCATGTCATTAATCATCGTGTTCTCCGCCTTCTCATTATAAAAACCCGAAGGCTTTTGGGGGATGAAGTAGAAAGCGTCATTTCTCTTGAAATCCTCAAAAACGTTATTTTGACAAATTCACACTTTTTGACCCCAAGGACCCCATGACAAACTTTGGTTACGTGCATGAAAACCCTTGAGGGAAACAACTATGAAAAGAATGAGAAGGGGAAGAAGAACATGTGATTCAAGGGAAAGGAATTCTGGTGAATGTTTCGGCTGAAATAAGTAAGTCGTCTTCATTTGCCTTTTCAATCTTTGTATAATCAACGAGGCTAGATCTTTTTTCTGTCTTCCTTTCATCGCAAATTCTCTCTCTCTCTCTCTCTCTCTCTCTCTCTCTCTCTCTCTCTCTCTCTCTCTCTCTCTTCTTCTTCTTCTTCTTCTTCTTCTTCTTCTTCTTCTATTTCCAACCTTTTGTTACGTAAAATAAAAGAGGTAACGAGAATCCTTCAACCTAGACCAAAACCAGGAGCGTTTAAGAATATCCGAGACGGGAGGGGAAGGCTGTCAAAACATATTTCTAAAGAAAACAAAGGCGATAAAACTGTACAGAAGGAAAGACACGTCTCTACAACAGCACATTTTTTTTTTTTTTCTGTTATATGCAAATCGACCAGATGCCGCGAGATACCGTGAAAAAAAGGATGAAAAAAAAAGAAAAAGATGAAGAGAGGGATGTTGATATTGCAAAAATTCCTTGAAAAAGATAAGAGAACTTCATCCAAGTATATGAGGCTGACGGCTTGATTAAAGTTGAACTAGCTGTGAGACTCTATATAACACTGACCCTGAACCCCATCCATATGCCTGCAGTATTGCCCCATTTTACGTAAGTATAACTTGAAGCAGATTAATCATTCTTCAGACAGAAGTCTGAATTATATATATATATATATATATATATATATATATATATATATATATATATATATATATATATATATATATATACCCTTTTGACAATTAACCATCTGGTGTTCCTGATCTTTTTGTTTACCTTGTAACCTTCCTTCCAACAGTATTTCATTTGTTCCTCGACAATTACCTGAATAAAGGCGAAAGATATATACATACACATATATATATAATATATATATATATATATATATATATATATATATATATGTATGTATGTATGTATGTATGTATATATATCTTTCGCCTATATTCAGGTAATTGTCGAGGAACAAATGAAATACTGTTGGAAGGAAGGTTACAAGGTAAACAGAAAGATCAGGAACTCCAGATGGTTAATTGTCAAAAGGGCAAAAATCTAAGAGATAATCCTGGATAATCCGAGATCGCACGGCCACAGACTAAAACCATAGATTTAGCCATAAGAGAAAAAAAGCTTAGCCAAACGAAGTCCAAAATCGTGTATAGAACTGAATATATTGATTTTTGTTGCTTCTATTTATCTACAACTTTTTACATTATGAATGCATCGAGTTTAAACGAACCAAGACTTAAGTTTAGAGCACTTCCATTATTTGACTTGGTGAAACAAGATTCATTGATATTCCTTTTAACTGTGTCAGTATACGGGATTAAGGATCTTGCCTGGCTCCAGTCAATAGGATGATTAAAGCGCCTCAGCGGCGTGGTTGGTATGGTATTAGCGTCCCACCGCGGTGGTCGCTGGTTCGATTCTCGGCCATTCCATTGAGGAGCGAGAGATGTGTATTTCTGGTGATAGAAGTTCACTCTCGACGTGGTTCGGAAGTCACGTAAAGCCGTTGGTCCCGTTGCTGAATAACCACTGGTTCCATGCAACGTAAAAACACCATACAAACAAACAATAGGATGATTAAATCTCTCATATGTACGAATAATGCATTCGATATTTGGCCAGTTCTCACAGAATATTGGTGTTGTTTAATTCGTTGTGAAAGTGGTTTTCCAGTTTGGCCGGAATATATTTCATCACACTTTTTGCAAGGAATTTCATATATGCAGCCAGAAACATCAAGGAGAATTTTTTATTACTAAACTCTTAAGATTGATATTAATGAAAGCAACATGTATGTTGAAAAGCTTTAAGATTCTAGGAATTTCTAAAAACCTTTCATCATACGGTAATTTGAGGATGTTATGCTTACTAAATTCACGTTTGTCACTAGCTTTTTTCCATGCTACATCAAACTTCCAGTATCTCCACTTTATGCTACCATTCTTATCACATCATTTTTACCTCTCTGTCTTTGATACGTCGCCCCTAGAAGGAAAGATGCCTCAGCAATCTGTCGTCATGTATAAATTTAAGTTTTGCCTCCATATCTTCTCCTTTAATAATCGAAACCATTTGCAGACACGTTAATAATTCTTTGCTATGCCTATGACGGTTATGATCACATATGTTCATGAATCAGGTGCTTCCCTTGATTAAAAATCCAAAATAACACTCATCGCTCCATCGTCATGATTCCAGGTATCCTCACAACCTTAATATTTCTAACGTTCACTTTAGACTTTCTGTCTTGACGACTAATTTCAGAGACTTTCCCCAGTTTCCGAATCTTCTTTCTACTACGACTAACAAGCCCTCTTTTATCTGCAAGTAACAATACCTCAGCACTCCATTCGGCCCCTTTTCGTTATCCTGCAATTTTGTGTTTACTCGTTCTTTACCTCGCCTTTTCTTCATGTTCCCCGCGAAAATGTTAAAAAGGTGTGGAGACGGAGCACATCTGTGCCTTACACTTATTTCACACCAAACCTGTTACCTTCCATTTGTATATTTCAACACACGCTTAAACCAATTAAAAAAAATCATTTTCCTTTCTCAGCAATATCGTGAGTTCTCTGCAGGTAGATCCACGTACAACACGGCCGTCACTTCTTAGCTTTTCTACGTCCAACCCCAGACTGTGCTTCCATTGCTGTTCTCTGTTAGTTGTGCTGCCTTCTCAACCAAATTAATGCACGCGCATACCCCAGTGCATCAATTTGCGTAGACAAACTTCGTTCATCTATTCATTGCTCAGAAGCCACCATACCAAACCGGTTCATTTGTAATTACATCGCCAAATGGAGCCTTTTCCATCCACTAATTTAAGAGTCGCCTTCTTTACAGCCTTAAGTACCGCCTCTACAAACTTTATTCAATTGATGAGGAGCATATTGCACTGATACATCAATTACGGGCAAGATATGTTACGTATGTTGATTTAAGGAAAGATTAACTTCATTTTCGCTTGAGTGATGTTCTTATAGAAAAATATTAACCACCTTATTCCTAAGCCTACTGCTCATATTAATAATAATTCTGCGAGATCAGAAATATTCTACTTTATACAGTTTTTTTATTAAAAAAATTGGTAAAGAGTAAATATCAGAAAAAGATTTGACATTTTTCTCGGAATTGTGTTCCTAAGCAAATTTCTGAAAAGAGGGAAAGGTTGTTCATCTTATACATATATATTTATTTGTCCTTGTTAAATTATCTATCTAGCAATATAAAAGTTGTGGTACGAGATGCTGTTATAAGGCCATCTTAAATATTTGCATCCTTGTATTGCCATATCCCGTAAGATCTCGTCCAAACCATAGTGACATTTTTTAGTTATATCCGATTTTCATATTAGAAAAGTATGTAATTCTAGATTTTTCAAATTTGACGTAGGGTTTTATTAGTGTTGTTTATTTTGATTACGTTAAACGTAGACTTTTGTTACCTGTTCTAATTATTTCAGAAGATATCTTATTAATCACCATATTCATGGTATGCAAAAAGTGCAGTCTTCACCACATCTTTTAACATTTTATTTATGTAATTTAAATAGAAATAAGGAAGCGTTGAATCATCTCTCCGTCTACCCATGTATCTATTTCTTTTGTGTTTTTGATACGCTGATCAAAAACTAACAAATTGCTGATAACTATGAGTTAAATATAAAAGTAAGAAAACAATATATGAGCTAGAAAATAACAACTAAAAGATTGCATATTGTTCTCTCAAATATAACAAACAGTAAAAACTACGTCAACTGGAAAAAAATAAGTTTTTGTCACATGAGTTTTTGAGTGAAGGACTTCATAATTCTGAAATTATATTAAAGAAATCTTACTCTAAGTGAAGTTGATGAAAAATATATTAAGAGGAGATATAGATGGATTTCATTAGTTACAACATAATTTAATTATTCATTATATAAGAGAGGTATTAACAATATAATAATAAATGTACGTATACATAAAAGGAGCGCCACTAATCTATAGTGCTTTTATTTTATATTTCTCTATTGACTTGATTTTTTTTCTTTTCTTAGCTAAGTACTTTAGTAAATAGGGGTAGTGAGATTCTATCAGTCAAGAATAGCTTGACTGATATCGGAAGTGGATATTTACTGTCAGTAACAAATAATAATTGTCGGAAAATTCATTCTTTAGAGGTTCCATTTCATACTGAAAACCTAATTCCACCTTTCTAAGGTAATGCTGTCTATAAAGGTCATGCTTCAATTCATCAAGTTTCATCATGCAACTTACGAGAAAGAGGGTGAGAAAGGTTTTGGTTAAGGCATCTCTCTCTCTCTCTCTCTCTCTCTCTCTCTCTCTCTCTCTCTCTCTCTCTCTCTCTCTCTCTCTCTCTCTCTCTCTCTCTCTCTCAAATATCTGAAACAAAATTGTAAAGAACTGCAGTAAGTATGGATAAAATTAATTATTACAGAAGCTTCAAAGAACACTGTTAACTATGTAGGCATGAACTCCAAAATAAAGAAGCTCAAGCACCCTGTTAAAACTATGTAGGCATGAACTCCAAAATAAAGCAGCTCAATGAAAATGGCCATTACTAGATTTTAAAGAAATAAATCGGAACAGATATGCGTACGGTTTTTCCAGATGTTAGATATTGGCAGGTACTCGTTTATGTTCTCATTTTAGTCTGATTTTAAAACTAAAATGACGTAGGTGGAGGTAATAAAATAATCCAGCAAGAAACATTTGACGATAACTTAAAATGGTGACCAGAAATTTCGGTCCCAGAAAATTTGGTCCCAGAAATTATTTATATACTGACAATGAAATCGTAATCTAACTGATGAAAAAATTAAACAAAGTATAGAATTAGAGTTTTATTAATAAAAGTGTAAAAAAAAGGTATGTTTCTTCAACAAAAAACCTATACAGTATAATATAAAGTATATCATATTGTGCACAAAAATCAAGAAAATTGGGTCCCAGAATATTCGGTCCTGAAAAATTCGGTCTCATATCAGAAAAAATACTGTAAATGCACAGAAGTTTAAAAAGCAAAAAAATATAAAGCAACAAGTTCCTTCTTATCAATAAATACATAAATAACTCATGCTTAAACCATCATTAAAGTTATACATAATATTCCTTTTACTAAAGAAATCAAAACATAATTTAGGAAAATGCAGAGCAAAATAAATCAATAAAAGTTTAAAAAGTATGTATAAAAACACATGCTTAATCGATTATTGAAGTCATACATAATATTTCTTTTTATTAAATTTATCAAACCCTGAAATAGGTAAATTCTATTTAAAATAAATCAGTAGAAGTTTAAAAATTATAAGAAAACTAATGTTTAAACTATCAAAACATAAAAAGAAAAATTAATGGAATGAATGAGCAATTGCCTTAAGGAAAGCTAATTTATCTTCACCATCATATGATTCTACAAGATTTTTTATTCTTGTATCTGTTAACTGGTATTTTTTCTCATTTTGCTGATTACCTCCTCTTTGCGCCTGAATTATCTTAGTCTGTAAAAGGAATTCTTCTTTTCGCAGAGCATCAATAAACTTCCAAATGTTTGGGTGCTTACTCGTTACTGATGCGCGCAGTGCTGATCCGTGGCAATTCCTGAATTATCTTATCGTGAACATTCCAGAAATCAACTGGATATAAAGGCTGTTCTCGTCTGCCACGTCTTCCTCTCTTTGATCCAATGTATGTTAGCTCAAAATAACTTATAAAGTCTATTTGTATTGATTCATCCTCACATAGATCTTCATAAGTATCAATTACATCTTTTGGTAGTAAAAATGCAAGTGCGCAGAACATTTTAATTTTTGTGGCAAACCAGCCATCAGTACCATATTGAACTTTGTATCCTAATTGACATATTTACTTATAAATAGTCTGGTAAAAATGAAATAAACAACCTAGGCTGCTGCTTTCAGTAAAGTTACTATCACAATCAAAACGTGACGAAGGTTAATATTTGGTCGCAATTTACTTAGTTCAAGAATTTTGTTCGGCTATAAAATGAAAGCTCTTGGATAAAATCTCCCATTTATGAAGGCATGAATGGTGAACAGCTGATAGCATATACTTGGTGATGATTTAAATGTGCCATCCATTCCTAAAATTGATGCATTTTCCAGTTGCTGAAGACCTTCGTCGGAGGCGAAGATTAAAACCCGCTTTTCATCATCACTGCCTGTGTTGCATTGCAGGAACAAATGACCGCCTTGTAAATATTTAAAAGTATCTGGTACTTGAAATCCTGTTCGTCGAAGAGGCAATGGAGGAGCGCCAAAAGCTTTATTGCGCCAGTTTGTAATGCTTCCTAAAACCGTTTGCAACCGTGGTAATTCCTATTTTGCATTCTCACTAATATTACTTGTAGCTTCGGAAATGAGCACCTGAGCATTTGTTTCACCTCCTTCCTGAAACTTTTTTCTTAATGTTGAAATGGCGAGACGAGCTTCCACTCCATTCGGCGTTGGTTCATGATCATGACTTGATTGTTGAAATTATTATAGGTTCACCTGGTTTATTCTCTATATGAACACGAGCACATGTGTTATGGTTCTCACAGCGCCACAATTTCTTTGTCTTGTCGGAACTAAACTTATGAAAGTCATAAACATAGTTAACTTCATCAGTCAATTTGTCTTTGTTTTTTTCACTTTTAAAATATTTTGCAGTCATGATGGGGTTCTTCAGATAGGAAAATTGTGCTTAGCCTGGAAGAAAAGCGACTAAATGTCACCGTTTCTTATATATAGGCGGTGTCAATGAATGTTAATGAAAGTACACAAATTATCTTTCTCAAATACCATTACAAGTGCTTAAAGTCCTATGTAACAAAACTACCTAAAAACATCATTTAACACCTCGTACCCTTTTGTTTACAGTTTGTAAACAAATCCCAGGCTCACTAAGTTCTCACGCTCTTGTTGATCGTTGTAAAATATCTCGTCTGGATTGCTAAACAATTGATCTCTAAACCAAACGAGTCATTAAAGTTATTGATAGAAATAAAAGATTTTCATTTCTTCTAACATCATATTTTCCATGTATTATTTGCCTTTTTCCAGAAAGGTTATATTGGGCTTGGTTATTTCGATTTTGGAAATTTTCCGGGACCGAATTTTCTGAGAATGAGATTTCAGGACCGAATCTTCTGGGACCGAATTTTCCTAAGACCCTTAAAATATAGCTCAGAATCTATAGTGTCCTTTGGTCAACTGCAGTTAAAATTACCACAGAGATAATTCTTCTTTGCAATATGCAGCTTTTATGTAAATCCACTTCTTAGAATCCTAAACATCAGAGATTCCACGCTCCACTCAGTTAAATAAAAGCTGTTTTATGAGCCTAGTACAACATATCACAATATTACTTCTAAATAATATGACAATATGCAGACTTAGTCGTGGACAGTTCAATTGTATGCTAGTACGTACATATTGAATAATCAAATGAGTGTGCTCTGTCGAAAAGCTCTTACACGAACTGGGAAATTTTACAGTCGGCGTGTTATGCACAAACATCTTTAACTCGTTCATTTCAATGCACAATATTACTGGCTTTAAAAATACTTCAGTTTTGACGAATAATGTTCTTTTGAATTCTCTCGAGTGGTAAAGCATTACGCAAACCGTATACCACATTACTCATTTTACCGAACTCTATGTCTCACAATAATCATCTATTTGATAGGAACGTCGTATTTTAATGAAGTCACTTTGAAACCAACAGTAACGAACACGCCCTCCGTAATGGCGACAGAAATTCCTGACAATCGTTGCTACATGATACTTGACTTCATCAGGGATTAGATCCCGCTTGAGTTGTCTATAGCAACCTTCTGTTCAGACGGGACTTCATACTTTTCATGCTTAATGGTGTCTTTTGGAGAATTTTTTTTTTTTTTTTTTTTGCATTTCATTAATTTTGTCTAAACAATCAATGCAAATACAACTATAAGTTTTCTATGTTTATGGTTGGAAAACATAAATTCTTTGTGTACTCTTTACAAATCTTTCTTTATTTTGCATCTTTTCTAGACAGTGACCCCAAGGGTTTTTCGATGGTCATTATCTAGGACTGATATTTCTTTGGTGTCATTCCCTCTACGATATTTACCATCTTTGCTTATGTTTTTTCGGTAATCGTCCAACGGTTTAAATTCGTGGGGGTTATATCTAGGAAAAATCCCTTATTTTTATCCCTTATTAAATGGTCCATCATATTTATCCCTTATTAAATGGTCCATCATATGAAGGTTTAGTCAACCATTCCAGAAAATTCAAAGAAGGGCGTTAATTCCCATTCACACATTTTCATTCATAGCTCTACAGTCCTCGAAAGCCAGTTCTAGTACTCATTATTTCGAAAGAATTACCTTACTTTCGTAAGACTATCATTTTAATGAAACTTTCATTAAAATAAAAACGCAGAAAAGTATGTTAAAGCTGGGAATTTGTATCACTATAACTATTATCAAATCATCAAATACACTTTTTTTTTTTTTTTTTTTTTTTTTTTTTTTTTCGATCAAAGTCATCGTATTCGACTGGGTGGTTTTTATAGTGTGAGGTTCCGAGTTGCATCCTGCCTCCTTAAGGAGTCCACCACTTTTCTTACCATGTGCGCTGTTTATAGGAGCACACTCTTCTACATGAGTCCTGGAGCTACTTCGGCATCTAGTTTTCCCAGGTTTCTTTTCAGGGATCCTAGAACCGTGCTTAGTTTACTATGATTATGGATACCATTAGCATATCCTATCCTTCTTATTTCTATTTTC
The DNA here is from genome assembly GCF_015104395.2 of Macrobrachium nipponense. NCBI lineage: Eukaryota > Metazoa > Arthropoda > Malacostraca > Decapoda > Palaemonidae > Macrobrachium > Macrobrachium nipponense. The sequence continues at coordinate 33,675,459 of NC_061087.1, read as the reverse complement.
AGGTATTGATACTTACCCATTTTTTTTCTCGTCTACTCTGGTGTCCCATTGTATTGCGACATCAATGAGTTATGCTTTCTTTTTTATTTTGCTATCGTCACGTCTGATCTATTGGCACGTATCACCCTGTTCTGCTCTGATACCATAGTCCCAGAGGATCTTTGCCTGATCGTTTTCTATCACCCCCTCAGCTTGGTGTTCGTACCACTTATTACAGCAAGGTAACTGGTGTTTCTTGCACAGGCTCCAGTGGAGGGCTTTTACTACTGAATCGTGCCTCTTTTTGCATTGGTTCTGTACAAATGCCGGACATTCGCTTGCTATGTGGTTTATGGTCTCGTTTTTCATTTCCCACTTCCTGCATTTAGGTAAAATGTTAGGTAAAATGTTAATATATCTGGTTCTTAGGGACTGATCTTGTGCTGCTGTTACCATTCCTTCTGTTTCCTTCTTGAGTTCTCCCCTCTGTAGCCCTTGCCATGTTTCATCAGTGGAAAGCTCTTTAGTACTGCCCGTGCATTGGTTTGTTGTGCCATTCCTCCGTTCTTTTTGGTCATTATCCTGTCTCTGTATGTTTCTGGGTCTTCGTCCATTTTTATCAGTCCTTCTTCCCATGCGCTCCTGAGCCACTCGTCTTCACTGGTTTTCAGATATTGCCCCAGTTCCCCGCTTTCGATTTTGACGCAGTCGTCTATGCTTAGTAGTCCTTTCCCTCCCTCCTTTCGTGTTATGTATAGTTTGCCCGTATTAACTATTGGGTGTAATGCTTTGTGTTGTCATGTGTTTCCTAGTTTTCTGGTTTATGCTGCGGAGTTCAGCGTTCGTCTACTACACTACTCCTGCGCTGTATCTGATTACTGATACTGCCCATGTGTTTATGGCTTCCATCATATTTCCGTCGTTGAGTTTTGACTTGAGTATCGCCAAGGCCTGCATATATTCTCTCCTAATTGTGTCCTTCATCTTTTTGTGTTTTATATCCTTTCCTTCTATTATTCCCAGATACTTGTATCCTGTCTCATCTATGTACTTGATGCTATTCCCATCAGGTAGTTTTATTCCTTCAGTCCTTGTCACTTTGCCTTTTTATATGTTTAACAAGGCACATTTTTCTATTCCCAACTACAGTCTGATGTCCCCAGGTACAATCCTTTCAGTCTGGTTAGGGTATCTATTTCTTTGGTAGACTTAACATACAGCTTGATGTCCATGAACATCAGATGGCTAATTCTGTTGTCTCCTTCTTGAGTTGGTACCCAGCATCCATCTTCTGCAGTGCTTTTGTCATGGGAATCATGTCTACTACGAAGAGTAGTGGGGACAGTGAGTCTCCCTGGAAGATCCCTCTCCTGATGTTAACCTCTGCAAGTCGTATTCCAGAGCTTTTAATTATTGTATTCCAGTTGGGCATTGTATTTTTTTTAGAAAGCTGATGGTGTTCTCCTCTGCCCAATATATCTTCAGGCATTCTGTTAGCCACGTGTGTGGCATTATTATTATTATTATTATTATTATTATTATTATATTTATTATTATTATTATGATTATTATTATTATTATTATTATTATTATTATTATTATTATTGTTGTTGTTGTTGTTGTTGTTGTTGTATACACACATCCAATGGCATAAGGCAGAAAAAACACATAGACTTCCTAAGCAAGAGAAAAACCGAATCAATGATTAGTTAAAATTCGGTAAAACTTAGTCTGTCGTTTAAAAACATCAACAGACATCAATAAATCTTCCAAGGAAACTAACCTACAGGTTAATATTCTGAACATTGACTCACTGTGAAAATATGGAATTAGGGATGCAGTCATTGAAGGTACCCGCAGTTATTCCCTTAATGACAAAAAAGACTTTTAGGACAGCCACCATGGATCATGGTAGTTCCCAATGGAAAAATAAAGACATTAGGAGAACGGGCATAACCTTGACCGTGGTAGTTCTCTAGTTAATAAGATAAAACACATTTGGGGTATAGCCACCAAGGCCTTTAAAAAGAATTTGCTAAATTTGCTAAGTTGTATTAATAAGCTTATTATCTTGTGCCTCATGCCAATGATGAAAATGGGTAGAGATATTGAGCGCCGAGGCCTGTATATCTTAAGTCACGTTGAAGGTGTCTTCTTGATTCAGCGGTTTGAGAACTTGAAAAAAAAAATACATATAATTTTATGCATTTTAGTATAGATTTTTGTTATTGCAATGCGACATAAAATTATTTTTGTTTCCTTTCAAAACACGCTAAAGTTAGAGTATTATGTTTCGCTTTCATATTATGATGGAGTTTATTTTATCTGTACCAAAACGATATAAAAGTCCTGAATTCACTTCTGAATCCGCATTTTAGAAAAAGAACTTTAAATTGCTGGTAAGCAATTCCACCAAAATATTTATCTCGGCAGGAAAACTGCAACTATTGATTTTTTTTTTATTATAAAATCAAGCAGAAAAATTATTTTTCCTCCCTTTCCGGTATCCATATTTTTTTTATTACATGTATGATTATTGATTCCTTTAACTATTCCATTACCATTAAATGATTAAAAAGTCTTTATATGTAGCATTTCCAAACAAAGCATAGCCGTAAAGTAACGAAGACATTTTACGGAAAGGAAAACAATAATATTATTTTCGCAGGCTTCCCTTGTTATTTTAAGGGGATCGCTTTGTATCCATTTGCATACCCGCCTGTTTTCGTTTGCAATCCACAAAGAACGTTTTTCTGTAAAACAAAACAAAAACATAAAAATAAACAAATAAATAGATAAAATAAAAATGATAAAAAATTTAAAATAAAACAGTTTTAAAACTTTCAATGGTATCCAGTAGATAACAAAATAGATTAAAGTATTATTATTTTATATTTTATTTAAGGCTAAAGTTAGCCATAATCGTGCGTCTGGCAGCGCTGTAGGACAAGACACCACAGGGCCGTGGCTGAAAAATGTATGGGCCGCGCGGCTCATACAGCATTATACGTTGTACAGAAAACTCGATTGCTCCGAAGAAACTTCGGCGCATTTTTTACTTCTTTACATTTCCTTAATGCGAAAAGACTGCCTCTCTTGCTCTGCACTGGAGGCATTTGTTGTCACTTATCTTCTTTTAGTGTTTTTTTTTTTTCTTATTTTACCCTTCCCTCTGGTCTACATTTTCTTGGTATTGTCTTATACCACTAGGATTTTCTTTTACTGAAAGTCTGGGGGTGTTTACAATTCGCACTGCAATACGCTCAGTGTTTCAGCTTAACTTTTTACCACACCTCAATATATTTTCGTCATTTATGGAAAATTACTTAATCTGTAAAATATTTTTCTCAATCACCCCGCGGCAAAATCAGCAGTAAAGTATTGTTTTTATTCTCCATTATTAGAAATTGTGTTTGAAAATAAGTCTTCATCACTTGTGGCAGGAAGTCTGTATAATGCTTAAATTGCAGCATAAGTATCATAAGAAACCTAAATTAATTAAAATTTGTAATAACACAACAACTACAAGTTTCATGCTAACAAATAACAGCGAAATCAGCAAGAATTCAAGACACAAGCCAATACAACTAGGGCAAACTCAGAGCCATAATTAGTTGAACTCGTAGTTAATAATAAGGCAATTCTAAAACTTTCTGAAAAGAACCGTAGGTAACCTTTGACGCCGCTCTAAGATAATATGTGATGGCGAACTGAAGTGACTCCGCCTGATGTATTTGGGTACAAAAGTTCCAATTAAAAGACTTCTTTCATCATCGGTATTTAATTTAAAAACTTGAATAATAAAAAAAGGGGACCTTTTTATCGATATCTATTTTGACCGTGACATAAAACCTAATTATATCCTTAATGAAGAGCATTGCATAAGTTTTTAAAGTTGAAAATACCTGGTAGTGAGTAACACTACGTGAGAGAACTAAATGACCAACGAAATCACTGGACTATGATCTTTTTTTATTTAGAGTAAGAAGGTGTAAGAAATTCCTCGGGTGATAAGAACGAATGACAAAAATGCTATTGAAGGTTTTAGTGATTGACGGCTAGACTTTATTTCCGCAGGAAGCCAGTTTATAAGCATTTCTAAACGGGGAAAAAAAATTCTATAACTGCCAAGCACTGCATTCATGTTTGTCTGATATGAAGTATGGCCACCAGGTGAGGTACAGTTGTAAAATTCACTAGATTATTAAATTAATTGTGTAATATTAAGACAAAAATTTTATTGAAAATTTTGGAACTGGAATTTGAAGAACATTCAAATAAGGACAGGAACACTGTTGTAATTTTAATTTGTGACTATGTTGTTGGTATCTGGCGAGCCCGCAAAACAGGAATAATAGATGAAAAAGATGGTATAAGGTTGTTTTGTAAAATAAAGGATTGTAAAAACAGATATATACTGATAAAATCTTACATGGGTAACTACAGAAAAATATTTACATTAAAATACATAGAATATTTGTAAAAAGTACAACAAGATATTTTTTTTTTAAATTCAAGTATCTTTTAAGTCAACTTGGATAAAATTCTGAATGTAATACTGTTAAAATTGTAAAATATTGTACATTTTCTCTAATAAAAGGTAAAAAAAAGATGATAAATCTAGTCAGGGGAAAGTTAAACCCAATTACGAAACAGTTTCTAAATTGTATGCTTTAGCAGCAATCCTCCCAGTGAAAATCAATAAAACAAAGATTGTAAATGAAATACTGACCATGTTTAAAGTGCTGCTAGAAGTATCAAGAGGAAGAAATTGGTAGGAAAAACGGTGGCCAGAGGAACCAAATAAAAAGATATTTGCAAAGCGAGAACGAATGAAGAGAAGAAATAATTCATGGCTCATAGTATGTGTATTAATACTGCGGCTGCAGTTCATTAACAGTATCATCTACATTAAAAGTCTACAACTCTACAGCAACAAGGGAAATATATTTCGGAAGGTTGCCTTGCTTATACATACATATATATAATATATATATATATATCTATATATATATATATATATATATATATATATATATATATATATATATTATATATATATATATATATATATAGATATATATATATCTATATATATATATATATATATATATATATATATATGTGTGTGTGTGTGTGTGTGTGTGTGTGTGTGTGTGTGTGTATTCTTATAAGGTAAGGTTCGTAATGCAATCATGGTTTTGGCAATAAAATTAATTTACATCAGAACCTGTGCATAATGTTATGAAATGTATGTTTTTTGTTCAGATTCCCATATTTTAAGATAACATTGTTAAATAGTGTAAAATTTTGAAACATGCATAAGGCAAAGAGAGGGAAAAAAGTAGCGTAAGAGGCGCAAAGAGAGAGACTTTTTTGTTCGAGCAGAAGTTGCTGTTACCCAATTTCTTGAAAATAGATAAGTTAAACTCATTTTTTATCGTCTACTCACTTCGTTCAGAACGCAGCCAAGGGGCCCCATACTTGATATTCCATCAGATGACGTAATATTTTTTCGTCTTGAACTCGTTGCTCAACCAAGGGGCCCCATTCACACTTGATACACATATTTATGCATGTAGAACTAATCATTCCTTTTTGGGACTTAGCTGCGTGTGTTAGGCAGTGGCTCTCTCTCTCTCTCTCTCTCTCTCTCTCTCTCTCTCGTCTATCTTCTCCTTCTCTCCTCTCTTCTCTTCTCTCCTCTCTCTACTGTGTCACTACCGTAACGTAAGTCATGTTTATTTAGTTGTGGAATCTGAGCTTAGTGTTATCATTATTTGTGTGTGGTTCACGAAAGTGTTGAAGATTGTAACAGGCCTTTCTTTTGAGTGAGAAGTTGCAACTGTATTTGAAGGTATCGTAATTTATAAATATTTTGAAGTGCACTTTGGGGTTTTTTTACAGTGTTTGGATAAAATTATTATTTTTTTACTCATTTTTCTTTTGTTTTGTTCTTTTGAAAGGTCCATTTTATATACTTTTATTGCTTTCATATTATTGTGTTTTTATTGTATAAAGGTTTAATTTAACACTTGTGAATCAATTTGTATTTAATTTTCTTTTCAAATTTTATTATTGCTTTATTAATTAATTTTCTTTATAAACTTTGATTTAATTTTGTTTAATAATTAATTCAAGAATTAATTATATTTTTGTTTTCAAGTAATAACAAATTTCCCTGAGATTGTGAATTTCACTTATGATTTTTGAATTTAGAAATAAATTTTTGTTATTATTATATTATACCACCAGTATTATATTTTATTTTTGTTTACGTAGAAATATAGAGTGGTAAATGTGCTGTTTTCCTCAAATGAATTAGAACCAGGGAAATATTAGATTTGAAATTGTTGAAGGAGTGATGTCCTTTAATTAAGATTACCTCACATATATTTTAATGAACTTAGACTGATTGTTTTCTTGATTAAGTACTATAAGGGATCACCGTTACCTTTAGAGTATTCAGTCGTTTAGTATTTGTGATGAAGGTTCAGGCGCTGGCTGTAAAGAGGTAACTAATAACCAAGTACTTGATCAAACTGTGAACCAAGTATAAAAGGTGTCCCAGACCCAGGATTAAAAGTCTCTTGCTCTAACAAGTACAAATGGTAAGAATAGTAACCAGATCCTTGGCACTTTGGTTTAACAAGTATTAATGGTGTCCAGACCCAGATCTTTGGCCACTTCCCCCCAAGTATTCTTGGTGCCCAGACCCAGATACTCTTTGGCACTTCGTCACATATAAAAGGACAGGGTGACTAGGAGGAACCAGTCATCAAGTGATACATTCATTGCCAACGCGTTTCGCAACTCAGTTAAATCATCAAGGCTAAAAGAGAAAACAACATATTAAAAATATATGGAATATAAGTTTGACTTCAAGAGTCTCATCAAATATACAAAAACATATATAAAAACAAAGCAATTAATTTAATTTAGACCACAGAATTAAATGGGATGGTGCACAAATTATTTTTAAAAGCGACGATTCTCACGTGAGAAGACTAGTTGAAGGCGCCGCTATAAACATGGGATTATCTTTCGAGGATAATAAGTCGTTTACCAATGAAGACCCTTTTATAAACAGTTTCATTGCTAGGCAATACTTAAAAGAATTTATTTTTAAAACCGACGTTGACCATGTGAACCCTGATGCTCTGCTTCCTCTTCCCCTCTCTCTCCAGATAGCCGACATCCCAGCGGATGTTTCCAACTATGGCACCTATGCAGTACAAGCAGGAGCAACTTCGCACTGATGAGGAACACCGTTCAAGTGTTCGAAAGTCTTTGTTTTATATTTTTACATAGAAATATATTTTTATATATAATTGTGGATATTTTTTAAACAATTTGTTTTCACGGAATTGTGAATTTCTTAACAAACAAAGCAACTTAAAAGACATCTGCTAGACTAAAAAGTTGAAGGCTGCATGATTCGGAAAGGAGGGAGAAGCAGCGAAGAAAGCCGCCTCAAGCCACACACAACTGTACATAATGGTGTCAGTCACCTTACTGGCTTCAGAGTGCCCAATCCTGAATTTTCCAATATCAGAAATCACGCAAATATTTGTAATACCACCATCAATTATGCCGACTTGTTTGTGGCCCAAACAAGCCGTTTACACGACCTGCTCATTTTAGAGTCGTTACTTACCAGGTAGTCAGTGCCCGAGTTGAACTCACGCACCTCCTCTGTACAGGTAGTTGTATGTGGCTTGAGCCGACTTTCTTCGCTGTTCTACCTTGGAATCCCTCCTCTCCGAATCATTCAGTCTTCAACTTTTTAGTCTAGCAGGTGCTTTTTAAATGGCTTTGTTTTTATGTATGTTTTTTGTATATTTGTTGGAACTTAAAGTCAATGTTATATTCCATGTATTTTTAATATGAGTTGTTTTCTCTTTTAGCCTTGATGATGTAACTACTGTCACCCTGTCCTTACATATGCTGTGGCCCGCTTGCGCCAATGTATTCTGTCATTATATATATATATATATATAGATATATATATATATATATAATATATATATATATATATGTGTGTGTGTGTGTGTGTGTGTGTGTGCGTGTGTGTGTATATATATATATATATATATATATATATATATATATATTATATATATATATATATTACTAGTGAGCATTTCATATCTGCTGCCTCAATTTGAAACAGATTAGGTCAGACATTTTTGCTGCAGTATCTAGTTAAACGTGTATATAATCTGTAGGCAGTTCTTTCATAGCTAGACGCATGTAATTATAAGGTTGCGTAAATTAAATTCCAGAATAGGCTTTAAAATTAATTTATCAGTTTCCTCCAGCACCGTGCCTAGATCTTGACAAGAAATGTTAACTGTTTCAAAAACTTTTAAAGAGCAAAGCACATCGATGAAACTCAATCATCATGAAAAAACAGGTCCAGTATCAGAATTATATATCATAGTGATCAGTGAATTCTGTCTTCACAATAAAAATCTCAGTTGCAATAGCTAAAAACAAGACTTTAAATTCTAATGAATTATGCTACTTCGGAAAAGCAGCGCCCTAATGCAGATGACGCCGCTGCTCTTAAGAGGATCCCATGGCACAGACACTCCCGGTCATTTCCCCTCCAGAAATCCAATAAAGTCATTAGTGGTGACTGAGGCATTTGCCATTTAAAGTCCAGTTTAACCAAGGTAGGAGGGTCCAGGACGCTGCAAATGGATTACTAATAGCGTTAACTGAGAAAAGTCTAAGTTGAGAGAGGAAGACAATGACGAGGTGAAGGAGATTATAATGGAAAGAGAAAAGGTGTATGATACCGTCCATGCATAATTGTCACATGGGAGAGTGTATTCATAAGTTCCTGTGGAAATCACGATTAACTGAAATAGAAATGAATTGTGCACGATAGGTTGAAAAAAAGACGCAAACACTACATCATACAAATCCGACATAAAACCGACTAAACGAACAATTTGGAAGCCGCTGTTGTGGCAGCAACTCTTTAAGGACATAACCTAAAATTTCAGATTCTTTATAATTAATGTCCAAGTAAAGGAAACCTAATCATAGAGTATGTAAGATTTCTGTGGTTTGAAAGACTAAGCAATAAAATGCGTGTTTCGTTCCAAGCACCAGAGCTGAATCAAATCTCGCATTTGGAGAGACATCGAAATAAACTCGATCGAATTTTTGAATCATCTCTCTTCATTATCCACTTATGATTGTAATGGAAATTGCTGCTGTAGTTTTTTTTTTCTCCCAACAGAGAGAGAGAGAGAGAGAGAAAGAGCACATTGTCTGTGAAAAGGAAATAAGACAGTGGCATCTAATAAAGCGAATCAAATAATCATATTAGCTATACTGAACCTACAGTGTTTACACAGGATGATACTGAGATTAAAAATGATGCGTTAAAGTAAATCTTTATTTTCCTCTGTATTTTTCTCCTTTCTTTCAAGAATCTCTAAGCCTTCTCCACCCGAGGCACCTCGACCGGCTCTCTCTCTCTCTCTCTCTCTCTCTCTCTCTCTCTCTCTCTCTCTCTCTCTCTCTCTCTCTCTCTCTCTCTTCAAATCGCGGAGTAAAATTCTCAAAACTTGACTTCTTTGTCTTACCGTTTATAACTTGCGACACGGGAAGTCTCAAGAAAGTTGCTCAAGGGAAAGGATATGAAGGCTGAACTTTGTTCTTGCCCAGGGAAATATAATAATTGGCTTACATGAGCTCATTACTGTAGACTTTATTATTGTGTTTCGAAAAGGATTTTCTGTCCGCCCTTATTTCTTAGTCCTTTGTGAAAATGTGCGTATTTTTATTTTGCAACACCAAAACCTTTGGGCGTATAACGATCATTATATCAAACCTCCAAAATGCTTTAATGCTCAAATATGAGTCATTATTCAAAGGAATATTTGGCGAGAAAAGACGGAGACATTTGTGATGAATAGGAGCAGAAATGTAGAAGACAGCTGTAATGAAACATATAAGGATATTTGAACCCAACTGACAATAACAATATCCACATATCAATGATACTCTAGGAAAAATAAATACGAATTAAGACAATAGTAATTGATGTACAAAAAATATTGGACTTCAGGGGTAAGGACTAAAATGAGGCTTTGGAAATCTTGAGTTTTGGAGATAACCTAGATTTACGTCCCAGAAATTTTTTATGTAATTTTTTTTTCTGTTGAAGTTTTTATGTTAAGTCGCTTCCTATGTATATATATATACACACACACACACATATATATATATATATATATATATATATATATATAGTATATATATATATAGTATATATATATATACATCTAATAAAAGGAGCCCATCTACCTGAAGAGGGAGACAGCAGTCTCTGAAATATAGTATTTTTCTCTCTATATTTTGGTGTTTTTATGTGCTCCTTTTATTAGATGGAATTCTGTTGTAACAGTCATTTTTACCAATCATATACCTATATATATATATAAATATAATATATTATATATTATATATATATTCTATATTTATATATTTAGGTATATATATATATATATATATATACACACACACACCACATATACATTGGGGGGAGGACGGGTAGATCCAAAGTATTATTATAGATTCTACGTAAATCCTGCTCGCAAAGATTGACAGAGCACAAAAGATCAGTGCGATATGCTTCAGAGAGCTCGGGGATTTTCCAACATATCAGGGATAGAGGCCGTACCTTCAACTGGATTGCGGCTGAGCTGCTTTTCAAAAGTAGCTGTCTGTACAAAAGCAAGATGCTGGAATTTGCTATTATCAATCAAACCAACAATACTATGAACCTATCTGGAGGACATTAGAAATCAATATGACATGGACGAGTTAATCGTTAGGCCTCTTCTCAGGCAGGTGTTCCAGAAAACACGGCCGCCGGACGTGTCACCAGACGGTAGTTAATGAGGCCAAAAATCACCGGGGAATAGTTTAATATCCATCCTTCGTGGGTCAGTTGTCGCCTGCGTACCAACAGAGACTTACTGCCACATCATCTGTCCATATTTTACTAGTGAACAGGGTCTCAGAAAGAAGTGCTCGAAATATATGGTTACAACGTTCAAATTGTGTTTTATGGCCCTTTTATCTTCATATTATACTGATCTATTACAGTAAAGGACGTTCATATAATATAATATAATATAATATATATATATATATATTATATATATTATATATATATATATATATATATTAATATATAATATATATATATATATATATATATAAAATAATATATATTAATATATACATATATATAAAATATTTAATATGAACGTCTTTTACTTTAAAACAACAGTATATTATGAAGATAAAAGTCCCATAAAAACTATTTGAACGTTGCAACCATATATTACGAGTACTTCTCTCTGTGTTCCCGTTCACTGGTCAAATCTGGACAAATGGTGTCTTACACAAGTGTATATACAAAGCATATGTACGTAGGTATGGCAGTAAGTCTCTGTTGGTATGCAGGTGACCGTAGACCCAGGAAAAATGGAAATCAAACTATTCCTGAGTGAGTTTGACCTCATTAACTTCCGTCTGATGACTTGCCTGGTGGTCGTATTTTCTGCAACACCTATCCTGATAGGTTCATATTGCTGTTTTGATTGATGATAGCAGATTCCAGCATCTCCCTTTTGTATGGGCAGGTACTTTTAAAAACCAGCTCTGCCGCATTCCAATTTATAGTTGGCCTTTATCCCTAATATGTAAGAAAATCCCTGAGCTCTGTGAGGCATATCGCACTGATCATTTGTTCTCTGCTAATCTTGAGGGATGGATCTACCAGTCTTACCAAAGTAAATCTCATTACAATTGCTTAACGGTATCTTGTAAACCCCGGCTTCTTCTCCGTTTTTATTTAAGTATATACGTTAATGACCGAACTCCCGATGGATTTGGGATAATCGAAAATGAAAGGATTATTAGACCCGAGGTGTTTAGTAGCTTTTTGGATAATTTCATCGTGCGGAGGGTTTATTTTGTTGTTAAAATCTACGTACCCATTTGAACATATTCTAAGCTACCTGAGGGATAGGTTTCCCCCCAACCATGATCTTCACGGAGACATCGTGGTAGCTTAAGAAATGAATATAAGAAACAGCGAAAGTCGGTTTCCTGTATACTGTGAAAGTATATCTGTTCTGTTCTCTTACTATTAGTACATCTAAGAACGGCAATTTTCGTCCTTTTGTCATTCTTTTTTAAATTTTATGGTCGGAACTAGCGACTTTAGTCTATTGAAAAATTCATTGAAATCTTCCCAGCTATTATCACTGTAATTTGAAAATCATCTACGTACCTAAGCCAGATCATATTGATAGACGTCAAAATTTGTTTCGAAATATTCCTAGTATAGGTTTGTAAAAACTACCATTGAAAGAAACACGTTGTTAGTTAGTGTTTTATCAATACTAAGAGGAAGATGTTCTTCATATGGTTGCAACTTCCTCTTTAAAATGGACTACACGTCGTCGATCGGGATTTTAGTCAACCAGGACTCGAAGTCTATGGCTGAGCGATTTGATATTATTTAGGGGATATTTAACCTGTTAAAAAATTTATATATCTATATATATATATATATATAGTATATATATATATATATATATAATCCTCTGCATTTTTAACGTGGGACGAGAAGAATAAGTTGGTTTCCCAGAAAGAGTGATAACAGGTCTGCAAACCATTTGGATAATTCACACATGAAGAGCCCCCGGTAGATATTATGGGGCGTAGAGGAATCCCAACTTTATGTGGGTTTTTGGGAATCCATAAAAATAAGGGGAGAGAGGGTTTGGTTATCTGAATGACTCCAGAAATTCTTAGTAATTCTATGTTCTTCTTATTACCCCCTATGGTTCTACTGATTTGTTAGATTGGGCAGCAATGTTTGTTGTGGGATATATATATATATATATATATATATATATATATATATATATATATATATATATATATAGATATATATATATATATATATATATACTATATATATATATATATATATATATATATTATTATATATACACACAAGCACACATGTGTGTGTATACCCTCCCACGTGTGTGTGAAAATTTTCCTTCCTGCAAACAAACTTTAGTAACTTTTTACGTATCCGTGTTATCTTTTGTTTATTGTTACAATGAGCTGTCATTCGAAACGCGTTTCTAATTCCGAAAACTCTCCTGAAACCTTTTACTATTAGCGCTAAACATACCCTTAAGTCTTGTCATGTTTCCATTATATTATTATAATAATAATGGTGATCGAATTATTCATAGTGTAAGACAACTATCCACTGTTATTTATTGTAAGAAATTGAGCTTTATTTAATAAATCTTTGACTAGGTAGTCTACTTCCGCTTGTGCGTGTGTGTGTGTGTGTTTTTTTTTTATGTGAATGCAGTCAGAACTAACCGAGTCGATTTTGCTTACATGGTATTCTTTTTTTTTTCTGGCGTTTTATTTCCTCTCTTGGATTGAATTTATTATCGCTGCAATACAGTTTTGAGGAGAGACAGTTAAAGTACCCAAAAAACCACGAACATAAAATTATTATTTTCTTGGAAGATAATGAATAGCACAAAATAGAACTCTTACCCCACTTGTGATGTTAGGTCTGGGATGAATGTCATCTTCATGTGATTTACGGATACCACAAGATGTGGGAGTATGAAAATAATTGTTTCAGACATTTCCAAGAATTCCATCTTCTTTTTAACTCTTGGTATAAAAAAGAACAATTATTTACTAAAAAGTGTCGTAAATAAACTGCGACCGCCTTTCTTCATTCAGATCTTGATCTGAGATTCATTTAAAGTTAACATTTCCCCTCACAACATGAAATTTCGTCCTAACGTCAATTCTTTCCTAATATTACTGTAAAGGTTGTCTTAGAATATTCTCCTACATATTGCAACTTGCCATTCTAAATTAATATTTTCAGTTCGGTAGCAAAAACCGAAAAAATATTTGGGTTGAAGCGTTCTGACAATGCTTTTTAGTTTAACTCAATTATAAAAGTAAAAATACAGGTACAGTTTGAGCTGTCCGTCCATGCAGCTATTTTCTTTCGAATATGTAAGTGGAAAGCGTCGATATTGCACGAAGTACATGGACAACTTTTTGACATTCATGAATACTATATTTTAGGGAAGGTCCGTCCCGGAACTTGACTTTGTTGTTTACAAAATTGAATAAAATCATACTGAACGTCAAATTTAAACACCCTTTATAATATGCGACATTCGTTATTTGTGGTCATCTGGATAAGCAAGTAACCCTTTTGTTTTTTATTGGCCTAGGAGGCATAAATGCAGAATCCTAAATGATTCAAGAGGACTGACCTGCAGCTTCTATAACCTTATATCAACTAATTTCCCGTTTTGTGAGAAATTCTTTGAGGCTCGCATTAAGCGACAATCTACTTTCTAAACCATTAGTCTGAAGGAGGGAGAGAGAGAGCAGTTTTTAGATTTAAAGCGGTCTAGAAAATCTGTGACATTTGAAATTCCTACACCACCTTCTCTTGCTTTTTTTTTTCCTAATGAGTGAGAGTTGAGAGTCAACGGAGCATTGAGCAATAATTTCGCTTGTGAATAACGTACAAATTAGTGCGGTAATTAAAGGCTTTTTCGCTTTTAGAATGGGACTTAGGAAAAGGCAGAAGGACACTTCACAGTCTTTCATATAAAGATTTCAGAATTGAGAGTAAGATTTTCAAGGTATTTTCTGGTCAGAGTGCGTGGTAGCGTCGTGTTTTCCTCCCAAGCAGTCCTTCCCATTTTGGTTGTTTTCCAGACTAAAGTGATATTTTCTCTTATTTCTATTTCTAATTGGCCTCCTGTAGACACAAATGTTCCAAAGATGCTCATTGTCATATATTACCGTTTCAACGTCATTATTGTTGTGTGAGGAAGTCAGTTAAAGAATTAAGCTACATTTCGGATTAAAAATCAAGTTCCGAGTTAAAGAGTCACTGAAGTATAATATTCATTGATGTCTGCCACCCACACAGTTTCACGTTACCCTAACTGAACTTTGCGTGTCTTCTTCCTAGAATCGCTGATAGGAAAGAACTCCCATTCAGTCGATTCATCTTAAGCAGAGCATTGCGCTATATCTCTGATTATTGACAGATCGCCCAGTTTGTTTGTTTGCAGACATCTCTTGAGTCATGGCAAAAAAAAAGAAAAAAAATCTTAGTTCCTTTAGCTAATGTCACAGACATTAACAAGAATTAAGTTTTTAGCTTTCAAAAGAAAGCATGTGTTTCTTAATTTTATAACTTACTGTATGGAAACACTGAGATAAAGTGACTACGATAGTTACTTCAAAGTTAAAGAAATAGAGAAAAACTATTAAAAAAACTTGACTTTAAGAGAAGATGGTTTGCATATGACCTCTGATGTGCAAACAGTATCCGACATTTTTTTTTTTATTTGGCGTTTTTGAAATGTACGTGGAATCATGATGAGTTTATCGAAAACTCGTTAAAAGCACTGAAGGCTTTGAGCAAGAGATTTGATAATTGGCATCGAAATTCACCTAATTGCGAGAACAGGAGAAAAACTCAAATAGTTCCCCTCCAGTTTCTGCAGAGAGAATTTATAGTGGGCACTTGTAATGGAGTATTTTTTTGTTATATATAAAGCTGTTGTCCTTCAAACTCGTAGTTCACTAGTGTTCCACTTGTAATTACTTTTCGTTCCTTAATAAGTCGGCGTAGCGATAAAATAAGCATTTTCATCGTATCGCCCTGAACGGCCAGCAATATCGGGTGACATTCAATTTCACTCTTTCAATTTCCAAATGCACGTTGCCTTCTAGTCTGTCAATTCCCGTTTTCATCAGATTCCGACGAGGAATTCCTCCAGGATTTTACTTCCACACAAACTCTGGCGCGATTTGCAACTCTTTCTTGTTCAATTCTGCCGTCACTCTTTTGCTGCCGGTTATTTCTCTTCGTGGCTCCTTTGCTCTATGTGGACTTCGGCTTCTTACTTGAGTTTTGCTGTAAAGGAAAACGAATGAGATGACTATTTGTCTGTCCGTCCGCACTTTTTCTATGCGCCCTCAGAACTTCAAAACTACCGAGGCTAGGGGGTTGCAAATTGTTATGTTGAACATCCATCCTCCAATCATCAAACATAGCAAATTGTAGCCCTCTAGCCTCCGTAGTTGTTATTTTATTTAAGGTTAAAATGGGCCATGATCGTACATCTGGCAATGCTATAGGTGCCAACAACACAGGCCACCACCGGGTCGTGGCTGAGATGTTTATACAGAATTACACGCTGTGCAGAAAACTCGATTGTTTCTTTTCTGTAGAATGACTTTCAGCATTTCCTCAAGCTTCGTTCTCATTCCATTTGCTCCTTTGTAACGCTACCGATTTCTTGCTGAGATCATCAAATGGTGTTTCGAGGATGAAAACAATGCACACCGAAGCAGTGTCTGTACTGTAACCTTATGTAAATCATTCCTATAATTGTATCTGACTTAGTCACGAACGAAATCTTTTTATACACTTTCCTATTTTTAGACACTAGTAGTTGCCCTCCGTAGAGGGGTAGTGACTTCAGTGCACCTCATGCGCTGCACTGTAGGCATTACTTAAGGTTCTTTTCAGCGCCCCTTAGCTCCAACCTCTTTCATTCCTTTCACTGTAGTTCTGTTCATATTCTCCTTCCACTTTACTTTCCATCCTCTCCTAACAACTGATTCATGGTACAACTGCGACGCTTTCTCCCTGTTACACCTTTCAAACCTTTTTACGGTCAATTTCCCTTCCAGCGATGATGACGTCATAGGTCCCAGCGCTTGACCTTTGGCCTAAATTGTATATTCTATTCTATTCTTTTCTAGACGATGTTTGTCCGATGGCAGGAAAAAATAAGCATTGCAGGTTCTGGTTAAGACTCGGAAGGGTTATATCTGAGGAAAAAGGTGACTTCGACATATGGCCGATCTCTGGGGGTAGCAAACCCGTCTAGGTATACGTGCTGGAAACTGGAAATATAACAAATTCAAAGCTACACCTTCTAAGTAGAATAAGAAAGGTTAATAAAGTTTGTTATTCCTGTCTACATATAGACGGAACTTTGCATGGGCAAGGTAGAGATTTGATTGCGAAGGTAAGACAGACAAGGGAAGAAACGGAAAGAAAAAATAAGTGTTTCCTTAATTGTTAAGTTATCATAGTTTCACCAGACCACTGAGCTGATTAACAGCTCTCTTAGGGCTGGCTCGAAGGATTAGATATTTCTATGGGGCTAGAAATCAATTGGTTACTTTGCAACGGGACCTACAACTTATTGTGGAATCCGAACCACATCGAGAAATGAATTTCTGTCACCAGAAATAAATTCCTTTCATATCTGTTTCTTGATGAAGTTTACGCTTACTTTTAATTATATAAAGTCGTTTATCTTGATTCTGTTCATAACCCCGTTTTCTTCCTTGGCCAAAATTAAAACTACTCTCATCGTTATTTCCTTTCCATCCAAGTAATGATCAAATATCGGGCTGCACGCCTCTGAGCAATATTAGAATGCCATTCATTCGTCTACACGGTATTCTCTTTGGACTGATGTATATTCTGAAAAAAAAGCTAAGTAAAACACTAATCGTTATTTCATTATGTGCGATCAGAAAGTCATTAAATATTATCACTGATTTGCATCGAAGAACAAAAAAAAAAACAGGAGCATAGCCTGAGGGAAATTTAACCAGAAAATAATACGTAATATTTTGCTTCAGTTAGCCATTCGACTTTGGCCATAATATGTAATAATTAGCTCTCTGTAATTTATCCCCAAATAATGAAGCTTTTCATGATAATGACCGTAGTTTGGTTGATATCTCTTGAGTTCTCATTACCAGACTTTCCTAATTAATCAAATGAACTGGTCAAGGAATATTACGGATTCATGAGTGTGTATTTGGAATGTAGATCAGATCCTGTGTTTGTTAACCATGAAACAAAAGATCATTTAAGTGCTTTGTGTACGGTATGCTTAGAAGAACAAGAACGCTTTTGAATATTTCTTGTGCCAAATTTAAAGAATTCATAAAGTGTCATTTAGTAATAACGCAGTCAGATCAATGGTCTTTTATTGTTTCACTAGCACCCCTTCCCCCCTGCCCATCTGTCTTGGTCTTGAAAAGAATTTCATTGCCAAGTTATTATCATAATTGATTTTTATACCATATTATTTTCCTTTGCCGCAAACATAAACCGCAACGTTTATATATATATATATATATATATATATATATATATACATATATATATATTATATATATATATATATATATATATATATATGTATGTGTGTGTGTGTATGTGTGTGTATATATATATATATATATATATATATATATATATATATATATATATATATATGTATATATGTGTGTGTGTGTGTGTTTAATGTGTTTGTCTATCTGTGAGCATTAAGCTACAAATGTCCTTTAATATCTAATCCACTCTACCTCGGAATTAATATATTTTCACATATGTTAACTGAAGGGGAATTCTTTTAGTTGATAAGAAATTCGTCGGCTCAAGAATTCAGGTCCGTCAGTGACGCGCTTTACCCACAAGGCTATCTCTGTGCATCCGGAATTCTTTGTTCCGTGGTTCGAGCCCATGAGCCGACGGATTTCTTATCAACTAAAAAATTCTCCTTCAGTTAACATAATTGAAAGTATATTAATTCCGAGGTAAAAACATAATTGAAAGTATATTAATTCCGAGGTAAAAACATAATTGAAAGTATATTAATTCCGAGGTAAACTAAATGATATATTAAAGGATATGTGCAGCTTAATTTTTGTGAATGAATCTCGGTGATGTAATAAAATTCATATATATGTGTATATATTAGGAAGAAAATTTTGAATTGATGGCTAAGGTATCGCGCAGCTTTAAGAGTAATACATTTATGTTTGCATGTTTGATGATTTCACTTTTATTTTATTTATTCATTTATGTATTCATTTATTTATTTATCTATTCATCTATTTTTTGCTGATCCGTAACCCAGCCCAATTCCCAAAAATAACGTAGGTCTTTTTAAGTATCTTCAATACATAATCATTCTATCTTACTTATGAGTTAAAGACAGCTGTGGTGTATTACGAACAGAAATTCTTCGTATGCTCAAAAGAGTCATGTAGCCTTAGTTATATTTAATATTTACTATTCATATATGTGTGTGAGTATTTGTGTGCGACTGTGTTAAAAAAGATATTTCTGCTTCTCGTAACATTTTACATTTTATGACTTGAAAAATTTCCCTGCACCTTTGTTACAGAGCAGGCAGATTTTGTGAAAAAGAATAGAATCATTTACTCGAACATCATCCATCTTTTATATTATCGAAACCTCTGCCAATGAAGTTGGAATGTGTTTTATATACATTCACAGCTGCCTGGTTATTTATTGTTTCTCTTCCCATAAATATTCTCAAGTTTTTCGAATTTCTACGCAATTTTGGAAAGTTGCGATTGTCATGGTATTGATAGTTATTTTCTCTATATAGCTTATCCGGTTGTGGAACGTCGAATGTACCTTGCTTTATTACACGTACTCCTATCTAGCGCGTGTCAACAACAACACAGCAGAATATGCCAATGTTATCGTGAACATGAGCTCATGTTCCCTTGCCTTGATTTTTGTCTTGTTGGCATCAGCAGGGCAAATCAAGGCTTTGATTCTACCCTGTGTCCAAAACTTCCAAATACTTTTGAGGAGAACTGTCCCCGGAATCCTAACGACCACTGCGACGCGACAAGACAAGTCCTTCGGTTAAAAGCAAGAATAGGACTACGTCTTTGTTGTATGGATATAGTGTTGATAACTTGGATAATAGCAGGAGGAGAAAGAAAGGGATCCTTTACGTTTATATGAAAAAAATATTCAGTTGAAATAAAAACTAATCTATCTATCTATCTTCAAGTTTCGGTCATCAGCGGGAAAACAAATATCCTCTAGAATCACGACTTTCATTATAGTTCACTGTATCTTTTCGCGTAATGTTTCAATCCCTCTCTAACTCTCTCGTTAAATTTTGTTAGATATCTTTCACCCATTTTATCTTTAAAACGCAAGAGGTGGGTATCAGAGATGGCTTTGACCCCAAATCGCAAATCAACGTGGAAAAAATCACCAAGTATGAGGTGCCTCTGATTCACTTATACTAATTGGCGATTGTTTTTGCGTGTAGTTAAAGTAGTAGCTTTAGCCCCTTGATACTGCGGTGTTTCTCTTGACTGTGGATAGCAGTAATTACTGAAAGCCTTGATCCGATTGAAGTTTTATCCTACCCTAAGTGACTTTCGTGTAAGTACAGAAGAATTTTAAAAAAAAGATGCAAGAGGCAAGTGAATCAAATGCATTTATGACAACAATGTAGTGATCCACATCGAACCCAATTTTTGTGAAGCTTGATAAGAGGATGAGAGAAATCTTGTTGAGATGAGCCTTGCAATCCTTCCGTATTTCATTCCCAGTCGTTCGGTGGATTTCATTTGATTTGGTATTACTCTCGTCTCTTGGACTGATGAGGTACAGCAGATCTGAAATACGTTCGGCTGGCAATTCCACTCCAGTCACTTTCCCTCAATAGAAAATCTCGTTTCTTTGCCTTGACTCGTGAATTGCTGCCTGGATATACGTAGTACTAATTTCAGCAGGTCGTGAACGAGAAAGACTTACTCCGCATGGAGCAGGCATTCTCCGTGTGCATTTAGCGTTCACTACAGGTTTCTCTTTCGCGTATATTTATATACGTTTTTATATTTTTTTCGTCATTTTTAATCTTTCCTCAGAGTAATTATCTGAGCATATTTAAGTGTTCTAACACTAGTGATTTTCGTGGGCTCTGAATCTTTTTACCAATCAGGACGTCTACTTGGCAAGATGCTTGGTGTCACATAGTATTTGTCATTTGTCGGAAAAAAGATAAGTCACATTTTATTTTAACCTGCTCACCTATCAATGACGTTATTCCATGAATGAAAATACGCGATTGCCTCTTAGTAATACGATGGATGTTTCCTCTTACCAGCAATGCAAACTTTAATCCATGGATAAGCAAGAGACACTTTATGAGTGTTGGTCCGCTGAGAGAGGGAAAGTAACCGATATCGTTTTTAAGTTAACATCCATTAATTTTCTTCTCATTTTCATTCTAGTAGTTTCCATTCCATCTGTGATTGTTTCTTTTAAGATCATTCCTCCTGATGCCATTGCATGACAACGGCTTTGAAATTTGTCGCGCCTCCGACTTCTCAGATCATCATAACGAACCCGACCTTGTCACTGCTCCATTGCTTCGTTAGATCAGGGGTCACCAACCTGCTGCTCTTTTTATCCATTTAAAGCAATTTCAATTTTAAAATCATAGTTTAGGCATCAATTTCATTGTTATTTTAGTGAGATATAAATATTAAAAATTTAGATATTTTTGTCATTGCGGCTCTGCCAGTACTACATTTTTATGATTCTCTAAATAAACGGCGCTTGTAGCTTCAGTTTACAATCACCTACGCAAGACTAGTTTCTGTCATAATTTTGCTTTTCAGCTCTCAATGACCTACACCCTATACCATTCACCCCCTAAGTACACCCCCCACTTTCCCTCTCTTAAATTACTATCATAGTCAGCCTATGGGTTCATGTACCCAATAGATATATATATATATATATATATATATATATATATATATATATATATATATATATATATATATATATATGTGTGTGTGTGTGTGTGTCTGTGTCTGTGTCTGTGTGTGTATAGATATATATTTATAAATATGCATATATATATATATATATATATATATATATATACACAGTCAGGTCAGCAACGTGACCTCGTCGTGATTGTGCTAACACGGTTCGTCTTCTGCTACCGGAAATCATAATTTCTTCATATTTATTGCACTTGGATCTTAAGGCTTTATAGTGACAAGCGCAAAGAATTCTAGATTTTAAGAGGGGATTGTGGCTGTTACAATTACATATAAATAATATATATATATATATATATATATATATATATATATATATATATACTATGATATATATATATATATATAATAGTACCGCTCGTTTTTACCATGAGTATGGAGAAGAACAAGTTCGAGCGAAAAGGTTCAAGCTTTATAGCAAGATCAAAACTATTTTTATTAAATGAAAAGGTGGTTCTAAACTATTGTAACTCTTTCCCCACAACTTTTTTGGGAAATTAATGCTGATATTTCTAATTTTTTCATTAGTAAGGGAGAAATTCGCCTGCACAATATCAGTCATTAAGAAATTTAAAAAAAGAATTACCTACTAATTAAGCTTCATAATCTCCGTATCAAGTGAACCAAAAGCCGTTAATGAAACGAGTCCCTAGAATTTTGTTATATTGAGTTGGACTGAATTTCTTGCCTCATTTAACCTCGAATGTTATGTTGCCAACCATGCGTGGAATCTCTTGGTTTTGCAAATTTCTCGAATAGAATTCTGAAGTGTAATACTCTTAAATCAAGCGAAAACAAAAACCAGGAAACTTTTAAAATCTCCCTCAAGTGTAGTTTCTGCCGCCGCCGTTTTCTTCTGCTTAGGTGGCTCCTTCAGAACACCACCAAACGTTTTCGTTATGAACGCGTGAAAGCTCGTGAGGGTAAGATAAGGAGATCAGCAAATAAAACGCGAGGTAAAACTTTAAAGGATGGGAAAAAGATTTCCGTGGAAAATAACTTATTTTTTATGATTCTGTCTCGGTCCTTTTGTGATGTAGTTTTAGTTTTCTGTGAAAGAAAACTATTGAGGTAGATTTGTCTGTCCGCCCGCACTTTTTATGTTCGCCCTCAGATCTTAAAAACTACTGAGGCTAGAGGGCTGCAAATTGGTATGTTGATCATCCACCCTCCAATCATCAAACATACCAAATTGCAGCGGTCTACCCTCAGTAGTTATTATTTTATTTAAGGTTAGATTTTATCATGATCGTGCATCTGGCCCTGTGATAGGTACCAACAACACACGCCACCAACAGGCCGTGACTGAAAGTTTCAAGGTTCGCGGCTGAGAGTTCCATGGCCTGTGGATGAGAGTTTCATGCAACTCTTTTGTAAGTAAATTAAATTTCATCTGTACGCTATTTTGGTTTCCATAAAACTTCAATAAACCCAACGGAAAATATTCTCAACTCACAGCACCAGTTTGGATCTTTTTCCCCTCTTTCGCTTTCAGACTTTTTGACGGTTGGTACTTCAGACAAAAAGGAAGAATTTTCGGCTTCTGACTGACAAACAAGAGAAGAATATTTGCGAAATATTCGAGGAATTGGTGGAATTCAATGGCAACTTTTCAACTAGACACATTACTGATAGTGCAAAATATGAGGTGGTTGTTCAAATGAAAAAAAAAAAACCATTTTTATTTAATTTTCATTTTTGAGTCTTTGGCAAAGGGAAAGGAGAGGGTTGTGCGAGAGTGTTTTTATTTTGGATGTTTATACAGTTACCACAATACGGGAAGCTGAAAAGTCTCAGTGAAGTGACAAATATATAATGAGCATTCTAAAATTAGGCGCTTGGTTCATATTTGCTCTTATTTAATTTATCCTAAATTCTTGCAAAAATCAACAATAAGATAATCCACGTTCATATCTGTCGCAAATATTCTTCTCTTGTTTGTCAGTCTGAAGCCGAAAATTCTTCCTTTCTGTCTGAAGTACCAACCGTCAAAAAGTCTGAAAGCGAAAGAGGGGAAAAAGATCCAAACTGGTGCTGTGAGTTGAGAATATTTTCCGTTGGGTTTATTGAAGTTTTATGGAAACCAAAATAGCGTACAGATGAAAATTAATTTACTTACAAAAGAAACATGTAAAAAAACGTCGAAGAAACTTCGGCGCAATCGAGGGAGCGTGTGTGTGCGTGTGTGTGTGTGCGTGTGTGTATGTATATACTTATATATATAAGCATATATATATATAATAATATATATATATATATATATATAAATATATATATATATATCACTTTTTACGAGAAAAAGTTTACGAATTTCACTAGTAAAGCATTCACGGTTCCTTACTATTCCACAGAATGTGTCATCAAATGAACATCTGAACCATGATCAGCTGATTATGAATCAACCATTTTCCGGCGTCATTTCAGTGGCCCTATATTCTAAAGAATGACGTCTTTTTTCGCGGCAGGAGTCTCATCATGAATGTTGATAGGAAGGATCCTACTACCATATATGTAAGCAAATCCCCCTGGATCTTATGGTTGCCATGGCAACAGTCATCCTGCGACTTTTCTCGCATTTTCCAGCGGAAAAGACATCTTCGAAGGATGGATAATAATGTTTCGCCCCTTTGCCGTTCATCACTTACTGAGAAGATGACATATCCAATCGCCTTAGGCTTATTACTTCCAGAATAAAGTACCTACTGATTAACTGAAATTACTGAATACGTTTCACGAGATTCAAAACGGTTATGGAATAAATGGTGCTTCCAACATAGGTCTCTATTGTTATTTCATGGTGATACATCTCACTGATCAATAATGAGATATACATACATACCTACATACATACATTACATATATATATATATATATATATATATATATATATATATATATATATATATATATATATATATTATTATATATATATATATACTCAGGCAAGTTAGGGCATCTAACTAAAGTTAAATTGTGAATTAAATGTACCGGTGCTCATGTGAATTAGCGTTGCGGAGATACCTAAGTGTTCATCAACAAAATGTGAAATCTTTAATAATTGCTCAGTGTCCATTTAGTCCCAAATGTCTAATGTACTGAATGTAAAAAAGAAAATGACTCGCAAGTGATAACCATATACGAATAAATATGTTTGGGTTTAAATGTATACATCTAATACATGTATAGAGTACAGGATGAATAGGAGTTAAATACAAAACAAGGAGAGCATTCTCAAATTCCGTATTAGAATGGGAAAAAAGCTACGATGTTGAGCTTGAATCAGTTCTATTAACCTAATGAATAAATAAATAGGCTCAAGTCCCAAAAGGAAGGCGGAAAAAGATTTACAAAGGTAGATAGGCTGGCAATTTACAAAAATTGCGCTAAATAATTCTTCAGTACCGAATATGAGAGAGAGCAAAAATATTTCCCCTTTGGAATAAGCCGCCCCCCCAACAAAAAAAAACTATGACCTTGGCAAAGGCTGGATTTATCCTCACCAATTACTGGGAATCAAAACAAGAAAATATTCAGAGGAAAAAGGCTTAATACTCACATCCGCCATTCGAGGAAAATATCGCGCATATTTCGTTTCCTGTGGTTTACGCCAAAAGAGCCAGTCAGTACAACAAAAGAAAAAATTAAGTGCAAGAGAGAAACGGAGCCACTGGCAAAACTCGTCCGTGAATAAGTGATTCCGCTTACCTCTCCTTTAAAGGTGTGTATTTCTTCTTTTTGAAATGCTTAAATCATTTTTTTTATCTAACTTTTGAGAAACACCTAATGAAAATGTCAGTAAATTCCCCACGTAAGTTAGGTATTATTCGTAATGCCTCATTCTATATTTATAACAGTGATAAAATCAGTGCAACCTGTTCCAAGTCATTTGTCCTTCCTTTATCGGAATACTGTTCTCCGGTGTGGATGTCTGCTTTTGCCAGAGATTTATCTCGCTTAGTAAAGTGTTACGTGGTGGTAGGGTTATGTTTCCCAATAGTATCAGTGTTATGACTTGGCCCTTCGAGGGATGGTCTCTTGTTTGTCACGTTTTCATAAGTTGTATCCCAACAGAGATCTTCATATTAACAACTGATCCCTGATCCCTTGATCTGCCGAGAGCAACGAGATTCGCTGAAGAGCATCGCTGTCGAACTTCTCAGTTCCAGAGGTCCTTTATTCCTTAGGCCGTTGGACTGTGGAACGGAACAGCCTCCCAGAGGATGTCGTGCAATTGGAACTTCAGAAGTTCAAGCGAAAATGCAATGCATTACCACCCTAATATTATTCTTCTTGCATTTTGATAAATTTTTATCGTTGTATATTTATTCATTTGTTTTTTTAATAGTGATATCTCTTGTTTCTACATTTCTCTGTTTCCTCTTACGTCTGCCTTATGAACACCATATTCTTTGGAAGCTTGAATTTCAAGTCAGTGGGCTGTTTAGGCTTTCATCTACTGAATATAATAATAATAATAAGAATAATAATAATAATAATAATAATAATAATAATAATAATAATAATAATAACAGAAAACTAGGAAACATATGATAATACACAAAGTGCTACACCCAAGAGCAAATACGGACAGACTATACATAACACGAAAGGAAGGAGGGAGGGGACTACTGAGTATAGAGAACTGCGTCATCATCGAGAACAGAGCACTGGGGCAATATCTGAAAACCAGTGAAGACGAGTGGCTCAAGAGTGTATGGGAAGAAGGACTGATAAAAGTAGACGAAGACCCAGAAATATGCAGAGACAGAAGAATGACAAACAGAACAGAGGAATGGCACAACAAACCAATGCACGGACAATACATGAGACAGATTAAAGAACTAGCCAGCGATGACACACGGCAATGGCTACAAAGGGGAGAGTTAAAGAAGGAAACTGAAGGAATGATAACAGCGGCACAAGATCAGGCCCTAAGAACCAGATATGTTCAAAGAACGATAGATGGAAATAACATCTCTCCCATATGTAGGAAGTGCAATACGAAAAATGAAACCATAAACCACATAGCAAGCGAATGTCCGGCACTTGCACAGAACCAGTACAAAAAGAGGCATGATTCAGTGGCAATAGCCCTCCACTGGAGCCTGTGCAAGAAACATCAGCTACCTTGCAGTAATAAGTGGCACGAGCACCAACCTGAAGGAGTGATAGAAAACGATCAGGCAAAGATCCTCTGGGACTGTGGTATCAGAACAGATAGGGTGATACGTGCAAATACACCAGACGTGACGTTGATTGACAAAATCAAGAAGAAAGTATCACTCATTGATGTCGCAATACCATGGGAACCAGAGTTTGAGAGAGAGAGGGAAAAAATGGATATAAGTATCAAGACCTGAAAATAGAAATAAGAAGGATATGGGATATGCCAGTGGAAATTGTACCCATAATCATAGGAACACTAGGCACGATCCCAAGATCCCTGAAAAGAAATCTAGAAAAACTAGAGGCTGAAGTAGCTCAAGGACTCATGCAGAAGAGTGTGATCCTAGAAACGGCACACATAGTAAGAAAAGTGATGGACTCCTAAGGAGGCAGGATGCAACCCGGAACCCCACACTATATATACCACCCAGTCGAATTGGAGGACTGTGATAGACCAAAAAAAAAAAAAATAATAATAATAATCAGCAACTTATAATCTAGGAAAGAATGGTGCTCTGCACTAAAATACATAGCCGTAAAGATAGGAAAAGAAATAGCAATGGACGATTTTTATGAATTTTGAAAGTTTTGAGGGAAAATAGGTGAAAAACAAAATCGGAAAGGAAAACTCACTAAAATATGTCAAATAATCTGAGCGCCATCCATAATTCGCCTTCTGTTTTTGCCTTTTCTTAAACAAAAGAAATATCATTTATCTTGACACTTTGAGTCAGTCTAGCAAACGAAGAAGTAAAAAAAAAAATCTTTCACTTTGTTTTAATCTCGGCAGAATATTTCAGAATCATTTAGAATCTGTTGCTGCGTCCATCTGCCGAATAGAAATAGTTCACGAAAGGAATCATTTCCTGATACACACACATACACACGTGTGTGTTTGTGTGTGTGTATCAGGAAATGATTCCTTTCGTGAACTATTTCGCTCGTCATGTCTTTCCTGTGTATATATATATAATATATATATATATATATATATATATATATATATATATATATATATACTAAAAAAAATCAAGTACAGGAAAGACGTGACGGGCGAAATTTTACAGAGGCCGTTTGAGGCATTAAAACAGTTAACTTCTCACAACCATAGAAAATGCAGAGGCAAAAATGAAATGGTCCGAAAAATAGTTTCTTGCTATTTTTTTAATCTTTTTCCTTTCGAGAGAAACAAAGCATCGTTTCTTAATGTCAGCACCTAAGTTTTTACTCGAATTATCACATGCGATCGATTTTTATTCTTTTCAGCTTAAAACTCCAATCCAAATGTAGATTGAAATCAAAGTGGTAGTTGATACGTGTCTAGAAAGTGGCGCTGTAGATTTTGCAGTCGGCAAAGAACGTAGAGGACGCTGTGGTGTTTGTCTTGGCATGGATGAAATCTAATTAACGCCCTCACCACACATCTCTTTGGACTTCCAATTGGATTACCAACGCTGTTCTTAGATCAAAAAGAGGGAACGGAATTAGTGCCACTGACCTCTCTCTCTCTCTCTCTCTCTCTCTCTCTCTCTCTCTCTCTCTCTCTCTCTCTCTCTCGCTGTTCAAAACTATGCAGTAATGGCATAAGAGGCATAAGTGAAAAAGTAAATACTTAAAAGAATTTTTGAGGGAATTCATAAAAAAGAAACCAAAGTATACACACACACACACACACACATACATATATACATATATATATATATACACTACCTGAGGAACCCGACGCTGCCAGGCAAAATGTGTCACATGGATGAACTGCCTCCAAAAGTTGTAGACGGCAACATTGTGGAAGTTTGAAAGAAAACTAGAAAAGATCATTAGAACAATATGAATTAATAGTAAAACTTGCTCCTAGTGATAAGTGAGCACACAATGTCTTCTCAGATGGACTAATAAGCCTTTGAGACATCCTAATCCTTTTAACTTGTAACTCTCTCTCTCTCTCTCTGTCTCTTCCTCCTGTTAAGGTGGTTGCTTTAATCACATTGCCCAGCATATCACCCCTTCCTTCTCACCCACCCCCCATTCCTACCTATCAGTGCTGAACTTAGACTTAGATGGCATATTCAGTGTCATATTCATCTCAGCAACCTTGAAAAACAGATTAGACTCTAATAGTTGTCTTTTCTATTATTTTTGCATGTCGCCCCTTCTCACCCCACTTCCTATCAGGGGCTGAACTTGGACTTAAAGGGCATCAGGAGTGTCACTGTTCTTTCAAGCAACCTTGAAAACTATGGATTAGACCTTCATATCTGTCATTTTCGGTTTTTTGTAATGTAACCGCCTTCCTTCCCCTTCTCACCCCACTTACTATCGGGGGTGAACATGGACTTAAAGGGCATCTGGAGTGTCACTGTTCATCTCAGTGACCTCGAAGAATAGGGATCAAGACTCTAATATTTGTCTTTTCAGTTATGTCTACATGTCAGCCCCCTTCTCGCCCCTCTTTCTATCAGGGATAAACGTGGACTTTAAGCGCATCGACAGTGTCACTAATCATCTCAGCAACCTTAACAACTGTGGATTAGACACTTAATATTTGTCGTTTTTGGTATTTTTTACATTTCACCCTTTCCCACCCACCTTTGGTGTTAGTTGTGTCTTACCCCCACAGTATTCTTTCCAGATGGGAAGTCACATGTATACCAAGTTTGGTTGAAATTGCTCAATGTGTTTCAGGGTTATGCTGGACCATACAGACATACATGCATTGTTCATACATACATCCATCCTATATATATATATATATATATATATATATATATATATATAATATACATATATATATATATATATAATATACATATATATATATAATTATATATATATATATATATATATATATATATATATATATATATATATATATATATGTTTATGTGTGTGTATCGAATATTTTTTTGAGAAAATGTACATTATTTTTCATTTTTTCCAAGAACAATTCTTGGGAAATTTAATGTTATTCGAAAACAAGAGAGAGAGAGAGAGAGAGAGAGAGAGAGAGAGAGAGAGAGAGAGAGAGATCGTTACTACTAAGTTTGGCTTAATATCATCCTTAATGAAGATTGTACCATTATACCTTGGTTTTCGTTTAAGGAGAGTTTATAATTTGGGTGGTTATTACCACGGAAAAGAGACGAATCTAAAAATAGCGGATTG
This sequence comes from Macrobrachium nipponense, assembly GCF_015104395.2. Lineage (NCBI taxonomy): Eukaryota > Metazoa > Arthropoda > Malacostraca > Decapoda > Palaemonidae > Macrobrachium > Macrobrachium nipponense. The sequence goes on along the minus strand of NC_061087.1, from coordinate 33,645,363 downwards.
ACGGACTTGATAACCTGCTAATTACAAATCAGTCGACTTAGCAATTGAACTCATTACGGCAACAGATACGCACACTAGACAAATCCGGGTTGGATGACACCTGGCACTTGCCCCCCCCCCCACCCTCCCCCTCCCTGGCGAAAAATAATGACAAAATAATTATATTGAAGATTTAGATGATACTAACGTAATTGAAAATTGTAAAAAATGAGAACAAATAAAAGATCTATTATAGAAAGAACACTATTTTGAGAAAATAATAACAATATTCTTAATGCAATAGCTGTTTCACGGCATTTAATTTTATATAGAATCTTCTCAATTCTTCTTATTATCTTTTTCTCGTCAGCATGTAGCTGGTGTATTAAGTTTCCTAAGGACATGTAAAGATTTTCATTTGTCTTAGGTTTATTCCTCTAACGTGTCGACAGCGCACAGGCAGTCATCTATGAGAGTTTACAGTACAGTGAATTAAGATACAGTTTACAAGTATTTATAGCATGCAAGGTCGTGTACAATCGGTGGGAACGGATTTTAATTGGTCGTTGGATGGAAACGAAATCTCCCCCTGAGGCGTTCTGACCTGCGTAGTTTGGACGGGGTTATTAGCGTCGGTTGGGTGTTGTTTGGGGTACCCACCTCTTGGGCGGCAGGCTGTACAATTGATATATCTTCCGCTCGTTCTCTCCCGCTTTCTCTCTCTACTTCTTCCGCTCTTTCTCTCTCTCTTGCTTCTCTCTCTTTCTCTGCAAGTTCCTCTCTCTCTCTCTCTCTCTCTCGTTCGCTCCTTCTAACGCTCTCTCTTTCATCTCTGCTGTTCTCTCTAGCTGCTCTGCTGCTCCTCTCTCTCTCTCTCTCTCTCTTCTCTCTCTGTTTGCTCCTCTCTCTCTCTCTCTCTCTCTCTCTCTCTCTCCTGTCCTCCCCCCTCGTCTCCTCTCTCTCCTCTTACGTAGTCGGTTGGTTTCTTGCGCCATTTCTTCTTATGTTTGTGGGGAGAAACTCTGTTTCTTTTACCGTGTTGATAGTCGGTTTTTTCTCTAATATATGTAAAGCTTCAAGATAACGTAGGCGTTTTCGGTCCCGTGCATGGTCAATAATTTCTATGTTCTTTATAAGCTCAGCTCTTTCTGGTCTCCTGTTGTGTTTTTCCCTATAGTGAATGAAAATGGCCCCTTCTTGAAGATGACACGAGAGACGCTTGGAGAGTCTGGTAGTGGTCATCCCGATATAAGAATGGTGGCATCCATCCACCGAGCATGTGAATTCGTAGATGACACTCCTTCTCTTCAAAGACGTTTCTGGGGGCGCCGGGTTGTTTCTAAGAAGCAGCTGGCTGGTTTTCATGCTTTTGTAATAAATTATGAGGCTAATTTTATCACTTTCTGTAGTGGGGAGACATTTTCACTGATTATTTTCCTTATAGCCTTTTCATCTTCCAAATATTTGTGGTGCATATGATTTTTATAAAATATTTTTATAGCTCCACTTTGGTCGTTAGTTACGGTCGTTCTTTCTTGGTGCCATTTATTTATGGAGTCCCTCGTTTGGCGTTCGACCATACGGTTTGAAAAGTTATTATTAATGAGAACTTGTGTAGACCTTTCGATTTCCCTGGTGGTTTCTCTCCATGTGGAACAGTGTGTAAGGGCGCGGCGGACGAAGGCCTCTACCACCGATCTTTTATACCTGTCTGGGCACTCGCTGGACCCATTAAGGCATAGACCCGGGTTTGTGGGTTTCTTGTAAACCGTGGTGGTGTATCCCGTAGGGGTCTGCTGTACCCGAACGTCCAGGAAGGGTAGGGCACCGTCAACGCTGCGTTCACACGTGAAGTGGAGGACGGAGCATTCTTCGAAGGTGTTTCTTAAAGTTTCAAGGTCCTCTTCTCTGTTAACTTTTATGAAGGTGTCGTCTATGTAGCGGTAGTATTGGGGAGGACAGGGGATCTTATTGAAAACTCTTTCTTCGACGACACTCATGTAGAAGTTGGCAAATAGAACCCCTAATGGGGATCCCATTGCCACGCCGTCAATCTGGCAATAAAGATGTCCTCTGTGGGTCGTGAATGGTGCCTTCTTGGTACATATTTCAAGGAGGGATTTTAGGGCTTCCTCGGGGATGTTCAAAGCCTGTGTCTCCTCACATCTGTATACTCTGTCGAGGATGTGTTCAATCGTCTCGTCGACTGGAACGTTCGTGAAGAGGCTCTCGACGTCAAGAGAGGCGATGATACCTGTAGACGGAGAGTCTCGGAGTTTACGTAAAAAGTCGGTAGATGACTGTAGACAATACCTGTCAGGGATATATGGCGTGAGGAGTTCATTGAGTCTCTTCGCGATTTTGTAAGTCGGGGTTGGGATTTGGCTTATAATAGGGCGAAGAGGATTTCCAGGCTTGTGGGTTTTTACGGTGCCGTAAATATACCCTGGATTAAAGTCACCCTGGGCAAGGGGAAGTCTGGGAGCATTCCTAGCGGCATGGATTCTTTCGACCGTCCTATTAATGTCTCGTCGGATGTCTTCGATGGGGTTCTTGTTGATTTTTCTGAATTTGGATTGATCAGCCAGTATTTGGTCCAGTTTCTCGTGATATTCTGAGGTCTTGATGAGCACTAGGGCAGCAGCTTTGTCTGCCCTTCTTATTGTTATTTCCTGGTTTGATTTCAAGTTTTTAGCAGTTTCTTTCAATTCTCTGGTAAGGATAGCGCTTCTGTATGGGGCTCCTCGGTCGGTAAGGGCTTCTGCTAACAGTAAGGGCTGGAGGGAGTCGCTCGACCTGACCCTGCCTTCGTCCTCGAGGGACTGGATAGAGTCAAGGAGGACTTCGACCTCCAGGCGCTTGGCGTGTGGGTTTGGCTTTTTTGTCACGAGACATCCGACGAGACATTAATAGGACGGTCGAAAGAATCCATGCCGCTAGGAATGCTCCCAGACTTCCCCTTGCCCAGGGTGACTTTAATCCAGGGTATATTTACGGCACCGTAAAAACCCACAAGCCTGGAAATCCTCTTCGCCCTATTATAAGCCAAATCCCAACCCCGACTTACAAAATCGCGAAGAGACTCAATGAACTCCTCACGCCATATATCCCTGACAGGTATTGTCTACAGTCATCTACCGACTTTTTACGTAAACTCCGAGACTCTCCGTCTACAGGTATCATCGCCTCTCTTGACGTCGAGAGCCTCTTCACGAACGTTCCAGTCGACGAGACGATTGAACACATCCTCGACAGAGTATACAGATGTGAGGAGACACAGGCTTTGAACATCCCCGAGGAAGCCCTAAAATCCCTCCTTGAAATATGTACCAAGAAGGCACCATTCACGACCCACAGAGGACATCTTTATTGCCAGATTGACGGCGTGGCAATGGGATCCCCATTAGGGGTTCTATTTGCCAACTTCTACATGAGTGTCGTCGAAGAAAGAGTTTTCAATAAGATCCCCTGTCCTCCCCAATACTACCGCTACATAGACGACACCTTCATAAAAGTTAACAGAGAAGAGGACCTTGAAACTTTAAGAAACACCTTCGAAGAATGCTCCGTCCTCCACTTCACGTGTGAACGCAGCGTTGACGGTGCCCTACCCTTCCTGGACGTTCGGGTACAGCAGACCCCTACGGGATACACCACCACGGTTTACAAGAAACCCACAAACCCGGGTCTATGCCTTAATGGGTCCAGCGAGTGCCCAGACAGGTATAAAAGATCGGTGGTAGAGGCCTTCGTCCGCCGCGCCCTTACACACTGTTCCACATGGAGAGAAACCACCAGGGAAATCGAAAGGTCTACACAAGTTCTCATTAATAATAACTTTTCAAACCGTATGGTCGAACGCCAAACGAGGGACTCCATAAATAAATGGCACCAAGAAAGAACGACGTAACTAACGACCAAAGTGGAGCTATAAAAATATTTTATAAAAATTATATGCACCACAAATATTTGGAAGATGAAAAGGCTATAAGGAAAATAATCAGTGAAAATGTCTCCCCACTACAGAAAGTGATAAAATTAGCCTCATAATTTATTACAAAAGCATGAAAACCAGCCAGCTGCTTCTTAGAAACAACCCGGCGCCCCCAGAAACGTCTTTGAAGAGAAGGAGTGTCATCTACGAATTCACATGCTCGGTGGATGGATGCCACCATTCTTATATCGGGATGACCACTACCAGACTCTCCAAGCGTCTCTCGTGTCATCTTCAAGAAGGGGCCATTTTCATTCACTATAGGGAAAAAACACAACAGGAGACCAGAAAGAGCTGAGCTTATAAAGAACATAGAAATTATTGACCATGCACGGGACCGAAAACGCCTACGTTATCTTGAAGCTTTACATATATTAGAGAAAAAACCGACTATCAACACGGTAAAAGAAACAGAGTTTCTCCCCACAATCATAAGAAGAAATGGCGCAAGAAACCAACCGACTACGTATACATCCACGAGAGAGAGAGGAGAGATCGAGGGGGGAGAGACAGAGAGAGAGAGAGAGAGAGAGATCGAGGGGGGAGAGACAGAGAGAGAGAGAGAGAGAGAAAGAGAGAGAGAGAGAGGCAACAGAGAGAGAGAGAGAAGAGGAGAGAGAGGAGGCAGGCAGAGAGAGAAAGAGAGAGCGTTAGAAGGAGCGAACGAGACGAGAGAGAGAGACGAGAGAGGAGAAAGAGGAAAGAGAAAGAGAAAAGAGAGAAGAGAGAGAGGAAAGAGCGGAAGAAGTAGAGAGAGAAAGCGGGAGAGAACGAGCGGAAGATATATCAATTGTACAGCCTGCCGCCCAAGAGGTGGGTACCCCAAACAACACCCAACCGACGCTAATAACCCCGTCCAAACTACGCAGGTCAGAACGCCTCAGGGGAGATTTCGTTTCATCCAACGACCAATTAAAATCCGTTCCCACCGACCACCCGATTGTACACGACCTTGCATGCTATAAATACTTGTAAACTGTATCTTAATTCGCTGCTCGGCCTCCGTAGCAGTAACATCTCTTCTGAGACCTTCTCTGGCGAACGTGAGCGACAGCGAGCGATAGCGCCATCCCAGTCGACGATAGCGGCGAGATTTCCAGCGATTTTCGGCGGAACTTTCGGCGATTGACGACGACACCGAGAATTATACTTCTGAGAGAGCTCTCTCACATTTTATAAGGAAAATTCATATGACATCTTTCTCTCTCAAATAATTTTCCATTACTAACAGTCTCTCCTGCCTAAAATTCGGTAGCCGTTGGGGTCTGAAAACTCCGATTGAAGCAGGGTCAAAGGGACAAAAACTTTCTACTCTCGCAATCCTTATTTGCAAGTAGCACAGGAACGATAGGCTGGTGTCTCCCATAAACCAGGTTTAGGCCCTTCAGGCAAAAATAAAAAATATAACAACACACACATACACATACATTCTCTCTCTCTCTCTCTCTCTCTCCTCTCTCTCTCTCTCTCTCTCTCTCTCTCTCTCTCTCTCTCTCTCTCCCCTCACAGATAGACGAAGACGAATGCAGCCATGGACCAAGTAACCCAGCCCACACCCACCACTGCAGAAGCACCTGAGAACCGGAAACGGACAACGTCTTCTTCTTCCTCTTTTTCAGATGCCCCTGAAGCAGTTAGACCTCGCCTAGACTCCTCCACCTCCGAAGAAGAATCCACCACAGCCACTCAAGAGGACAAGGAAAACCCCCCTGCCATGGACACAGATGATGGTTTCCAGCTTGTCACCAGGAACAAACGCAAACAAGGACCACCAGCAGCACCTTCACCCTCACATGGAAAATACCTGATAACTCCTCCAACAGGAACCAGTGCATATGAATTCGTTAAGGACCTCGAAAAGAAGGGTAAGTTGTTCAAGGTAAGACCCACCACCAGGGGAGAACTGTTTGCAATACCCTCAGACCTGAATACAAATGAATATATGAAAAATAATCCTGCCAGCTTTAAATTCCTCAATCCTGACGACAAACCCTGCAGATTTATATTATGCCATTACCCTCTGCAATTTGAAACCAAGGTTATTCTGGAAAATCCCAGGGTAATCAAAGCAGAGAGATGCCATACAAAAGGACCCAACCCCCAGCCAACCCGCAAAGTCCTAGTAGAATGGAAAGGAACTCAGCCTAAGTCACTGAACCTTGGCATGTGGGGCTCCTTCCCCACCATGGACTTCACACCAGAACCTCTGAGGTGCTTTAACTGTCAGAGGTACGGACACCATAGCAGTGCCTGCACCGCCAAAGCCATTTGTGGTGTATGTAGTGGGAGACATCCCACAAAACTCTGCACAGACAAATTTAAGAATGGACAAGAAACAAATGCCAGATGCCCCGCATGCAAGGGGAACCACCATGCGTGGAACAGAAAATGCCCGATAAGGCTACAGAAGATAGACACTCTTAAAGGAATCACACCTCGGAGCAGCTCCCACCACCCAGCAGGGATCAAAGTCCTTTGCTGCTGCAGTTAGGGGGTCGCAACAAGCCCCCAAAAACACACAGACACACCCCCAGCATAAGACACAGTCCTATGCTGCTGCAGCTGGAGGGCCTAGACCCAACAGGACTCAAAGTCAGCCTCAAACTCAGAAAAAGGAACACAAAACACTCCCCAAACCACACCCAGACCAACACACACCAACGAAACAAATAACAAACACTAGAAGGAAAATCAGCTTCTCAGAATCGGCCAAGCCGACCAACACATACATCCTAACCTCTCCTGTTCCCGAAACCCGACAAATCCTCCTCACTCCAAATCCTAAAACTAGCTCCACTGTTCCTGGCTCCCCAAAGCCATATAACCCAGTCTCCCCTCCTCCTCCCACCCCACAAAACAACAGGTTTGAAGTTCGCCCAGAACTAAAACAAGACAAATATATCGCACAGACTCAAGACCTCACAAATCTACTGGTGCAAATGCTATTCAAGTTTGCAGAACTAACAGGATCAAACTTCTCAGAGGAAATACCAAAAGAAGTCGTTGACAAGTGCATAAGGACGTCCAGAGGACTCTTTGCATCACCATGCCTACACTAATAAACAACAACAGTGCAAATGGCACTACAAATACACCCGGTGTCAGTTTCATTCCAAGTAATAGTACCAGGTACATCTCCAGTGCCAGGGCCAACCTCAGAGTTGGTAGTCAAGGCACATCAAGTGCAAATGACAAACTAGGAAACAACAACAACACAAATGACTGCAGAGACACAGACACAATAAAAGTCCTCCAGTGGAACATACTAAGTGCAAACAATAAATACGCATTCCTGCAAGCACACACACAAACAAATAACTACGACATCATAATGTTACAAGAAACACTTGTAAGGGAAAATGCCAAATTTTCATTTAAAGGGTACAAAGTGTACAAAACACCATACACAGACACTAAAAGAGGACTAATCACCCTAGTTAAAAACACAATCCCCTCAAAGAAGGTAGACAACATCCCTTGCGGAGATGATGTAGAATCACTCAGCGTAAAACTCACACTTGCAAACACAACACTGACGGTACACAACATATACAGGGCTCGGGACAACACATTCGAAGGGAAGCACTCTTCAGTGCAGCGACACATGAAAACACACTAATTGGAGGAGACTTCAATGCACATCACCCAAGCCTGAACTCTACACAACAAACAAACACAACTGGAAGACATCTACACCAGTTATCATGTGAATTCCCAGAGGTGTGCCTATTAAACAGTGGAGAGCCAACTCACCTAAAAGGAGGAAGACTAGATCTTACCTTCACAAACTCCGCCCTAAAGGAGCAAGCAACATGGAAGCTGCACGAGACCCTCACAAGCGACCACATAGCCATTGACATTGGCCTACGGCTCAAAAAGCTGCCCCCCATACCACCGCCACCAGAAAGATGGAACCCCAAGTTTGCAAACTGGGCTACATTTGAAGCCATAATGACGAGATGGGCGAGGAACTACCTTGAAAACCCTGCAAACGATATAGAAACTCTTCTATGAAGAGTTCATCAGCAAACTCAGAGAGGCAGCAAACATAGTCCATGCCAAAAGATCAAACGATCCAATGATCGATCACAAAGATGCATGGTACTACTGTGAAAGGGTCAAAGAACTCAATGCCAGAGTAAACAGAGTGCGGAAACTCTTCAGACGGGAACCATCTGATGAGATGCACAGACTTCTCAGAGAGGTAATAGCCCATGCAACTGAAGAGACAAAAGAAATTAAACAACAGGCATGGTATGATTGGTGTGCAAACATCAGCAGACAAACTCCAGTAACCCAGATCTGGAGATTCCTTGCAAAAAATTGCAGGGAAAGGAAGAACAGCGCAAAGCATCCACCCCAACCCACAAGAAGAAGCTGACAATATAGCCAGAAACTTTGCAGAAAGGACAAAATCCCACAACCTTCCCCAAACAACAACGGGGAAAAAATAAATGAAGTTTCCCCAGCAAGATGGAGGGAAATCAATACTGCCTGCAACACACCTGATGACACAGACACACCCTTCACTATGGAAGAACTAAACAGTGCACTCAGCAAGGGGAAAAGAGACACAGCCCCTGGAGCAGATGCAATCACTTACAGCATGCTGAGACACATGGGAGACCCTGCCAAACAGGTATATCTACTCCTGGTAAACAGGACATATGCAGAGCACACCAGGCCAAAGAAATGGCAACAGCAAGACACACAACCAATACCTAAGCCAAAGAGGAAGGCGCATATAGGCCGATATCCCTCATCAGCTGCACTGAAAAGGTTGCAGAAAGAATGGTTCTGAACAGACTACTATGGAAAGCAGGGCCCCTACATCATAGGCTCTATGCCTATAGGGAAGGAGTAGGCACCCATGAGTGCCTTACAGATGTGCTAAGTGCCATAAATGGCAGAAAATCCATAGTGGTCTTCTTAGATCTAGAAAAGGCATATGAATTAGCCAATGCAGCAGCCATCCTCTCCTCCCTAGTCAGAAAGAGGATCAAGGGCAACCTGCTTACATGGACAAAAGGATACATGCAAGACAGAGAAGCAAGAGTAGTGTTCCAAGGCAGAATGTCAGAATACTACTCTCTTGAAAACGGCACTCCACAGGGGGGCATTCTAAGCCCCTTCTTATTCAATGTCCTTTTGGAAAATGTAGCCTGTCTCGAGCTACCACAAGGAGTAGAGGTCTTCATATATGCTGACGATGTTTGCATCGTCAGCTCCGGCCCTCAAAGACAGCTCCAAAAGATGCAAGAAGCCTTGCAAAAACTTGAGGACAAGTGCACACAACTGGGACTCAAAATCAACAGAAATAAGACAAAAGCCATGGCAATAAAACATGATCAAAATCCACCCAACCTTCTACTGAAAGGAGACGTCATAGACTGGGTGATAGCTACACATATCTGGGAGTCTGCATTGCAGATTCACTATCTCCTGAGAAGCAAATACAGCTCCTCCAAGCCAAAACAAAAATAGGGCTTAATGCCCTAAAGAAAATCACATCATTGCAAGAAGGTGCGACATACCATCTGCTCAGGAGGTTCTACATACAAACCATCAGAGCACAAGTAGAATACGCAGCACCAGTCCTGACAAATCTCAGAAAGGATCAACAGCAGAGGCTGGAAGTCATCCAAAACAACGCAATGAGACTTATACTTGGAGCCCCAATGTGGACAAGAATTTGTCTCTTGAGGGCAGAGACACAACTGCAGTCTCTCAAGCACAGGATAGGCCAAAGAAATATTGCCATTCTGTGCAAAAACCATCAGAAACGACAGAAATGGACCACACAAAAACAAAATGCAAGCGTGCATAAACTTGCACGAAGAACTAGACCGCCAAAAAACCTATGCGGGCAGTATACTCCAGACACTGAGAGAACTGGTATGCAGGACACAGTGAAACACATAACAAAGGATGTCCCACCTGAGGATACCAAAAACCACCTCCCTGGGTCGAAGACCCAATCCGGTATAACTTCACAATACTACCGGCAAACAAAGCACTGTGCACAGCAGCACAAATGAAAACTGCAGCAGAAGAAGCAATCGGGAACACAGCAGCTGAAAACATATATTACACTGATGGCTCAGTTGACACAGAAGCTCCAGCAACTGCAGCAGCAGTGGCTGCCCAAGACTTCAAAGGAAGCTGGAGGCTATCCAACAATGCCTCCATACTACAAGCGGAACTAATGGCAATCTTAAAAGCCTTAGAAAATTCCAATTTAAAAGAAGGACACACAACAGTGCATATTGACTCCAAAGGAGCAATACTCGCTATCAAAGCGACAAATCCAAAAGAAAATGTGACACTGATAACAGCCATAAAATCATTGGCAATTCACATCAAGCTGCTGGCAGGAGAGTCACACTAAACTGGATACCCAGCCATGTGGGAATCCAGGGAAATGATGAAGCTGACTTCCTTGCCAAAAGTGCCTCAGCTGCAGTACAGTAAGCATAAAAGTGCAACCATCCATAACACACCTAAAGGAAATGGCAAAAAGCTATGCCAAACTCCAAGAAGAGAGTGAAGTACGACGTCACTACCTACAAGAGTCAAGGACGTCCAAGTGGTATGTGGATGTCACAAATCTAACGCCGCATGACATCACAAAACAAACCACTATAAAACTCTCAGTCATCACACACAGATTAAGGCTAGGATACCTCTGCACCTGGCAAATGATAGGAAATGAGGGCAGGTTATGTCAGTACTGTGACCGAGAGGCAATCCAGCCCCTCGAACACTACCTACTAGACTGCCCAGAGACACAATCTTACAGATCAAACCTAACTGAAATAGAGCTGACACCGGCACAGATCACCAGACATCTTAAATAACATAGGGACATATGGGAATCTCCTAATGTCTACCCACCTCCCCAGGTAAGAGGATGAATCACACGGCATTTCTCCATAGACACATGGGAATCTCCTAGTGTCTTGTAAACAAAAAAACAATGAAAGCCACACAAAGCACAAACCCTCTACTTCACTGGTTGCAATGGGAGTCATAAACATCTTTGGGAGCATATGTATAAGTGTGAGTATGCATGAACATGTATATATACTATAATACTTGCTTAATGTTGGTTTGATATATATTGCAATATTTTCAGATGCTACACACATGTATATATATTGCGCCTAAAATGTTTATAGGTAACGCCTTCTTTCCCTCAAACTAAAACTCGCTTCCTTCTTCCTACTCAGCACTCTTCAGCTAGGCTGAGTCTCACTGCTATAAAACTTTCTCTCCTACTGATGGGTACCGTAAGGTTCAAAGGGGTTGCAATCCTGCCTGTCACCCTATCTCCTTTCCAAAACTAACCGCCAAAGCACTGTTTTTTGTATCTTTACAGATATTCCAGTTACGGGCTGCTCTAGGAGCAAGAGCCCGTGCCAGCACAAGGCTGGCTTAATCTCCAACAACAAACAGTATCTTAATTCACTTTACTGTATACTCTCATAGATGACTGCCTGTGCGCTGTCGACACGTTAGAGGAATAAACCTAAGACAAATGAAAATCTTTACATGTCCTTAGGAAACTTAATACACCAGCTACATGCTGACGAGAAAAAGATAATAAGAAGAATTGAGAAGATTCTATATAAATTAAATGCCGTTGAAAACAGCTATTGTATTCAATGCTACTGCCCTCAGAGAAGGCCTCCTTCCTAATATTCTTAATGGTAATAATAATGGATTCGGTATTTCCTGATAGTTCTGGCGATAGCTGTCCATTTCATAATTTCTACTTAAATACTGAATATGCTGAAATATACTATATATATGTGTTATTTTCTTTTTATATATATATATATATATATATATATATAATATATATATATGCACTTATACATTATATTTACGTATATATATATATATATATATATATCATATATATATGATTATATATATATATATATATGTATGTATGTAATGTATATTATATATATATATATATATATATATATATATATATATATATATATATATATATATGTATGTATGTATGTATAATATAAAAATTGGTGCCGCTGGCCTTCCATGAAATTTTTCAGGGGCAAAAACCAACTTTTTCTTATGAAGAGAACTCAAATAAATCTTGAATTAAAATTGGTGAGGGAGTCCAGCTGTCTTGAAAGTAAATTGTATGATAACCACAGTATTCTTCAAGTACTATATCTGTGAATTAGTGTGGTACCAGTTACTTGAAATATCAAATTTCGTTAAAAATAACTCTTGGTGTGAGCTGATTTAGAAAATTTGTGGCTTTTTATGTTATCCCAGTGGTAATTATGATTCAGATCTTCGCCAGAAAATGCTCTTTTTGGTCTTTTTCCATAAAGTTTATTTGATCAGGGGACTTATGCACCCCATCCACTATCTTCAAAGTCCACACTAGGCTTCTTATTCCCTTTTACACTTTGCCGCGGTTACAAGCCACCGTTGGACAATGGGTCGATGTAATGATATAAGAGCAATATGAGAGTTGATCAATCTAAATTCTAAACCAACCAACCACTACCTTCCGAATGTCGTTGATCTCGTACGTTGTCTAACCGCACCTAGAATATTAATGTGAACTTCATCAAAGGTCTATACATGCTTGACCCTAATCCACACAAACCTTTCAAAGGAGATTAGGAAATAAAGAAACTAAAGAATCCCAGTGATCCTGGGCTGTATTTTAGCCTCACCTGAAAGAGCTAAACCAAATGTAATGACTTTTTTATGCATTAGAATAGTTACATACCGCTATATTCTTTGCTATTGTTTGCAAAAACGGAGTCGTCTTTGATATCTTGTGTTCCATTGCGTGCCGTTTGCTTGAAAATTCCATAAAGGAAAAGATCTTGCACTGCGTTGCTTCAATTTCCTCGTGGCTATATGCCCTGTTTTTATCCATATCACGTTGGTATTCCGGTTATAGATGTTATACGTAATACGTACGTATATACAGATACACACTTGTGCAAACATATGTATTCATGTATATCATATATATATATATATATATATATATATATATATATATATCTATGATATATATATATATATATATATATATATATATATCTATCATATATATTATATACATAGTATATATATATATATATATATATATATATATATCATATATATATTATATATATATAGATATATGTATATATATATATATAAATCTAATTATATAAATATAATTATATATAGGATCTATATAGATATAAGACTATCTATAGATATCGATATAGATAATATAACATTATAAATATAGCCTCTAGTATATAGGATATATAATATATATATATATATAGATATATCTATATATATACTATATTAGTCTATATTCTATATATATGTGTATATATATATATATATATATATATATATATATTATATATATAGTATATATATATATATATATATATATATATATATATATATATATATATATATATCTATATATATATATATATATATATATATATATACTCGAATGTATGTATATACAGGAATTTTTTTCTATTTTCGATATAGCGTTCTTCTGCAAAGGAAGAGTGACAAGCGTTTGATGTTTTTCATCCTTGGTTCCTTTTGAGTCCACTTTGAGAGCATTCCCTGAATGATCAATGACGAGAAGAGCCATTCCTTCCCCTTTATCTCTTTCTCTCTCTCTTTCTCTCTCTTTCTCTCTGTGACTTTCTTTGGCTCTCTCAGATGTAATCTTTCACTCTTTCCGCCTGGCTTCGCTCTGCAAAGCAACAGGCTTCCAACTTCCCTCGCGACTCATTTTGCGTTGGCCTTTGGTGCGCTTCAGAGCAAACTATTTCCCATTCCTTTGCTCTGTGGGAGTACAGAGGGAACTTGGCACAGACTATGCACTGGTTCAAAATATATCACTTCTAATACACAAGTCTTCGAATGACAAACTACATTTATACGTGAGATCTTTTATATCCTTATTACCAAATTCAATTTTTTTATGTCTCATTTGGAGTCTGAGTTTTTAAACCGATGTGATTCTAACTTTAAGCCCTCATTATATCGTAGATATGTTGATGATACCTATGCTTTGTTTCAACACCCATGGCAATGTTCTTCTTTTTTAGAGTTTATTAACAACTTTCATCCCAATATCAATTTTACAATGGAAGTAGAGAACGATGATTGTTTAACTTTTTTAGATTTGAAAATTACCAGAACTAACTAGAGTTCTCCACATCGGTCTATAGAAAACGTACTTTTACTGGACTGACTAACAATTATTATAGTTCGTGTCAACAATCTTTTAAAATTAATACTTTTCACACTTTGGTTAATAGAGCACTGAAATACTCTTCGTCTTGGCAACTATTCCACGTGGAAATGACTTTTTTGTTAGGTTTCTTCAAATCTAATTCGTTTCCACTAGACATTGTTCAAAAAACCATCAACAAAATACTTACGAAATTCTTGCAGCCACCAATACCTAATTTTAATGTCCCTAAAAGACTATTTTATGTCACAATCCCCTATATATCTGACTTGAAATTTTCATCCAGCCTTAAACGATTCATTGAACATGAGATACCATGCCTTAAAGTCAAACTCATATCCAGCAATCCCTGCACAATTGGTTCCTTTTTTAACTATAAAGATCGCCTTCGGCCTTTTATGCGATCCAACGTTATATACAAATTTACATGCCCTGGATGTCCGGGCTCTTACGTCGGATCAACTCGAAGGCTGTTAAGGGTCAGATATTGCTCTCACTTGGGCTTCAGCTTTCGCACTGGTCAGAGAATAAAACAACCTGAATTTTCCAACATCAGAAATCATTCTTTTAATTGCAAAATTGAAGTACAAAAAGAACAGTTTTCCATAATAGACCATGTCAAACATCCTGACCATTTAACCACCCTTGAGTCTTTATATATCAAGAGACTTGTTCCCTCTCTTAACAGTAACACGTCCTCAGCAACTCTGTACCTGGCATAGTTGAAGTCGTTACTTTTAACTTGTCTTAGTTAATTCCATCTTCTCTCCTCACAATGAACGGTTTGTGTTTAAGCAGTCTCTTTTAACCTGTTTTATCATTTTTACTTTGTTCTTTTACGTAATTTTAAGACTATTTTTAATATATGTGAATTCCTGTTTTTTTACACTTTTATTGTTTGTTATTTATAAATGTGTCTTTATCTTTCACAGACTGATGATGCACAGAGAATTTCATGTGCGAAATGTTTCTTTGAATAGATTTATGTTTTAATCGTTGTATCATGGACATCCCCTGGAGGTTTTATATGTGTATTGACTGACCTGCTATATATATATATATATATATATATATATATATATATATATATATATATATATATATATATATATATATCATGTATATTTAAATTACACTTTCTGTTGGCCTATAGTTGATAGACAGATGTGGTGAACGGTGACATTCTTTGAAATAATAGATATCAGCATTAGCTCTCGCGGAAACAAAAGTCAGTGTTCTTTGTTAAGAAGAATCTACTGTCTCAGAGGTCACGTTGACAAAAACTGAGTTTGCAAGGAAAATTCCTCGAACGTCGTTTTCGTGTGTGCGTTCGTTTCTGTGGGAGGAACCAGTGAGAGATGAGTGTTATTTAAAATAGATTGCCTTCCTAACAAGGAGAATATAAAATGTAGAAAACTTTATTATGTGTAGATCAGGAATTATGAAATAAATTATGTGTTATTACACAATAGGTTTTGCACAACGCACAACAAACTCGTTACACTTCCATGACGTTTCGAAAGGGAGTGGTTTTACGAGAATGCTCGTTCGTTTGTAAGTCACGTTTTACCTCCCCTGTATCATATCATTTTTGGGGCATTATTCGCCCAGCTTTTCCTTACTATTATCATGGACATCAGAGGTGGGAGTTGTTGGAACTTTCATTAATGAATTCCTTTTCAGCATCTCAAACTATATGAGGTGACGTGTGAAGTGGCAGAAAACCTCTTTCTTTTTCATGAGAGATTCGTGAGAAATTATTAACAATCTGTTTTGTGCACTTGTTGGTGAAATTTATCACTGTCCTTATGAGTTTGGTATTATTTTGTTACTATTTTGACAAGTGTGTTAATAAGAATTATGTTTCTTTCTGACAGGAACTCTTTTGAACTGTCACTCTGTCGGTCTCTGTGAGCCGAATTATTACCTAGTATTGATTATTCACAATGGTGTTTAACGTGTTGAAGAGACTAATTGATTTACTGCATGAATATGCAGTTTTTGTGGAATTAATGTCAGAGTATGGCGAGAAGTGTCTCTTTTATTTTTTTGTTTCATTTGTGGGAATGGTTCAGTTTTCCCGGGATCTTTGTCCTAGACAGTTTGTTTTCTGTGTCGAGCTTTTATTAACGATTTCGGTCTTTCATTTCATTATCTTTCTAGCTGTCTGGTGACAGTTAGAATTTTGCACCTTGTTCTTACCCGTCAAAAGTAGTAAAAGAAAGCTAACAATGACACTCCCCGATATTTAATTCAGTCTTAAGCAAGCAACGTGAGAAGCCGTTGTATCGTATCGGTGTATAAGGAATTAAGCAGGTGGTAATTAAAAGTGACACCTTAATTATCTGGTAAGCGCATGAGAAATTCCTAAGAGAGTGGCACTCAGAAGTGGCACTCTGATTCGATTACTGCCTCGGTGTTAATCAGGATTAGAGTTCGTTCTCGTACCAATTAAACCAGAATGAGACCAATTTCACGCTAATGGCCCAACTCGGCAAGTGCCATGCGGGGTGATAATTCCCGTGAAATGAAACACGGAGTAAAAATGTAAACATTTCCTTGATGTAAATAAAAACATTTTTTTAAATTCTTCAAATAGATGTATTTTACATAATACTTTTTTTATTATATGAGGGTAATGAACATATACTGTAAAAGAGACGAAACGAGGGCATTCTTTGGCAAACTTCGGTCAAAGTATGCTTGAGTTTTATTTCACTAATGTAAACCGTTAAGAAGGCTTTAGTAACTGCAAAAATTGTGCTAAACAAATCCGAGGATTAAAACTATAATTTTTCGCACAAGATCAGTTTTCCACTTTTCTTGCGCTTGCAGTAAATGATATGAAAGTATTTTCCTTAACTGTGTCTTTCTGTTTATTTAGCTTTAATTTTTGTGGCCATCAGTGGAAGGCTCTCTTGTTGTTTCCTTTTCTGGCGAAACCACTAAATAATCAATTTATGTCGTGCGAAAAAGTCACTTAAACTGAAAGAAGAACAGAGTCCGTTGAGAGTAAAATGGCTGGATAGACTATGTTTCTATCGTCATAATCTCATAGTTAATCATAGAAAAATTATATCTTTCGAGGTGAATATCTAACAGGATATAGCTATCAAAACTACCGATGATATTAATTTTAAAAGCTTGTAACGTTAATCGACAATTTCCAGTTTCTAACGGCAGTCCTCTTACGTTTCATACATGCTATAAGGTTTTCAATGTTTTAAACAATTTTCTTTAGATTGTTTTTGTTCCTTTTAAATTTTAAGTTCATGTTTTTAGACTTTATGAGGTTTATTTAACTAAGTTCATGTTTTTATTTTTGTTTGTAATCTGACAGCCCTGAAGATGAGACATGTGGTCTCGAAAATTTGGTCAATAAATTAACGATGCTACGATGGCTGTTTGCTATTTCATTCCTGCTGAGTCTGCGGCATTCTAGATGCCCCAATCTTCCAGATATATATATATAATATATATATATATATATATATATATATATATATATATATGTGTGTGTGTGTGTGTGTGTGTGTGTGGTGTGTGTGTGTGTGTGTGTGTGTGTGTGTAATAGAGATAATCAAACACACAATCACGTGTGGAACAGAAATAAATTTCTGACACATCCTGTCAGAGATTTATTTCTGCTCCACACGTGATTGTGTGTTGATTGTTTTTATCGCATTCACTGAGAAAGAAATGCTATCAACTGGTTGACTGCTGATTGGGGAAGTTGGGGACCACTCACTGGTATGCAAGGAAATTAGCCTGCCAGGTTAAGCCTGAGGTACACTGGCACTTAGGTTCCAGCATCTTTTATGCAAAATCATCAGAGCAACTCTTCTTATTTGATGCACTTCCTGCTAACCCTACCTCGTACGTCATCATCTGTGTTTACGCTTTCACCCAAGGCTTTTGAAGTTACAAAACTTATTGCAAGAAATTTCCTGCTAGAACTGATCCTCTGCCCCTGGCCATAAAATTAAACAGATAGAAATGTGTAAAAATTACTAAAAAGTATGAAGCTTGGTTGTCACTGGAGTCTGCTTGTCATAACAGCTTGTGAGGTTTAATTCCCTTTCTACTAATCAGTCAAAAAAAAAAAATGGGAATATTGCAGTAGGTCACAAGATTTAGTGAAATAGGTAAGGGTATGAGGAGCGTGTTTTTATAAAAGATTCGTTTACTTATTCAGGTTAAATTAAATCAATAAATAATTTATTATTTGTTTATAAATTGAAAAAAGTAATTTAAACGATAATAAGATTACTCCTAAAAACAAAATAGTGAATAATGTTGGCCTAAAATATGAAAAGAAATATTTCTAAACCAACGCAGCTTTTGTAATACTATCATTTCTATAATCATTGCACTGCAGTGATTAACCCTCCGTGACTGACAGGATAAGAGAAAATCAGGTATCTATACAAGGAAGCCAGTTGTATGAAATTTATAAACTTTACTAGGCATTTCATGAAAGCTCAAAGGTAATTTGTATCTCAAGAAGTTTATCTTAATATCCACCTTTGTTTGAAGGCAATTCCCTATTTTTCCAAGATAGTCAAAACAAATTTGTTTTCACCTTTAAACTATTATTCGGTGTATAAATCAGTAATCGATCACTGGTACAACACGAAATATGCCTCGAATCCTTAAACGAAATTCCTTCTGTTTATTTCAAGTAATGCTTTGCGGTATTAACAACTCAGTTACCAGCACCATTATTGCTAGAGAGAAAAATGAATATTTCGAATTGGCATCATTCACGACCAAATCCTTGTGTGTTTTATGAATGAAGTCTTTTTCTTGTAATCACTATCATACAAAGGAAGTATGAAAGAAGGGGAATTAATCCACAAAAAAAAAATAATAAAAACCACCTTTTATGATGTTCAGTAACGAATGATGTGTCTGTTTGTCTGTTTGTCTCTCAAATGTATGTACTTGAAAAAGTGTCGTGAAAGGTAATATGCCCATTTGTCAGAACGTTTAGGGCCTCTCTCTCTCTCTCTCTCTCTCTCTCTCTCTCTCTCTCTCTCTCTCTCTCTCTCTCTCTCTCTCTCTCTCTCTCTCTCTCTCTCTCTCTCTCTCTCTCTCTCTCTCTCTCTCTCTCTCTCTCTCTCTCTCTCTCTCTGACTGTTATAAAGAAACTATATGGAATATTCTTTATTGCACTGTACTAACATTATACTTCAGATCACATCAGCAACATAGAGAGAAAAAAATCATGTATACTGAAGTATTATTTAACAGGCATTTGTGACTAGAACTCCAATATTTTCCGCAAACTTTGGTTCCAGCGCATTGGTGGTACAGACTAGTTTGAGAGCCGCCATTTCAAAACATCCAATATTCGGAACAGAAAAAACCATTGCAGAGATGTCCAGACCGAAATTGCTTTAACTTTCTTTTTCTCGGATCAGGAAGAGTTTAGATTTATTTGCCTATGCTGTTTCCTCAGAGTCAAGGAAATGCCTTGTTTCAGAACTGAAAATAACGCGATATTTAAGCAATAACAAGGCCACTGAAGATTAGTTCTAAACCAGTGGTCTAAACAAATTTGCAAAAATAATATTTCGTGTGCTCCAGAATGGCAATAAAGCGAATACTCAATAAACGAAAAGCTTTTATAACCTAAATATTCAAGTAATGGAGCGCAATGAGTGCAATCATCAGATTTGTGTTCCACGGTATTGCTATGCATAAACATGAAAGAAAAAGCAAGGCAATTTGCAATATTAATGTTAATATATCTTTTGGAATAAAGAGGAAACAGTTAATAAATATAAGTCTCATGGCAATAACCTTATGGCAAAGCTGACTGCTGTTTCATATCAGTATTTCTCTCTCTCTCTCTCTCTCTCTCTCTCTCTCTCTCTCTCTCTCTCTCTCTTTGTACCCTCATTGTTTATCACTAGGGTTTGAGATAAGAAATGTGACAGCTTTACCACGAGTAATCAAAAACAAATCAAATCGTGCATGCATTTCTAGGAACATACGTGAATAAATACATGTAAAAGTGTTTGTATAAAATATGCATATGGCCTTCATCCACTCAAGTAAAAGCACAAAGCCTCGTTGTCATGGTAGTCGCTTCATAGTGAAGAAACATATTTTAAAGGAAAGGAAAATGTACCTTTTTCGAGTAGGTCTGCAGCAAGGGGGTATTCCCGCACGTGTTGGGGTCTGTTCTCATGACTGCTCGAGAATACTCTGTTCTTTTGTGGAACTCCAGGACGCGGTCGCCTCTAGCAACACAACGATTTGGATATGAGGTAACATTTCTTCCAGAGTCTTCTGAAAAGCTCCTTACGGAGGGTTGGGGGGGGGGGGGTGAAAAACGTTCGCTGGTTAGCTCCGCCCTTTCAGCCCCGCCCTGAGATCGACGTATATATACAGGACTCTATGGAAGTGGAAAGGATCAGAGAAGAGAAGAAGGAAGAGACGAAGGATAAGAGAGGAAGAATAGGAGAGAGGGTAGAGGACGCACGAGTGAGTGGGAACGGAAGCAAGAAAGTAAAGTTCGTGGTCGGGGAGAGAGAGAGAGAGAGAGAGATCCCGACGACGAGTAAACCCTTTCAGAGAAGAAACGTTTGCAAGTGGTTTTAAGTAGTTACCTGCCGTTCAAGTTTCAAGACTATGTCATTCCTTCCTGCAGTGCAACGATAAGGAGAAGTCCATCTGGAGCTTTTACTGTCTTCTCGTAAAGCCATCGTATCGAGCACCGATATCAGCAGCTGTTTTACTGACCAGCAAGTATTGCATTACCGCACTGTTCCTTCTTTTCACATATGCTCCAGATTTAATTTTGTTATATAAATAGGAGAACCATTCTACATTTATTTTTGTGATTAAGCTTGTAAATAAACTTGCGTTCTGATTGAATTTCTTCCTGTATTCGTATCCCGTTTCAATTGTTGGTGTTGGATCCTTTTTTTTTTTTTTTTATTGTAATAAAGAACCTGAGCGGATTCCGATCCGTAACAGTTGTAAACATTCTGCATAACCAAATAAGGACAAATTTTTCATCAAAATTCTTAAAAAGGAATTTTCATTTGAAATAGGCAAAGAACGCTTCCTCACTCCCGCATTGCTTGTTGTCAACCTCGGTATGAGTTTGAGAAAGGTGAAGAATTTTAGGAGTAAATGAAAATTTATTATCAATTACGAATTAAGTACGTTGGCTGAAAATGTCACACACACATTATATATATATATATATATATATATATATATATGTGTGTGTGTGTGTGTGTATGTGTAATATATATATATATATATATATATATATATATATATATATATATTATATATATATTATATTACATACATACATACATACATACTACTACATACATATAGTAATTCAATAAAATCCCAGGACGCGGGTCCATCTACAACCCGGCCCACACCACCAACCTACCCCAAAATAGCATTGAAAGGGATCTCTGTCTTTTCATTTAGTATCGATCATTGTAGTGTTACCCTTCCCACGAAGAATGTAAATTTAATTTTTGACCTTTAATAGACAATTGAACCTTGCAATCTGTGGTAAAGTGTATTGTCTCCAAAATTAAACTTACCAATAAAAATGGAATGTAACGAATCACTTTGGCAAAATAACGCAGCTTCTTCAGTATCATCCGATGGTATCTGAAAATGTAATTTCATGCATTAAAAAGCATCATAGGTGTCATGAAGCTCCTTTCATCCGTACAAGGATTCGGAGAGAGAGAGAGAGAGAGGAGTATTCAAAAGTAATATCTATATAATAAAAGCACTTGAAAATGGTGAAACGAAATTGGAAGTGGATATAAAACGACTGGTGAATAATGAGTAGGTAATATGCACCAAAAAAGTAATTTGATAAGGTAAAGTCTCCTTAAGAACAATTCGATATATACGTTTAATATCCATTCCCACACAACGTTGTGACAAGTCGCCATTACTGTAATTACAATTCGTCATGACATTTGCTTAATGATCGGTTGTTAAAAAGTTTTTGCAAGCTCTAATTGCGCACATCAATTTGATCAATGACCTGATCTATTATGCCATAATGGAACTAATTAAATAAAACGTTATCTTTGTTGTTTTATTATAATCAGTCAAGGACGACAATTGTAAGAAATTGTTGAACGGGAGAAATCAAAGTTTCATGAATAGGGGGCTTTCGAATATATAAAATCATATATAATTATTCAATTAGTAATAAGATGGTTTTGAAACCCCAAATCTCCGCCAAGGTTAAGCAGTCCGCCAGCCCATAAGGTGTTCTCCCTAAAGTTACGCTTATATCTCTCCCATAACTTAATTGCCTATAATTTGGTAAGATGTGCATGTAAATCAACGCATGACTTCTTATGTAATCCACCTAACAAAATACAAACAAATAAACAAAATAAAGTAACAAATGAACTGAACCAAGGACATAACATCCACGGCGAAGGTATAGTGTTTATTAAATCATAAAAGTGTTGAATTCATAGAATGCTATTAATCAAAACTACCTATATTTTATAAATCATGGGTGCGATTTTAATCAAAACTACCTAGATTTTGTAAATCATGGGATTTTAATCCAAGCTACCAAGATTTTGTAAATCATGGGATTTTAATCCAAGCTACCTAGATTTTGTAAATCATGGGATTTTAATCCAAGCTACCTAGATTTTGTAAATCATGGGATTTTAATCCAAGCTACCTAGATTTTGTAAATCATGGGATTTTGATCCAAGCTACCTAGATTTTGTAAATCATGGGATTTTAATCCAAACTACCTAGATTT
The DNA here is from genome assembly GCF_015104395.2 of Macrobrachium nipponense. Taxonomy (NCBI): domain Eukaryota; kingdom Metazoa; phylum Arthropoda; class Malacostraca; order Decapoda; family Palaemonidae; genus Macrobrachium; species Macrobrachium nipponense. The sequence goes on along the minus strand of NC_061087.1, from coordinate 33,622,323 downwards.
TGTAAATCATAGGTCCGTAGACTCATCCCGTTGAGGAACACTCACCTGCTCAAAACTTTCTTTCCTTTAAATCTTCAGTTATAGTGTAATATAATCATTTAGGCCACATCATCAGGGGACCATAATCCTGATGAAAAAAGTGGACTTAAGTGATAGGAATTACAATAACTACTAAATATCTAATAATAATATTAAAATCATTTTTTAATTAATTTATTTATTTCATTTTTTATTGTTCTATCACAGTCATCCTATTTATAATGTAGGGTTCCAGTTTGCATCCTGCCTCCTTAGGAGTCCATCACTTTTCTAACTGTGTGTGGTGCGTTTTCTAGTAGCACACTTCTGCATGAGTCCTGGAGCTACTTCAGCATCTAGTTTTTCCAGGTTCCTTTTCAGGGATCGTGCCTAGTGCTCCTATGATTATGGGTACAATTTCCACTGGCATATCTCATAACCTTATTTCTATTTTCAGGTCTTGATTCTTATCCATTTTTTCTCTTTCTTCTCATCTATTTTGGTATCCCATGGTATTGTGACGTCAGTGAGTGTTACTTTCGTCTTGATTTTGTCAATCAACGTCACGTCTGGTCTATTTGCATGTATCACCCTATCTGTTCTGATACCATAATCCCAGATGATCTTTGCCTGATCGTTTTGTATCACTTCCTCAGGTTAGTTTTCGTACCACTTATTACTGCAAACTAGCTGGTGTGCATTGCACAGGCTCCAGTGGAGGGCTTTTACTACTGAGTCATGCCTCTTTTAGTATTGGTCGTGTGCAAATGCCGGACATTCGCATCCTATGTGGTTTATGATGTTATTTCCATCTATCGTTCTTTGAACATATCTGGTTCTTATGGCCTGACCTTGTGCTGCTCTAAGGATTCCTTCTGTTTCCTTTTTGAGTTCTCCCTTCTGTAACCATTGCCATGGTTCATCGCTGGCCAGTTCTTTAGTCTGTCTCATGTACTTTCCATGCATTGGTTTGCTGTTTCATTCTCCTGACTCTGTATATTATTAGGTCTTCGTCTACTTTTATCAGTCCTTCTACCCATGCACTTCTTAGCCACTTGTCTTCAATGGTTTTCAGATATTGCCCCAGTGCTCTGCTCTCAATGTTGATGCAGTCCCCTATGCTTAGTAGTCATCTCCCTCCTTCCTTTCGTGTTATGCTCTTGGGTGTAGTGCTATGTGTATTGTCATGTGTTTCCTAGTTTTCTGGTCTATACTGTGGAGTTCTGCCTTCGCCCACTCCACTACTGCGCTGTATCTGATTACTGGTACTGCCCATGTGTTTATGTCTTTCATCATATTTCCAGCGTTGAGTTTTGACTTGAGTATCGCATTAAGCTCCTACATATATTCTTTCTTGATCGTGCCCTTCATCTCTTGGTGTTTTATATCGTCTCCTTCTATTTTTCCCAGGTATTTGTATCATTGTGTCAGCTATGTATTTGATGCTATTCCCATCTGGTAGCTTTATCCCTTCAGTACTTGTCACTTTGCCTTTTTGTATGTTAATCAAGACATTTTTCTATTCTGTACTCCGTTCTGATGTTCCCAGATACAATCCTTACAGTCTGGATTGAGGTATCTGTTTCCTTGATGCTCTCACCATACAGCTTGATGTCATTCATAAACATCATATGGTTAATTCTGTTGCCTCCTTTCTTCTGTTGCATCCATCTTCTGCAGTGTTTTTGTCATTGGAATCATGGCTACTATGAAAAGTAGTGGGGACAGTGAGTCACCAATCCCTTTCCTGATGTTAACCTATGCTAGTCTTATCCCAGAGCTTGTAAGTATTGTATTCCAGTTGTGCATTGTATTTTTTGTAAGCTGATGGTGTTTTTTTCTGCCTCGTATATTTTCAGGTATTCTATTAGCCACGTGTGTGGTATCATGTCGAAGGCTTTCTTGTACTCAATCCATCCCATGCTTAGGTTGGTTTTTCCTTATCTTACTGTTCTTTATTTCCATTTTGTCTATCAGGAGCTGGTCTTTTGTGCCCCTACACTTCCTTCTGCAGTCTTTCCGTTACTGAGGGATGATGCTCGTATCCTCTAGGTACTTGTTTAGCCTTTCACTGATGATACCTGTTAGTAACTGCCACATTAATGGTAGGCAGATGATATGCTTGTAGTTACTTGCTATATTTTCCTTTTTTCTTGTCTTTCTGTACTAAGTATGTTCGCCCTGTGGTCATTCATTTGGGCGCATGGTGGTATGTGATACTATGCTGGAGTATTCTGCTTTTCGTGGGTATAGGACCTTGACGTTTTTGAGCCAGTGTCCATGGACTTGATTTGGACCTAGGGTGTTCCAGTTGGGCATTTTCTTTAGTTGGTACCTGATTGTGTCTGCCGTGCTTTGGCTTTAAGCCTCTGTTTTATATTTCCTATTCTGTTGTTTAGTCCCCTCTCCTGTACTTAGTATTTCTCGTTCAGTTCCGCCCTTGTTTTCTTGCTTCTTAGCATCTTTTCTGCCATCTCTTTCAGTTTACTCAAGTCAGATCTCGTCACCAAGATTTCTTTTATTATTATTATTATTATTATTATTATTATTATTATTATTATTATTATTATTATTATTATTATTATTATTATTATTATTATTATTATTATTATTATTATTATTATTATCGCCTTTCATTCAAGAATATTGATTTGGATCCCGTTATGAGGTAGAAATGTATTGATTTAGTACACGTGATTGTATACTAATGCTAACATTATTAATAATATGCAAACTAACAATCATAAACGTGAACTTCAAGATATGCCAGCTTATCTATGCATATGAAAATATTTTGAGATGTCATTACGATAGTCATTTTTGGGTGGACTCAGATCAAAACTTTATTTCGGAGAGAATACAGAGAATATATTATGAAATGCAAATCCGCTGAACACATGCATATTGGTTATACTACAACGAAAATTGGTAGTTCTAGCTCATGTATGACAATTCTTTGGACTCTTGAGATAGTTCTTTTATTTTCTCATCAAATATGGACTACAAACAGGTAGAGAAACGTATCACGTAAGATTATCCAGAAAAAATTAAGCAAATGCTTGCATAAATAAAAAGGTGGTAATAAGATAGCGTTCCATGTGTTTTCGGAACCAGACAAAAATGCAAATTTTAAATAAAATCTCTCCCTATCTATAGTAAATTTCCAAAATTTCATTTATGTAGGTAGGTAAAGAGAGAGAGAGAGAGAGAGAGGAGAAGAGACGGACGTATAGCTCGATTTCCCTGAGGGCTTCTGGACTCAATTAAGAAACATGGAATTTTTTGGGAATGTAACTGTATTGCTTTCAGTGAAGGCCATATACCGGTATCAAGAGCACAATATAAAGGACGTGTGAGAATTCATGCATATATCATTTTTCGGAAAAAGAAATGGCAATAAAAATGAAATGAAGTGGCTTTTCGGAAATCAAGATTTGTAAACGTAAAAGTTGTTCATGAGAAAAACACGGGAGTCTTCACCTCCTCTTGCCGACCCCCGGAGATGAGATTTTTAACTGTTATTGAAAGATAATCTTGTTTCACACCGAAGGTTTTTCGGGAAAACGGACATTTTTGCTTTATGTGATGCTGATTGGTAGCATACTCTCGTGTGTCTTGTGCATCTTAAGCCTTATCGTTTAAAGGTTTAGTATTGTCGATTAAGGAGGTCTAATTCTATTTCAAAATAATGAAAAGTACAAGGTTAGATCTAAGACCCTTACTTCTCTCTTTGTTATTGATTAATATATATGATCAGTGGGCAGTTATTTTTTTACTTAAAACGATTGCAGATCTTTACATCTTTGAAAAACTTGTTACAACAAATAGAAGTTCTTGAAATAAATAATGGCGACTCAAATACACTCAATTTAACTGTCCAGATGGATGGAATAATTTTGTACCAAATAATTGCTAAACACTGAACGGTGTAAATACAAAGCTCTTGACATAAATCTGGTGAATCAGACCTTTATATCAAGTTTTCAAAGCAGCTATATTATGTACCAGAAAGCTGGAATGTATATATTCATTTTCCTTCTTCATACTAGATTGAGTTGCAACATACTAACTCTTATGGAGAGCATGAAATGTAGTCTCACTAGGGAAGAAGAAAAATTATTTATCTATTTCTCATTCGGATTCAAAGATTGCAGTGATAACCCTATCATCAAAAGCATGAGGAAATATAGAAGTTACTAGCTCATCGGGGCTATTATTAAGAAAAATATTCATTTCTGATAACTGTAAGGACGTCTTCACCTAAAAGATATTATATTTTGAAAATTCAAAATAATTAACATTTTTCGTGACAAGAAGAATTATGACAGCCTCTCTTACCAACATGCAAGAGTAGGAACCACATGAGGGAAGGTAAGAGCTATGATATTCATAACCTTCTGGGATTCAAGATTTATCGTATCTGTAAGTAAAGTACGAGGAAGTCGGCGGAAAGGTCTAGCCTTTAGTGGTTCGTAATCCCTGGGAGGGCGGTGAGAGTTCTTGCGATCCGGGTTTCGAAACAACGTTGTTGTTATTATTGTTATTGTTATTATTCAATAGATGAACCCTATTCATATGGAACAAGTCCACAGAGGCCATTGACTTATACTTCAAGCTTCCAAAGATATAGAGTTCATTAGGAAGAAGTAACAGAAGGTAAAGGGAAATACAGAAATAAGATACCGCTTATTAAAAATAAAAAATAAAAATAATAAATGGACAAACAGATAATAAGTATCAAAATGCAAGAAGATTAGTATTAGGGTAGTAACACTGCATTTGCGCCTAAACTTTTGAAGTTCCAATTGCACGACATCCTCCGGGAGGCTGTTTCTCGGTCCAAAGGTATAAGGAATAAAGGACCTCTTGAACTGGTTTTAACTCGGTACAAGTGCTTCCGGTGATGGACCACACACGCCGCTTGTCGATTCTTCCTTTCACAAATCGAAAAGGGCATTATTATTATGTTTTTTTTCAAATCTATAATCTTAAGGAAATGATGTCACATATAAAAGAAGAGGAAACTAAAGAAAGATGTTTGAGACGTAGACGTAATAACAATAGTATTTGAAAAAGTAGGCAATTTCGTTGCCACCAGCGAAAGTCTTGAGTCTCATGAATTACGTGATGCGAACAACCTGAGAAGATTAATCTTGACACGGAGAAGAGATGGAGGAAAGAGAGAAGGATGATATCCAGAGAGGAAACTTCGGCCGAGAGAGAATATTTTCGGATATATCGTGGGAGTAAAAATTACCATTGCAAGGGATGCATTATTAAGAACTTGTACGTCCTCACAGCCGGCTATTGTCTCGTCTGCAAGAAAACTTCGAAGATGCGTCTCCCCGAGATGATAAAAGTTTGTCTCTGAAGTCTTCAGCGTCAGTGGCCTTTGTCAGAGTAATGAAAATATTGTGGTGTTGAGAATTCTTAGGGCGGCAAAGCCGTTAATTTTATTCTTTAATTATCGTAAACAAAATATATTTGTTAATGCAGTGATGCATATTCACACAGAAAAAAAGTTAGTAAATTGTTTTTGAATTTAAAATCACGTAAAAATTGTG